>NC_136071.1:1200000-1575000 GCF_964261635.1 Lissotriton helveticus
TGATCTTAACCCCACAACAGTGTCCTGCTCATAAGCAGCCCCTGACCGAAGACCCCCCTAGCCCCACTGGCTAGCATTGGGCCCCTGCACTCTGCACCCGGTTGCCCTAGTGCTGATTTGAGTGCCTAACTGAACCTTAGTTTTAACCGCCAAAAGTTATTCTTGCAGGTCATTTAAGTACCTACAAACCAATAACCTTCTTTTCTCCCATAGGAACCAAATCACTCCTCTTTCCTGGTATGGTCAACACGAGGCACCCCTTCGCCCTCCTCCGGTCCTGTTCCATTTCTAATGTGACCCAACGCAGTGAGGGGGTCTGGCCCTGGACGTTGTTCATCTATTGGACCCTTGCCGGATTTGTGACTCGCATACTTTGACTCTTTGGTGCCCTCCTGTAGTACTACCCTTGTTCGGCCGGAACTAACCTGCATTCCTTCGACCTTTTAATTCCCCCACTACTCCCTCTGCACCTGAGGTCCTGTCTTCTATGCTATTTATTACCCAAGTAACTTATGTAACTATGATACAGGGTTTATCTTTGCCATGCTTTAACAGGTGTAATTATGTCATCTCTGCTCTGCTCCAACTCTTAACCTGATGTAATGCTCTCTGATACCTCCCTCCTACCTTCTTCCACTTTTGACCTGTGTAACCATTACATTAAAAAAAACAGAACAAAATAAGAATGATCAGGCGCTGCAGAATGGCTACTCCCTATCCATCCCCCATCCGGCCTACCCCTCAGGATACTCAATCTATGAACTTACCTCTGACCGTGGTGACCTAGTTTTTTGACCGATGCCCGGTGGAGCTACCTGATAGCTATGGAGGAGATGGGCTGTGGACTTCCCCCTCGGCCGTCACCTACCCAGTCAGACTTTGGGCAGACTTTCCTTCATCTCTCCGTCGCATTCTACCTCCTATCCCTTTACCCTCCCCCCTATGCTCCATTTATCTTGTCCACTATGCTCTCTAAATGTTTTCCCGTTGAGACCTAGCTATTTGACCGATGTCCAGTGGAACTACCTGATAGCTACAGAGGAGATGGGCCGTGTACTTCCCCCTCGGCCATCACCTACCCGGCCGGACTCTGAGTAGACTATCCTTCGTCTCTCCATCCTATTTCCCTCCTACCCCTTTACGCTACACCCTTTCCCTTCTAAGCTCCACTTTTGTGAAATGTTTTTCTAGTAACTGATATAACTTATGTAAATTTGTAACTTTGTGGAACCTTATGTAAAGCACTCCAATACCTCCGGGGCTAGCCAGCGCTCTATAAAACTCAAATAAGTAAGTAAGTATTGTTATGATTTTTGTTCCAAAAATGTTCTCTTTTGAACTGACTTTTGTATAAAAATCAAAGTAACTTTGCTTTAAACCTAACACTGTTGTACTTACCTGTATTTTGTAAGGCCCAGTGTGTGATTTCTCGGCTTATCACTCCAAGTAGTCAAAGTAACTGAAAAGTAATCGAAATTAATTTCTATATATTCTAAACAGTCTGAAAAGCAACTACGGACCTGTAATGATTCCGATTCCTTTCACAATTGCATTTCCGTCCACAGTTTTGCATTTGAAAATATAGTCTACTTGCCTGTGCCAAGTCCGGCTTGCTTCTAGAAATAAACATAAGTATACCTTTTTATACTTACCCAATTGGTCTGGGTCTCTGAGTGTGTGGCTTGATTGAGTGAATACAATAAGTGCTTAACACACCCTCCTGATATGCCTGACTTCTCGCCCACACTACCACAAAGTGAGCTGTTAGTGATTATCTAATGTAGCCTCTGCTACACCTCTGGGATCCACTGGACTCTGTGCACACTATACCTTACTTTGGTATAATATATACAGAGCCAGATTCCTACCTGCTACGCCGCGGTGGACACACCGCTGGGGTGTGGCCAAATCTTAAACGTGCGCAGATCGGACGACGCACACTGCCACCGAGACGTCGGACGACCGGGGGCCGTCCGACACATTGAAAAGGCTACAATACAATGCTGGCAATGCTTCTTTCCTGCTATATTGGACTGCCTCGGAATGTCCTCCATTACTACTGAAATCTTGTGCTTCAAGCAGAAATGCCAAAAGTCTTTGGCAATCTCCGCTAACAATCTCGATCTGGTTCCTCCCAGCTTGTTGATGTATCGCACTGCTGAGATATTGTCCATCCTCAGCAGAGTATTGAATTTGTTCCTCTTGGGAGACAGAGTCTTTTTAGCAAAGGATCCCTCCAGTACCTCCAAACATTTGATGCAGAGGTCTTGCTCTTCCTGAGACTACCTACCACCTGTGGAGATATCTACGCATCTCGTGTCCCTGCCCCATCTGCTGGCATCGGATTCTATTATCACATCTCGATGGAAGCTGAAAATATCCCTGCTATTCCATGCTCTTATGTGCTCAATCCACCAGAGCAACTCCTCTTTGGCTTCCTGCAAGATCGGTGTATGATCGAAGTAAGCTAGCCGTTTCCTCAGGTGTTGTATCTTGAGACGCAGCAATGCCCTGTAGTGCAACTGCAAAAACAACAGTTGATGGACAGAATGCAGAACAATGTCATACATTCACCCCAGTACAGAGATCTGGGCCTAAATCCATCGTTTTTTTGCACTCCACACCACCCCAGTTCAGACATGGCCATATGCAAATCAGCCTTGACCCTGTGCCTCATGGGAACAGTCCAGCCCGAACTGCCAAGCCATGTCTTTCCTGGACGGGAATCAAGCATCCTAGGACCGGTTTCTGGCTATCAGCTGCCTTCAGCCAGGATAGCTTGAATCCAGTGGTGTGGAGAGCATGGGACTCACGTCTGAGCATACCCAGCCCACTCGGGGTGACAAATGCAAAAACAACACTCCACACCACCCCAGTTCAGACACAGCTATATGCAAATCAGCCTTGACCCTGTGCCACATGGGAACAGTCCAGCCCGAACTGTCAAGCTGCTGTAGTGCAACTAGCCCGGGAATGCAGGTTGGATGGAGGATGCCAGGAGGTCTACTATCTTTGCCATGACTCTCTAGGACGCCGTCTGCTTGCTCAGGGTTGACCTCAGCACCTTGATGACTTTTACCGTTCGATTGGGCAACATCTGCAGTGCATTGATGAAGCCCACCTGAAAGCCCAAAAACTCCATTGACTGCGCAGGAGTTCAATTGGATTCTTCTCGTCAATGACCAATCCCTGCAACTGCGGAATCGTCCAGGTTAGATTCTGAATCAGCTGCGTCAGATTGTGCCATAGTGAAGAGTCATCCAAATACACCATCAAGTGCACCATGGTGATGGCCTCTATTGAAGCGTGATCTAGTGGGGGTGAAGGTGATAGAGCAAGATTTCGCATCGCGACTTGCTCAATTCAAGAACCTCGAAAATCTATTATAATCTCGTAACTTAATTGTTCGTTTTACTAATTTTATGTATTTTGGATGTGCGTGGGTATCATAGAGATGCTTGCCTATGTGTTTTACTAATACGATTAATCCGTGTTTCTAAAATGGCCGCTGCTTGACTTTCCTCTTCTGCGCATGCGTCAGTCACACTCACGTGACTTCATGTAGAGATAGTTTTGGAGGGAAAGGGTGCGCATGCGTAATAAGCAATAAGATGGCTATAACGTGGTGAAGCTTTGTGCTGCTGCTCTTGTGAAATTGTTCGTTGCACTTACCAATAATGCATAGTATATTTTTATAATGATAAACCTGAAATGTGAAATCATGACATGTAATACATTCATTTATTTTTATGTACTAATTTGTTTTCGCTTACTTTTCATGTATCTTCGGCACTGCGGGGTGAATGGGGATGGGGAGTCCATCTTGGAGGGCAGATCGGCGCATGAGCAGATGCAGTGAAACGGCATTGAAACCAAGCCAAAGAAGGTTGTTGGCAGAGCCTGCCTGGGAACGTGCACCTTCACCCAGCCAGAAGCATCTAGATTATGCTATATTGTAATACATTGTATACATTTTCATTGTATTCCGTGCGACTTCTCGTGGGAACCCCAATCTTGCTAGGCGGCACCTTAGGATGCAAATTAGGCCTTAGAATAGTCTGTTCTGATTGGTGTATTAACCAAAGCCTACCTTAGGACCAATCCAAATTGGGGATTCTGACATTTTGCAACATTTGGGGGGTGGTACCCTGTCCTAAAACAGTATAACTAGCCTAGGTTTAACTAGAGAAATCGTCCGACTTGTCTGAATAGCTGACCTGTCACTGACCCAACGCACTCAATAGGTGACTTGATACAGAGGTGCTGCGGAGCTCTCTGTCCGAAATCTGACCATAGACTCTGAAGGTTTTACTGAACCTTAAGTGCTGGCAGAGCACTTTGTCTGGGAATTCGCTGACCCAATCGGGGTCCTGACTGATAGCTGCAGAGAGGGTGGAGCGCAGGCGTTGCTTCCGAACTGCGGGTGCTGGTCGTATCCTGGTGGTCCTGTCCTGATCCGAATCTGGGTTTCCTGTCCTGTCCTGGGGTGTCCATTCTGCACCTGCTGTCCCACTGAGGGTTATCCTTCCTTGAGGGTTTTTCCTGTCCTTAACTGACCCGTGGCCAGGGTTGGTTTTCACACCAGTCTAGGTAAATATCGCTCTGAGTTCTTAAACTGCACCTTTCTATTTTTCTGTCTTTGCTTTAATAAAGACATACCTTTGCACGTGAATAAATTTCCATGCTTTCTCCTGCAACCATTGCATTTCATAAAGTCATTTACATTTGATTTCATAGCGTGTTCCTATGTTACCCTACCTTTTAGAAATCATTTTCTGTATTGCAGTTTGCAACTTCCTGATATGGTCTTGGTTTTTCTCTCGAAAACTGACTAAGTAACTCAGATTTATAGCGTGTTCACCTTGCCCCTTATCTTAGTTTTCCTCTCACTTAGCGGGTTCCCTGTCGCACTAGCATTTTTTTGATAAAACTGTATGACTGCCTTTTACTTGAATTTAAGATAAACTTTCAAAACTTCCAGTTGTCCGTGGTCATTTTATGAAAAGTAAAGATATATGGTGAATAGTATATTTTGCTGCCTTTCCTTTTACAGCTAGCTCCCTGACCCATCGTGGTCATAGGTACCCATAACGGTGGATGGTAAGTTGGGTACACTGGAAATAAATCGAAAAGGGAACTCACAATTATTGATAGTAGATTGTGTGGTCACCTGATCAATGTATATGATAAAGTAAAGTATATGGGCCCAAAGCCAGAAGTGGCGACATTATTGGTCGGGTGACCCGCGATCTCTAGCAGTAATTTTCTGGTAGCAGAGGTATGGTTAGGGACTAATTAAAGGATAGGTAGGACTAGTTAGTCTAGCTAAGTCGGATGCTGCTAACAAGAGTAGGCAATTCGGGTGATCTGATCACTCACTTGAAGTGTTTGCTTTGAAAAATTATGAAATGTTTTAAAATTGTTATTCTTCTTATCATACTGTTATATGTATTAATCCATTCGTACGTAAAACGTCTTGCATGTTGTTAAGAATCCCCGGGGAATTGAATAGCGAGTGGTGAATAGAATCCACTTGCTTTGAGGTCACTGGCCCAAGGAAAGTTGGTGCAGGTTAGGCAGAACTGGAAGCACTAACTAGGGTTTTTCTGAATGTATGATTGAATAAATGTTAGTGACGAGGTTCATTGGCAAAATTCCTACTGTGGCATAACCTAGTGAGGGTCGCACCGGAAGAGTAGCAGGTTCATCGGAGCTCGAGTGAAAGCAAAGGGGTTCGTTAGGGAAACTTTAGGCTCGGATATATCCCGGAAAGGTGGATGAGTCTAGGGGAGTAACAGGTTCTCCAATGCTAGTGTGAAGGGTAGGCAGAAGAGATCTACTCGTAGTGAGTGAAAAGTAAATGGAAGTAGTTTACTTGCAGTAAAACAAATCTTTCTTGTCTAGACACTTGAGCACAGTGGCGAATGTGTATTCGTTGTAAAATAACCAAGCACTAAGCACTTTAAAAGGAAAGAAAGTTTCCGTTACCTTGTGAAGGAGGGAGTCAGTCGCGAAGCTGCTCTGACGTCACTCTGTGCCGCGCGGGGATTGGTAGACGCAGCGGGCTGGTGGCGGAGCTGGAATTGTAAAGGAGGGGCGAGCGCCGGAGCGTGGGAACTGTCTCGCGAAAGGGCCGCGCACCCATTGGTCGAGATTATTTGAACTCGTGCATTTCATTGGTCGCACGAAAATAATAGACGCACTCGGATTGGAAGTGATTTTGTAAACAAAATCACTCGTAAAATCGTATGTGGCATTCGTATAGACCGCATACCAGACCTGATCCACGTTATATGGGATTTGAGAACGATCAGTGGAAAGGAGTTAAAAACGACATTATGTACGGAACTAAGAGAAAAGTATCTCTTGTAAATAAGGTGAAGAATTATTTCAAAAAGGACAAGCCGATTAAAAGTAGAGAAGGTGTTGTCATACCGCAACCCAACACTCCCGCATCTTTCATGATGTTCGATAAAGGGTACAACACATGTGTATGGTTGGAGAATTGGGTGAAATACACGAAAGATGACGGAGTATTGGCTTTTCCGTTAGAGGGTACCTTTAACAGCAGGATTCTATTTAATTTGAGAACCCGAATGAATGATTTACATCCCAGACCTAGATTAACGCAGTATGAAGCGCTAGAGGAATGGGAAATCGAGGCTTTCGAAAGGGATAAGCCACGGATGGATAAAGGGTTAACTAAATTTTATCCAAAATTGAAACAGGAAGCACGAGCTAAAAAGATGAAACAGTGGAGGCAGAACATGATAGTGGAGGGATTGTTTCCCATGATGCCAGCCGATGATCCTTCTGGGGGACAGAAACGGTTGGAAAAATCAAAACATTGGGTACCCATCGGAGAGTCGGATGATGAATTATTAGATGACCTATGTACAAGAAGTCCGCCTCCTTATAATGAGGGACATCGACCTTCCAGTACAGGAGATATTTCCCGAAGACTTCCTCCTCAGGAAGAAGTTAGGTCCGCAAGTGTAGGAGGGGGTTACCACATTCCTCCCTATACCGAGAGTCTAGGACCAGTGGATACCAGAAACATTTACCCCAGGATGTCAGCTAGTGGGGAGACAGGATATTCCCGTGAAGGAGATTTTTGTTCTCGACCTCCCTACGGAGGCGAGATGACACCCTCAAGTTCAGGAATGCCGTTATTACAGTCACAGTATGAGGAAGAAAGAAGATCCCTAGGTACAGGAAGTTTATTCCCAAGACCAAATTATGGTGAAGGACCTAGTGAGACTCATCCCACTGCCCCAAGTTATGCTCCCACACTAACCCCGCAGGTGTTACATGACAAATCCATAGAGAGATTACTGGAAGAAAAGGAGCGGGAGGTTCTAGCAAAACAGAGAGCTGAGATCGTTCAGAAAATGACCCAGTTAAATACCAGTCCTGAAGCATTGACAATCCCCGTAACAATCGGACCAGTAGTTTCATTGTACGGGGATCGGCATGAAAGTCCAAAACCTCCAGTCATTACTCCCGTAATAGCACAGTCCAGACCAGAACCCTTAATTATAGATGAACAGACAAGCGAATGTGAATCTGAAGTCTCACTGATGGATCTGCCCATTAGAAATACAGGGAAGAGAATGCAGAAAAGACATAATCCTTTCAATACGAGGGAGATTCAAATGGAATCGACTTCAGGTACTAGAAGTGTCACTTTGGTCACACCTGAAGAAATTGAAAGATGGAGTCAAGAATTAGAGAAACAAACTTCGCAAGCGAAACCTTTAGACCTCTACAAACTGAGAATAGAGATAGAAGAATTAATGGCAGGAAACGTGGGGTTAGACAGATTAAATACCTACTCTGAAGTAGAGCTGTTGTTTATGTGCAAAAGTCTTACCCGCAATGTCCGAGTACTTCATGAAAAATTGACTGATACTGCTGCTAGTATGGGAATAGACATTTCAAAATCGAAACCCTTGCAGAAACCCTACCGAGCAGAATTTTCAGACAAAGATTTGGAAAACCTGAATGTGTCAGGGAAAAAGGCACAGGTCAAAGAACTATTGACAGTGTTGCAGAAATGGGGAGACGTGGAAAAATGGAAAGCCAGATGGGCTAGGAAGAAAGATGAGGCCAGGTCTAGGCAGGTAACTCCCGAATTCGCTCTAAGAGAAGCTGAAAAGCCAGAACAGTTATGCCCTATGCGTGAAGTACCAGGGGGAAAATATGTACATGTCCCATGGTCCCGTCAGGATATTGTGTCCTTCACAAATGACTTCCCAAAATTACGAGAAAAACCAGTCGACTGGTACCGGCAGGTAGAGAGATTTGTAAAAGTGCAGAAATGCCTATGGAAAGACCTGGATGGGTTCTTCGACATAGTGGTCCCTGTAGATCTGTGGACTGATGGTAAAATAGCCATCGCCTGGCCTAGTGAGGAATACCCGAGAGATGACAAGACAGGGGAACCATCAAAGGAAGTGATGAGGAAGTATAAACAGGTAATTCAACATTTGAAAATAAAAGTACCTGCAAAGGAAACTGATTGGACCAAGATAGATAGAACCACGCAGGAAAGGGACGAGACAGTGCACTCGTTTTATGAAAGGCTGTTGCAGGTGTTCAAAACATACAGTGGTATAGATAACATCGAGATGAAGGACATGACCCACTTCATTTACAGGTTTGTAAACGGTTTAAGACCCGAAATTTGTCAGTGGATAAAGGATAATAAAATTTGTTGGCATACCAAAAAGATAGATGAGGTCCTACGGTACGCAAAGTACTGTGAGGACGAAATGGCAGAAAAGAAAAAGGCCGTGAAGGAGATGGTGATGTGGGCTCAAGTAAAGCTCGCAGAACAGCAAGAAAAGCAACTGAGTAAATTAAATAAAGTTGCTCAGAACCAAGGTCCTGGGGGAGGGAATGGAGGAAAGCCCCGACCTAAAATGAGTAGGGAGGAAGCCAAAAAGAAATTTCCCTGCCATCAGTGCGGAGAAATTGGACATTGGCGAGACGAGTGTCCGTATTTACAAAATGATAATGCCCAAACACCTGATTTAATTCCACAGACGCAGAATGAAAAGCAAAGAAAGACCCAGCAGCAGGTAAAAACGATTCAAGTGCCACGAGCGCCAAAGCCTATATTTAGAGGGAAGTCACCACAGGGTGATGATGTAGAAGTCTGGGGAGGCAATGAAAATAGAAATACAGCAACTTCGCAGTATTTGTTGAACGACACTTTTTTCTGTGATGACCAGTACTGACGGGGCCTGAGAGGGGAGGACGAGGAGTGCGTACTTGGCGCCTCTTTGCCGGTAGACCAGTCAGAGCCATACATTGAAGGAAAGGTTGATGGAAATGATGTCACCTTTCTGTTGGACACTGGTGCTACCCGTTCTACTGTGAGAACAGTGGACGTTCCAAACCTACCCCTCTCGGGAGAAGCAATCCAAGTAGTAGGAGTATCTAATCAATTGATTAGTACACCTGTTACCGAACCCATGGAGATCTCAATTGGAAACTTTAAACAAATGCACAGATTTGTTGTCTGTGATACCAGTCCGGTAAATTTGCTCGGACGTGATTTGCTGTGCAAAATGAATTGTACCATCTTTTGCACACCAAAGGGCGTCGAAATTCAAACACCAGATGAGGACAGTATCTACAAGCTAATGTTAATTAGACCTGACTCAGAAATAAAACGAATGACTATGCAGGACTTACCTGAAGAACTCCAGCAGACAGTGAAGTCAGAAGTGTGGGACTTTACTGGAAAGGATGTAGGGTTGATGACAAACGTAGACCCCATACAAATAGCCATGAGAGAAAATGCAGTGTACCCCAATACCAAGCCTTACAGAATGAGTGCAGAAGTGAGAGCAGGTGTTGCCATTGAAGTACAGAAATTGCTAGAAGCAAACATCATACAGGAAGTAATGAGTAGCCCGTGTAATTCACCCATTATGGGCATCAAAAAGCCTAATGGCAAGTACAGAGTAGTGCAGGACCTGAGAAAGGTAAACAAAATTGTGGTTCCTTGCTGTCCCATTGTCCCAAACCCAGCAGTCATCCTGTATCAGATTCCCTGGGATGCTGAATGGTTCACTGAGATAGACCTATGTCATGCTTTCTTTTCGATCCCATTGCATCCAGATAGCAAATTTCTTTGCTCATTTGCTTTCAACAGTAACGTGTATGTTTGGAACAGGGTCCCCCAGGGGTACACAGAAAGCCCCTCTATCTTTAATCAGATCTTGAAAAAATGCCTTGAAACTTTAGTCTTACCTGGAAAATCTGTTTTGGTACAGTACATTGACGACCTATTGGTGGCGTCCAAAAGCCATAGGGATTGCGTGGTTGACACCATTGCCCTACTGAATCACCTGAGTGAAAAGGGACATAAAGTGGCCCCTGAGAAATTACAGTTCTGTTCGAAATCAGTGAAATATCTGGGACACCAGATAGAAAAAGGTATCAGAAAAGTCACCTCAGAGAGTCAGGATAATTCAAAATATGCAGTTACCCCGTACTCAGAAAGAAATCAGAATGTTCCTCGGAGTTGTAGGTTATTGCAGGCAATGGATTGTGGGATTTGCAGTTCTTGCAAAGCCTTTGATACAAATGACAAAGAAAGGAGCAAAGGACCCAGTTGAATGGAATGACGAGAGCTTAACAGCTTTCACACAGTTGCGAAATTGCCTGTGTACAGCTCCTGCTCTGGGAATGCCTGACTACTCCAAGGAGTTTGGCTTGTTCTGTGACACTCGTGACAATTGTGCATTGTCAGTCCTGACTCAGGAGCATGGGTTGACCAGAAGGCCTGTGGCATATTTTTCTGCCACTTTGGATCCAGTGGCTGCTGGACCACCTGGATGTCTAAAAGCTGTAGCTGCAACTTGCACCAGTTTAGAACAAAGTGAGTCTATCATTATGGGACATCCTGTAACTGTATATGTTCCACATGCAGTTGTGATCCTATTGACTCGTACAAAAACTCAGTATCTCACCCCTAGTCGGCTGACTAAATATGAGAGGATTCTCATGGGTGCTGCAAATATCGTTATTACCCGATGTAACATTTTAAACCCTGCCACTCTACTCCCTGACTCAATGGTAATGGAAGAGAAGGGAGATAATGAGCATGGCTGCATTAACCTGACAGAGTTCAGTACCAAACCTCGCCCAGACATTAAAGAAACTCCTTTGCCTGTGCATGATGTGGAATGGTTCGTGGATGGTTCCTGCTTAAGACATGAACTAGGAGGCCTAAGTGCTGCCTATGCTGTGGTCACGTTAGGCAAAATTGAAGAAGCATCTTATCTATTTGGAGTAAAGTCTTCACAAGTAGCTGAATTGATCGCCCTGATAAGAGCTTGCAAATTGGGAAAAGACAAAAAAGTAACAGTGTATACTGATAGTCAGTACTGTTACGGGGTTGTGCATGACTTTGGCCAATTATGGCTACAAAGAGAATTCCTGACTTCTTCAGGTACCCCCATTCGGAATGGAAAAGTTGTCCAAGACCTTTTAGAGGCAATCCAATTACCAAAAGAATTGGCAGTGGTCAAATGTGTTGCTCATAAGAAGGGCCTTGACCCTGTATCTTTGGGAAATGATTTCGCTGATCGGGTGGCAAAACAATGTGCTAAGGATCGACTGAGAATAAATCCCAATCGGGGTGGGGTTGGAAACAGCTGCCAACTTAGAATGTTTGAAGAAGTGCCTACTTGGGATGAAGTGAGAGAATGGCAGCATGTGACGCCCTGGGAAGAGAAAGAGAAATGGAAAGAACAAGGCTGTAAACCGAGACGTGAGGATGGTGTCATGGTGGGCCCAAATGGTATGCCTGTGTTACCAAGACACCTGCTTGCCCCAATGGCTCGATTGATACATGAGGGATCACACATTGGGAGGGACGCCATGGTTCTGGTATTTCAACAGACTTGGTACAACAAGAAATTCAGGAAGGTAGCAGAGTCCCTTTGCCAGAGGTGCTTGACATGTCAGCAGTTCAACGCTGGCAAGAAAACAGAAGTTGAACTGATGAAAATTGGGAGATCAGGGGGTCCCTTTGTGAGAATACAAATTGATTTCATTACCATGCCTCGTTGTGAGGGAAAAAGATATGTCCTTGTCATTGTCTGCTTATTTTCAAAATGGGTGGAAGCTTACCCTGCCACACAGAATGATGCCATAACAGTAGCTAAGCTCCTACTAAAAGAGTTGATACCTAGATTTGGGGTTCCAGTCTTTATTGACTCAGATAGAGGCGGACATTTTCAGAATGAAATTTTGGCCCAGCTTTGTACAGCATTTGGGATCACACAAAAGCTGCACTGTGCATATCATCCAGAGGCTTCTGGAGTGGTAGAACAGATAAACGGTACAATAAAAAATAGATTGGCAAAAATATGTGATTCTACTGGCTTGAACTGGATAAATGCCTTACCTCTTGTTCTGATGGGACTCAGAAGCATTCCAGATCGAAGAACAGGCCTGAGCCCCCATGAGATATTGATGGGAAGAGTGATGAGACAAGCATGGGTACCAGGATACAAACTGTTAAGCATTTCTGATGATTTGGTACTTGAATACTGCAAGCAACTGGGTGACCAAGTGCGTTCTATCTCTCGCCAGATTGGGGCAGACGCCGTCGCCAACCCGACAACTCCAGTTCACAAATTGGTTCCTGGTGACTGGGTTAAGATAAAGAAGCATACTCGTTCAAGTTGCCTTGCACCAAGGTGGGGAAAAAAGCGTCAAGTAATCCTGGTAACGACGACAGCAGTGAAGTGTGCAGGCGTTCCCAAGTGGATCCATGCCAGCCATACCCAGAAGGTGATACCAGACAAGGAGCCTGGAGCTGAAGGTCGTCCCGCTGAGGGGTCTACAGACGTTGGTCCTGAAGTAGCTGATATCAGACGGCCGAGCACCAGTCCCGTTGAGGGTCCTTTAGGCGTTGGTCCAGAGGCAGCCGATGACGTATGGCCAAGCACCAGTACTGCCGAGGAGCCCACAGACGTTGGTCCGAAAGTAGCCGATGACGAGCTGCAGAGGATTTGGCCAGAGGATTGGATACCCATAATCGATCTTACTGGAGATCCACTGAGAACAAGAGAGCGAATCAAAGAAGATAGAGAGTGGAATAGAGAGGTCGAGCAAGGCACAGGCGAAGACCCTCAGATCATTGAGATTCACATCAAAACTGAGGACGAAGAAGAAGGTCAGACAGGGACAGAACAAGTGATCGATACTCCTCCACAGACTCCTGATATCGAAAAGGGACAGACTAGACATAGTGTAATAGTTCGAGCAGAAGAAAATCAAGGGATCGAAGTGCTCGAGCAGGATCAGACAGAACTAGGAGAACATGTTCAGGACATAGAAACAGAGACTATTGAAAGCGAAACACAAAAAATACCTGAACCAGGCCAGCTTAGCGACCAGGCAGAAGAAATAGATACAAGACCTGGGACTAGCCAGACAGAAAGGAAGAAGGCAGAAATTGAAGTGCCACAAACAAGTGAAAATAAAAGGACATTAGAAGAAAGCCAAATAACAGTGCCAGCTAAAAGACTCAAGAAAAAGAAGCACATTGAGCCGAGGTATATTAAAAGACTAAGATTAAGAATAAAAACAGTCCAAGAGAAACTTGCAGACATAAGAAAAAGTCCCCGAATTGCAGAAATACCTGAAGAGAACTCCAAGAGAAGGAGTGAAAGAATAAAAAGACAAAACGAAAAATACAAGGATCCGGAGTGGACCTACTTAATCTTGGAAAACTTTGAGGATCTTGATATTACTGACGAAAGCGACGGAGAACGGATTACTGATTACTCTGCAGAGGAAGAGGAAGAACCTCCGTGAAATTGGTCAGCAATAAAATTACCTGGGAAGAGCTGCAAAGAGGGGTTAAAATTTCCTTCTGAGCCAAAATGTCTGATACAAACGTGAGTGGTAGACCTAGCCGCAGTTGTTGCAAAACATGCTGCAAAGTGTGTATATGTAGTATAGTTATAGTAATATTAATTTGGATAGGATTAACAGTTTTTATTCCTTTTATGGTTAGCAAAAATACTAATATTGACCCTACTCAGATTACCGACACTGAAGAACTGACAACACGAAGTGTAGAAAGACGTGAGAAAGCACTCAGACAGACAAAACGAGACTTAGAAGCATCAGATGAGGAAGGACTACATTACCACGGAGTTAGAAACAAGACACATTTAAATGTTTTCGCAAATTTGTTAGTGCATGACGTAGAAACTATGGAAATAGAAGATTGTTATGTCTGCATGAAGCTGCCTACTTCTGTGGCTGAAGGCGTGACATATCATCACCTACCTCTGACCTATGGAATCTCCTGTAGTATCTTAGCAAGCTTATTTTACAAAAGAGGACCGTTACAGTACTATTATTCTAATAATGACGTGATCTTTTCTGAACTTCCCATTCGTGGAAATCTGAATCCTGTACATACCAAAAGTGACGTAATACGATATATGGGAGACTATTTTCTGACTATAGGCAATATAGACATAGCTGAAGCACACAGAGATAACTTGACCTGTACATTACATGAACAAGAAAATATATTTTTAAACATGGCAGAGAAAAGAAGGGAGAGTTTCCAAAGGAAGGCAAATGACAAAAGGCAGAAAACACCTAAATGGGCTGAGAACATGGAAAGCACCTCAAATGGCGGGGCAGGGCCTGCTTTGTTGCTGGATTTCGAGAAGAAAGGGAAACTCTGTCTTCATCGCGAGAAGACTAGATATTATAATAACATTTTCATTGGTTCCAGTCAATGTGAACATAATTACAAGGTAATTGGAGGTTGGGGATTCAAAAATGGGTCAGAGCCTGTGTTTCCTGGAATTTATTATATATGTGGAGACAAGGCTTATTTCAAATTGCCGGATCACTGGTATGGAAGCTGCTACTTTGGCATTGTCTTCCCGAAAATATACCATGTGAATGAAATTTCTGGAAGCAATGAAAATACTAATGGCTTAGTGCGTAGTAAAAGAGAAAGTGTAGGTGAAATAATGGGTAGTATTTTCAGTGCACTGATACCTGGAGTGGGAGTGGTTCTGAACACTCACAGAATTTGCAAATTATCCACTATAGTGGATGTGTTGTCTACTGACACAGCTCATGGATTTCTGCTGGTCAATACTGAAATGGTTGCGATCAGATCAATGGTTTTGCAGAACAGACTTGCTCTTGACACCTTATTAGCAAAAGAGGGCGGAGTCTGCCGGATGCTGAAGGCGCAACATTGTTGCACTTACATTCCGGACAAAAGCGTACAGCTCAAAAGATATGTGAAATACATTACTAATTTGGAAAAGGAACTCAAACCACTCGAGGTTGACAGTGCCTGGAAGAGACTGGTTGATGGTCTCTCCAATGTAGGTCATTGGTTTGCTAGTTTAGGTAAAAGCTTATTGTTAAAGGTACTGATGCCAATTGGAGTGATAGGTCTTATCCTATTTCTCATATTCGTCTGTTGCAAATGTCGCAAACACCAAAAGAAATACCAAGTGAATGCGAGAGGAGTGAAACGAAGTGCGGATGAGCTTGAATTAGAAGAAATGAATAATAAAATTTATAAAAAGGTGAAAAATTCTCACCCTACTTTAAATGAGAAAGAAAAATTTAATCGCCTGTTGGAAGAGATAGAGATGTACAAGGTGTGAAAGAAAGTTGGCATCTGGTTCCATTTTTTGTGATGATAGTAAATATCATCAAAGAGGGGATTGATAGAGCAAGATTTCGCATCGCGACTTGCTCAATTCTAGAACCTCGAAAATCTATTATAATCTCGTAACTTAATTGTTCGTTTTACTAATTTTATGTATTTTGGATGTGCGTGGGTATCATAGAGATGCTTGCCTATGTGTTTTACTAATACGATTAATCCGGGTTTCTAAAATGGCCGCTGCTTGACTTTCCTCTTCTGCGCATGCGTCAGTCACACTCACGTGACTTCGTGTAGAGATAGTTTTGGAGGGAAAGGGTGCGCATGCGTAATAAGCAATAAGATGGCTATAACGTGGTGAAGCTTTGTGCTGCTGCTCTTGTGAAATTGTTCGTTGCACTTACCAATAATGCATAGTATATTTTTATAATGATAAACCTGAAATGTGAAATCATGACATGTAATACATTCATTTATTTTTATGTACTAATTTGTTTTCGCTTACTTTTCATGTATCTTCGGCACTGAGGGGTGAATGGGGATGGGGAGTCCATCTTGGAGGGCAGATCGGCGCATGAGCAGATGCAGTGAAACGGCATTGAAACCAAGCCAAAGAAGGTTGTTGGCAGAGCCTGCCTGGGAACGTGCACCTTCACCCAGCCAGAAGCATCTAGATTATGCTATATTGTAATACATTGTATAAATTTTCATTGTATTCCGTGCGACTTCTCGTGGGAACCCCAATCTTGCTAGGCGGCACCTTAGGATGCAAATTAGGCCTTAGAATAGTCTGTTCTGATTGGTGTGTTAACCAAAGCCTACCTTAGGACCAATCCAAATTGGGGATTCTGACATTTTGCAACATTTGGGGGGTGGTACCCTGTCCTAAAACAGTATAACTAGCCTAGGTTTAACTAGAGAAATCGTCCGACTTGTCTGAATAGCTGACCTGTCACTGACCCAACGCACTCAATAGGTGACTTGATACAGAGGTGCTGCGGAGCTCTCTGTCCGAAATCTGACCATAGACTCTGAAGGTTTTACTAAACCTTAAGTGCTGGCGGAGCACTTTGTCTGGGAATTCGCTGACCCAATCGGGGTCCTGACTGATAGCTGCAGAGAGGGTGGAGCGCAGGCGTTGCTTCCGAACTGCGGGTGCTGGTCGTATCCTGGTGGTCCTGTCCTGATCCGAATCTGGGTTTCCTGTCCTGTCCTGGGGTGTCCATTCTGCACCTGCTGTCCCACTGAGGGTTATCCTTCCTTGAGGGTTTTTCCTGTCCTTAACTGACCCGTGGCCAGAGTTGGTTTTCACACCAGTCTAGGTAAATATCGCTCTGAGTTCTTAAACTGCACCTTTCTATTTTTCTGTCTTTGCTTTAATAAAGACATACCTTTGCACGTGAATACATTTCCATGCTTTCTCCTGCAACCATTGCATTTCATAAAGTCATTTGCATTTGATTTCATAGCGTGTTCCTATGTTACCCTACCTTTTAGAAATCATTTTCTGTATTGCAGTTTGCAACTTCCTGATATGGTCTTGGTTTTTCTCTCGAAAACTGACTAAGTAACTCAGATTTATAGCGTGTTCACCTTGCCCCTTATCTTAGTTTTCCTCTCACTTAGCGGGTTCCCTGTCGCACTAGCATTTTTTTGATAAAACTGTATGACTGCCTTTTACTTGAATTTAAGATAAACTTTCGAAACTTCCAGTTGTCTGTGGTCATTTTATGAAAAGTAAAGATATATGGTGAATAGTATATTTTGCTGCCTTTCCTTTTACAGCTAGCTCCCTGACCCATCGTGGTCATAGGTACCCATAACGGTGGATGGTAAGTTGGGTACACTGGAAATAAATCGAAAAGGGAACTCACAATTATTGATAGTAGATTGTGTGGTCACCTGATCAATGTATATGATAAAGTAAAGTATATGGGCCCGAAGCCAGAAGTGGCGACATTATTGGTCGGGTGACCCGCGATCTCTAGCAAAGGTTCCACCTCTACATCCCCCCCAGCCGTGATCCTCTGTCATGTAGGCTGCAGCCTCTTTGGTGGCCCTGGTAGTATGGACGACCTGACAAACGAGCCATACTTAGCCCGGCCACAGTGAAAAACTTTGGGGCATATTACCAACAACTAGCGATATTTATCGCTAAATGCGCTTAGCGACTTTTTTTTATCGCTGCCTATCGCTGGATTTTTTAGCGGAGAAAACATGCTATTAGCAACGTTTTTCTCCATAGCGCTAAAATATCCAGCGATAGCGGCGTAATGAGAGAATATCACTGAGAATATAGCGATATTCTCGCATTAGCGGCGAAATGCTCTTAGCCATGTTATCCACCTCCCATTGGATAACATGGCTAAGAACTGGTCAGAGCAGGCGTTAGTTTTTGGCGATAGCGGGAATATTTCCATCGCTACGCCAGCTTTGTGAATAGGCGATAGCGACGTTATCGACTGCTTTCCGTCGCTAACGGGTTGGGTACGCCCACTTTGCATGTCATTAGCGATAAATATCGCTGACATGCAAGCGGGCCCCAAACCGCTCGCTATCACCTTCAAGCTGTCACTAACTGCTGTTAGCGACAGCTTGATGATAGGGCGATAGAATTTTTGCCGCTTAGCGGCCGAAAATGGCCGCTAAACCGGCGAAAAGCGCCTATCGCCCCCCTTGATAATATGCCCCTTTGTTCAAGGCCATCTGCACCTTGTCGAGCTTAGTAAAGTGGTCACAAACTTTCCCACATCCTTGCCAAACACTTCCCCGCACAGGAGCCCTTCTGCCATGGGACCGGCGTCCACCGAGGCCAAGTCTACCATTTTGGGATTTGTTTGTCCGAGATGACAGACTGCTCGCCGTGACCCCCCAGCTGGCACACGTGGGTCGATGCTCGCCCCAGACCCTTTAGCGTTCAATGCTGGCTCCAGGCGTTTGGCACGGGGACCCACGACATCTAGCAACTTATCTTGGCACCCACGCCATGCGTGGTCGTTACCCTTCGAAGGGCCCTTTGCGTATTTCCTCAGAGATGTACTCACACTAGTATTGATGCCTCAAGTCTCGGCCACCTCGGGTTGCTTCGCCTCTCTTTAGGAGACTAGGGGGCAGATTTACAATAATTGACGCATCCCTGCATATCAGCAGTGATGAGCCACTTATTGTGCGCCAAGCCTACGCCACCATGGATGCGCCGCATTTACAATGCGGCGCACCATGGGGCAAAAACGACACAGATGCGTGACGCATCTGTGCTGTAAAAGCGGCGCATTGCTGGAGTTGCGTCGCAAGCACAACGCAGCTCCAGCAAGGCTTGAGGGGGCCTGTTCTTACAAAGCTGCGTTAATCCTTACGCCTGCTTAAAGCAGGCGCAGGGTTTTGACGCAGGATGGGCCCAAAAGTGACTGAGTGAAATCTTGTAGATTTCACTCAGCCACTTTTAGGAGGCGTTCCTGCGCCGGAACGCCCCCCTGCGCAGGAACGCCTCCTTCTGGTGCAGGGCTTTACAACGTGACGCATCTCCCAGATGCGTCACGTTGTAAGTACCCCGCACCATGGCGCATCTTTTGCACCGCCGCTGCGTCACAAAAGTGACGCAACGGCGGCGTAAAAGGGCTTGTAAATCTGCCCCTTGGTTGTGCCATAGGTTGTGAGTATTTCTTAAGTTGTCACTGTCTTTTCAGATGTTTCCACTCGTATGATGTCTCTGATCGATCTTATCTGTATCACTGGTGCACAAAGTTTGTATCTGAAAACTGTGTGCAACTTTAATGAAGAACTGAGATTTAAAAAAAGGAAATGCCAATACAATCTGTTAACAAAACATTTTTTAACCCTATACCTGGCCCGGAATATTATTGAGCAACATTATAGTCTAGTAAATCAAACACATTCGGGGTTTGTACAACTGGTATTCTGAACTCACATATTTGAAGGGGCGTTAATGTGCAATAATGAAGAAAAATACGTTTTGGTGAAATAATATTCAAATTCAAAAAAATACTTTATTTCGGTTCACAAACCTCAAAAGTACAATCACAAAACATTACAAATGCAATTAAAATTTCTAAAAATAACAATAAAAAGAGATACACGTCAAGTTGATTTATCATGAGAAAGTGCTAAAAACAAGGGTTGGTTCATGGCTGTCTGTAATGCTCCATACTCGGGAAGTGCAAAATGCTCAATAAATAAATAAATTACCTAAAAACATTTATCTTACAGACATAATGTAAAAAGATGGCCTGTACTTTATCATTCTTCAAACATGATACCTGGGGATCAAGGTTCTCTGTACTGAGTTCTAAGGCCAACAACAGTCTTAGATTATTCTAATAAAAACAAAACCTAATTTAAAGCTAACAGGCTGGGGCATTCAATAATTCACATCCAGCAGGGGGAAAGACCCTACCACTCCTCACTCACGCTTTCAAATATGTCCGGCGCCTGCACCACATAGAAAATAGGAACCCGGCCACTGAGTACACTATCGGTGTGAGAAGTTGGCCTGATATATGATGTTCACTAATTCTAGTGATCACCTTGTATCAGTCCAAACAACCCTTATGGTGATTGGTTGTAAGTCAACCTTATAGACCAGCTATCCTAGTAGCGTGGACAAAATCAGTCTTTAGGCTAAACTCTTTTGGCATGTGAAGCCAGCTGTTTTACCACAATATAACCCCTTGAATACCAAATGAAAGGACACCACACAGGTTGTTATGAAAATAAACAATCTATTTATTAATAACAACACCTCTGAGCTCTTTATGAGGTCAGAGGGCTAAGCACATGACAATACTATGAAAGAAATACGAGTTCGCACAATATTTACACGTGTGCCTTAGGGGCACGACAAACCATATACTCAATACAATGGAATGCGAGGAAAGAAAATACTGTAAGGAGATCCAGAGGCTGGAGGATCGGTGGGACTACGCTACGAACTAGGTAAGTAAGGAGCAGGAGGCCCACGGGACTCACGTGCAGAGTGGAAACTCTCACGCGGGATGCGTACCAACGTCTATGGATGCAACAGTTTACAAAGTTACGGATTCCGGACGAACCCGGCTGGATGGAGGGAAAACAACAGTGGACCTGGACACTAGGATAGTGAACACAGACTTCAGGACCTAGAAGCTTTAGTTACCTAACCCACAGGCTGCGGGTGCATAGGGCTGAAGTAGTGTCGGGTTTGCTGCGTTGATCCCGGTGATGCCTGAAACAAGAAGTTGCTGGCAGGCAGCCAGATGGAGGAGTCTGGTGGTTCCAAGGATGGAACTGGGAAGAAGGAAGTCCTGAAAAGGAAGGGGACAGAGTCTTGGTCACTAGCCAGTGACGGTGCTGGAACCAGGAGGGAACCAGATGCTGTCGCCGCGTTCAGGTGAAGGAAGGGTCGCTTCTCTCTGTAGCTGCGCGGACCAGGAGCTGTTCTTCACGACCAGGCTGGAGGCACGAGCTGTCCCACGTAGTCTGCTGCTGTTGGCGGTGTCGGATCGTCGATCTGGACAACAGGCCTTGGCTAATGCAAGCCACGCGGTGGAACAAAGATGGCGTCTGGTGTGGACCAGGAGGGTCCAAGGGGCTTCTCTTTTACAAGGAAGCAAGGGCCAGTCTGGGGGACCAGACTAGCAGTGTCGAAATCTTCGGGTCATCGTCTCAGAGGTCACTAGCCAGCCAGCAAGTGACCAGACAACAGGAAGGGCAGCAACCAAGCAAAAGGGCCCCACGCAGATCACGGGGATGCTGGGGGGCTGGTCTTTTGTGCAGGAGCTGGGTCGGTGTGGGGCTTCTCAGTCCCCAATGCACTTACTCGAGGAACCCTTGGGGTCGTGCTGGAAGCGCTGTGCAGGTTTCTTCAAGATGGCCGTCTCTACGTTGCTCGTCGCACCCACGGGTCCCAGCTGTGCTGTGGATGTGGGTAGAGGTCAGAGAGGTCTGGAGGTCTGGGTCTTGTCGAGCTGGGTCGTCGGATTCCTGGAAGGAAGGACTTGCAGCAAACCGCACAGAAGCTTGATGGTGCCTGCGAAGCAGGATGGTCACTCCCTGACTATAGGGGAGATTCTTCAGTCTTCTGATGTTCAGGAGGTCGAAGGTCAAGAGTTCTTCGTGGAAGTTGTCAAGATTAATCTAACTGGGAATGGGACCAGCTCCTACCTTTATCCGGCTAAAGGGGGCTGCACTACAACTAGGTCCCTCCTCTGGGTGGGACCAGGAAGGGGGGTGGCTACACCCCCTTTCCTTTGTCCAGTTTCCCGCCAGAGCTGGGGCTGGAGTGCCCCAGCAACTGGTTGGAACCGGTGTATGCACAGGGCACCTTGTGTGCCCCAGGCATGTCTCATTCCTTTCAGCCTGAGCCTACCTAATACACAAAATCCTGTCTGGGGTGGTGCTAGCACCTCCCAAGGCAGGAAACCCTTTGTCCAAGCCCCCCTCGCTGGAAGGACTCCCAGCAGCAGGAGGTCAGACTTGTGTCTTTTGGTGGCAGCATCCATTTTGTGATGCTGAGGCTTGAGTTAACTTTAACCGGGGTTCACAGTTACATACATGTCGTGTCCCTCTAGAAGGGTGGAATGCTAACCCCATCGCCAGAATTGGCGAGGGGTTAGTATTCCAATTCGTATGACACCTTACTCGACATGTTTTGATAATGCTATGCCAAAGTTAGCATTTGACCGCGAGGATCATAATGCACTTAAGAGTATATGGTATAGCGTTATCATGGAACAGCTATAAGGACTTGGTTCCGCAAGCTGCAAACGGGCTCAGCTCATGCCAGAGCACCATCTCACATAATTCCAAGCACTCTGCCTTCAGGATTGATAAGGCCTGCCATAGGAGTGACTGATAGGAATATATGTGTCCATTTTAGGGTTAGATATAGGAATACTATATCTAAAGCAAAGGGTGATTACACCACCTTGCCCCAGCTGTTGTGCAGCCAGTTGTGTCAGTTTTGGGTGGCCAGCCAGGGGTGGCATAATACATGCTGCAGCCCCTGGTAGGCCCTGGGTACACCTATGCCCTGGATACCTAAGGTATACTGTACAGGGACTGATAAGGTGGCCCAGTACCAATTAGTAAATGCACCTAAGGTACATGCTTGTCAGTTTAGAGAGAGAACAGCTAGGCTGTGGGTCTGATTAGCAGGCCCACAGCCAAGGAAAGTCGTAAACCAGTGAAGCAAAAAGCAAAAAACGGGGGTGGCCATGGGATTGCAGACCCCACTCTCCTACAATCGGGATACTAGTATCATACTTAAGTATCCTGAGAGCCTCAGAACAGCATCTAGGGGCATATTATCAAGGGGGTTTATCTCCGCTTTTTTGGCTTTCAAAGCCAAGAAAGTGGAAATAAAATGATCTCCCTATTACCTAGCTGTCGCTAACACCAGTTAGCGACAGCTAGTCGGAGATAGCGACCATCTTGGGCCCCGCTTTGCATGTCAGAGATATTTATCACTAATGACATGCAAAGTGGGCGTGCCAAGCTGTTAGCGACTGGAAACAGTCGCTAACATCACTATCTCCTATTACCAACTTTTGGAGATATTCGCGCTAAGCGCGATTATCTCAAAAAGCTAACACCTGCCCCATAGCAGTTCTTAGCCATGTTATCCAATGGTAGGTGGATAACATGGCTAAGAGTATTAGCTCGGTAATGCATGAATATCGCTGACTTTTCAGCGATATTCATGCATTGCGGCCGATTTTTATCGCTTAGGAGATAAACCTTGCTAATAGCAAGGTTCCTAAGCGATAAAAATCGCCGCAGCTCGGCAATAAAAATATTGCCGCTAAGCCAACATAGCGATAATTATCGCTAGTTGTTGGTAATATGCCCCATAGTTCCTAGGTTTCTACAAATCTGGACCAACCATTGTTTCCTCGCCTTTTGATAGGCGGTACAAATAAATAAAGCATGCGGAATAGTCTCTTCAGTACAATCACAAGCAGGGCAGTTTGCACTTTGTGCGTCCCCCCGAAGTAAAACATCGAAGAGGAAGTGTCCCATATCTAAACTGGAGGTACAGCTTTTTGGCTGCTACAGGTTTAATTTCATCTAATACCGGCTCAAAGCTAAACCTATCTTTAGTTTCTAGAAAAGCTGTAGTTAATCTACCTCTTCGGGGATAGCTATGAAGTTGAGATAGTTTATACTCCTCGTAGTATGCCTTCAATAGTTTCTTGGGGTGAGTGTCACAAGCGGTTTCTGGGTGTTCCCAGAGATCCTTCAACCCAAGACGTACCAGCCGTTGTTTAATATGGCCAAGCCATGGGAATCTGCCAGCCCCTCGCAGGTTCCGTATTTCCATTGGTTCCTCTCTGTATGATAGGAGTTCGGGGGTCACCAGGAGGTGGTGCCGGTAGAGTAGAGGTTTCAGATTTGTTATATCCGCAATTGCCCAAAGTCCCAGATCTAAGCGTAGAGGGATAAGTGGAGTGCTCTGTGGGAGATTTACTAACTGTCTGAGGAAGCTATTCTCTACCTGGGTAAGATTCTCTTGGCTTACATGCCGCCAGAGTTCTGCGCCATATAATGACCCTCCCCGTGCCTGTACTTTATATATTTCAATGGCTGGGCTCAGTAATTTCTGGCTAGATTTACAAAAGACCATCATGATGCCTCCCGTAGATTGCGTTAGTTTAGGAACTGAGTTTTTAACTTGAGCCCCCCACTCCATTTTGTCTGATACTGTTATCCCTAGATAATCGAATGAGATAACTCTTTCCAGGGGTTTACCAGATAATGTAGGGTTAGATCTTGTACTTTTTGGGCAATTAAACGCCATAAATTTGGTTTTCTGCAGATTGACTTCCAAACCCCTATGCCTACAGAAAAATTCAAATTTATCAAGGACCCTCTGGATCCCCATGGGGGATTTTGAGACCAACAAGGTATCGTTCGCGAACATCATTGCGAATATCGGACGGGAGGCTAGTTTAGGGGCATCAAGATCTTTTACTGTTGCTAAATAATCTATTAAACCATTGATATAAAGACTAAACAAGGTGGGGGCAAGCACGCAACCTTGGCATACTCCACGCTTGATTGGAATTGGTGCGGTAAGATTTCCATCCTTAGCGTTCCTAATTTGTGCGAAATTTTCCTTGTGTAGCAGCTTGATAAAATGGATTAAGTATGTGGGGGGCCCCCATATCATAGAGGACTGACCAGAGTTTACCCCTAGGGACCAAATCGAAGGCTGACCGGAGGTCAACGAATATTAAATAGAGGCTGCCAGCCTCCAAAGACAAATAATATCTATTCCTAAGATCGCACAATTTAAGCATTGAAGCTGCGATTTATCCTGGTGTACATGGACTTACCAACCTTCAACTAAGACTAAATAAATCATCTTAAACTACACTTCAGCTACCTGAACTTCATTACCACACCTGAGGGCATATTTACAAGCCCCTATCACCACGGGAACATCACTTTTCTGACGTTGTGGTGGGGATAGGGCTTCACCTTATTTACAAGACAGTGTTAAGCCACTTAACGTGGCTTAACACTGCCATGTAAATAAGGCCCCCTTTCACGCTATACTTAGCGTGAAAGGGGTGGGCTGTGGGTGTTTGCTGTGGACGTACCACCACAACACCCATTGATTCTGAAGCTGCCCCTATTTACAAGGGAGGCGTAAATAGGAGGCAGCGCCAGATTTAAGACCAGGGAAAACCTGATCTTACCCTGGCGCAACGAGGAGAAATTTTTAATTTCTCCTTGGTTTTGCTGTTTTCTTGTGTGTTGCGTTGTGCAGCACACATGAAAACAGCAACATGCCAATGTTTGTTTATATACAGGTAGGTCCCCCTTCCTGCGCATAAACAATCATTTTATGACAATGCTGTTTTGCACCTTCTATGTGTGCTGCATTAATCAGTACACATAGAACTTACAAAACAGCATTTAAAGATTGTTTATGTGCAGGAAGGGGGACCTTCCAGCACATAAGCAATCTCCCCTCAATGCAGACACCCTGCACTATGGCGTAAGGGGGCCTGTGTTGGCGCTAGGCTGCTAAGTGTAGCACCATCGCAGGGGGAAAGCAGGTCTGCACCGTATTCATGTAAATATGGTTCCAGCCCTCTGTTTCCGAAGTGGCAGAGTGAGGCATTAAGCCAGGAAGGCTAACGCCTCACTTGGCCACTTCCCTTGTAAAGATACCCCCTGGTTTTCTGGTTTCACTTTGTACACATCAGCCACTAAATGGCACCAAATTGTATTTACTTAAGTTAAGGTTTTGTTTTTACCACTTTGTGAATTGTTCTGCCGCTTTTATGTAGGTGCTGTTGTGCTTTACATGAGCACTAGTTACATTACACAAGGTCACATTCACTTTTTATTGGAACGGGAAGATTAGGTGATTTGCCCATAATCACAGGATGTTGAGCTGACTTCGAGACTCGAACCGGGTTCCTCAGTTGTCAGCAGGTCTGGCCATAACACCACATCCAGGGTAAGGGGAGAGGGGCAGGCAATGCCACATGGAGGCTCAGCTGGGCAAGGGTTCGAGGCATCAGGCTCGCCCACCTCCAGTGCTCAGGGAGCTGAGCTGAGCCTGCCAGGACCTCTCGACAGGCCTCTGCTCTGCTGATGTGGACTGCAGTAAAACCAAGGGGCAGATGTACAGGCCCCTTGCAACATTTTTACGACACTGTCGCGTCACTTCTGTGAAGCAGCGGCGTCATAAACAGTGCGCCACTATACAACAGATTTACAATGTGACGCATCTAGTGAGATGCATCACAGTGTAAAGCCCTGCGTCAGGTATAATGTATGCAGGGTGGGCGTTCCGTCGCAAGGAAGCCCCATAAAAGTGACGCAGTGAAATCTACTAGATTTAATTGTCACCTTTACGTCCCTGCTGCGTCAAAACTTTACGCCTGCCTGGCGTAAGGAGTGACGCAGCATGTTAGGTATTGGGCACCGCTGAGTTGCGTCGCACTTGCGACACCACTCCAGCAATGCACCGCCCTTACGACACAAGATGCGACACGTATCTGACTATCTTTGCGCACGGTGCATCTCATTGTAAATACGACGCATCCGTGGTGGCGCAAGGGTGTTCCTGCGTGTCGCATCTTTACTGGTGCATCCCTGCTAATATGCAGGGATGCACCAGTCCTTGTAAATCTGCCCCCAAGAGGGCACTGTCAGGGCATGCCAGGAGGCCTCGCACAGGGCGCCTCCTCCTCCTCTGGGCCTCGTAGCGCCTCGCTCTGCACACAGCTGCTTCCTCCTAGTTGTTGGCTCTACAGAGATGTTTTTGTCTATAACTCCAGCCGAGTGCACTGGGCTTTCCATAAGCAGCAGGCGCATGACCCTGGGACACATTCACTTCTCTCCAGCACGGCGACATTGGATGATTTGCAAAGGATCACAGGAGCGTGAGCCTGCGCCGAGACTCGATCCGTGCGCTCCAGCCCCAAAGTGGCAGCTCTGGTCGTTAGGCCACCTCCGCCCTGTGCACCGAGAGGCAGCTCTGGCCGTTAAGCCACGTCCGCCCTGTGCATCGAGAGGCTGCTCTGGCCGTTAAGCCACCTCCGCCCTGTGCGATCGAGAGGCTGCTCTGGCCGTTAGGCCACCTCCGCCCTGTGCACCGAGAGGCTGCTATGGCCGTTAAGCCACCTCCGCCCTCTGGCCGTTAAGCCACCTCCGCCCTGTGCATCGAGAGGCAGCTCTGGCCCTTAAGCCACCTCCGCCCTGTGCATCGAGAGGCAGCTCTGGCCGTTAGGCCACCTCCGCCCTGTGCATCGAGAGGTAGCTCTGGCCGTTAAGCCACCTCCACCCTGTGCATCGAGAGGCAGCTTTGTCCCTTAAGCCACCTCCGCCCCTGTGCATCGAGAGGCTGCTCTGGCCGTTAAGCAACCTCCGCCCTGTGCACCGAGAGGCAGCTCTGGCCGTTAGGCCACCTCCGCCCTGTGCATTGAGAGGCTGCTCTGGCCGTTAAGCCACCTCCGCCCCTGTGCATCGAGAGGCTGCTCTGGCCGTTAGGCCACCTCCGCCCTGTGCATTGAGAGGCGGCTCTGGCCGTTAAGCCACCTCCGCCCTGTGCCTCGAGAGGCAGCTCTGGCCGTTAACCCACCTCCGCCCTGTGCCTCGAGAGGCTGCTCTGGCCATTAAGCCACCTCCGCCCTGTGCCTCGAGAGGCAGCTCTGACCGTTAAGCCACCTCCGCCCGGGTGCCTCGAGGGGCAGCTCTGACCGTTAAGCCACCTCCGCCCTGTGCCTCGAAAGGCATCTCTGGCCATTAAGCCACCTCCGCCCTGTGCGAGAGGCAGCTCTGGCCGTTAAGCCACCTCCGCCCTGTGCCTCGAGAGGTAGCTCTGGCCATTAAGCCACCTCCGCCCTGTGCATCGAGAGGCTGCTCTGGCCTCGGCCCCTCCTCCTGCTCTGGCCACGCCCCCTCCTCCTGGTGACGCTCGGGCCCTGCAACTGAAGCCTCCACCGCTGCTCTTCGCCTCACCTTTAACCCGGAACGGATCTCCTTCTCTCCTCTTCTGCTGTTTATGTCCGCCCACTCCGAGCAGTGATTGGTTGCTGTGGGTGGCAGTGCGAGCAGTGATTGGTTGCTGTGGGCGGCAGCTCGAACAGTGATTGGTTGCTGTGGGCGGCAGCTCGAGCAGTGATTGGTTGCTGTGGGCGGCTGCACGCGATGATTGGCTGCCCTTACTCTGCAAAAGTGCCACAGGCTCAGCTGTTCATAGTGCATGAGAGGAAACTACTGTAAGTGCAAAGGAGGAGGAGAGACGCCCAGCAAGAGGGAGAGGCATCTCCGCATTTCAACACAAGGAAGAGGAGGGAGAGGCATCTCTGTATTTCAACACAAGGAAGAGGAGGGTGAGCACACTCTGCATTTTAACACAAGGAGGAGGGTGAGCACACTCTGCATTTCAACACAAGGTAGAGGGTGAGCACACTCTGCATTTCAACACAAGGAGGAGGGTGAGCACACTCTGCGTTTCAACACAAGAAGGAGGGTGAGCACACTCTGCATTTCAACACAGGGAGGAGGGTGAGCACACTCTGCATTTCAACATAAGAAGGAGGCTGAGCACATTCTGCATTTCAACAAAAGGAAGAGGCATCTCTGCATTTCAACACGTGGAAGAGGGTGAGCACACTCTGCATTTCAACACAGGGAAGAGGGTGAGCACACTCTGCATTTCAACACAGGGAAGAGGGTGAGCACATCTCTGCATTTCAACACAGGGAAGAGGGTGAGCACATCTCTGCATTTCAACACAAGGAGGAGGGTGAGCACATCTCTGCATTTCAACACAAGAAGGAGGGTGAGCACACTCTGCATTTCAACAAAAGGAAGAGGCATCTGCATTTCAACACGAGGAAGAGGGTGAGCACACTCTGCATTTCAACACAGGGAAGAGGGTGAGCACACTCTGCATTTCAACACAGGGAAGAGGGTGAGCACACTCTGCATTTCAACATAAGGAAGAGGGTGAGCACATCTCTGCATTTCAACAAAAGGAAGAGGCATCTCTGCATTTCAACACGAGGAAGAGGGTGAGCACACTCTGTATTTCAACACAAGGAAGAGGGTGAGCACACTGTATTTCAACACAAGGAAGAGGGTGAGCTCACTCTGTATTTCAACACAAGTAAGAGGGTGAGCACACTCTGCATTTCAACACAAGGAGGCGGGTGAACACACTCTGCATTTCAACACAGGGAAGAGGGTGAGCACACTGCATTTCAACACAGGGAAGAGGGTGAGCACACTGCATTTCAACACAAGGAGGAGGGTGAGCACACTCTGCATTTCAACACAAGGAAGAGGTTGAGCACATTACTGCATTTCACCACAAGGAAGAGGATGAGCACATTACTGCATTTCACCACAAGGAAGAGGGTGAGCACATCTCCGCATTTCAACACAAGGAAGAGGGTGAGCACATCTCTGCATTTCAACACAAGGAAGAGGGTGACCACACTCTGCATTTCCACATAAGGAAGAGGGTGAGCACATCCATGCATTTCAACACAGGGAAGAGGGTGAACACACTCTGCATTTCAACACAAGGAAGAGGGGGAGCACACTCTGCATCTCAACACAAGGAGGAGGGTGAGCACACTCTGCATTTCAACACAAGGAGGAGGGTGAGCACACTCTGCATTTCAACACAAGGAGGAGGGTGAGCACATCTCTGCATTTCAACACAAGGAGGAGGGTGAGCACACTCTGCGTTTCAACACAAGAAGGAGGGTGAGCACACTCTGCATTTCAACACAGGGAGGAGGGTGAGCACACTCTGCATTTCAACATAAGGAAGAGGGTGAGCACATCCATGCATTTCAACACAGGGAAGAGGGTGAACACACTCTGCATTTCAACACAAGGAAGAGGGGGAGCACACTCTGCATTTCCACATAAGGAAGAGGGTGAGCACATCCATGCATTTCAACACAGGGAAGAGGGTGAACACACTCTGCATTTCAACACAAGGAAGAGGGGGAGCACACTCTGCATCTCAACACAAGGAGGAGGGTGAGCACATCTCTGCATTTCAACACAAGGAGGAGGGTGAGCACACTCTGCATTTCAACACAAGGAGGAGGGTGAGCACATCTCTGCATTTCAACACAAGGAGGAGGGTGAGCACACTGCGTTTCAACACAAGAAGGAGGGTGAGCACACTCTGCATTTCAACACAGGGAGGAGGGTGAGCACACTCTGCATTTCAACATAAGAAGGAGGCTGAGCACATTCTGCATTTCAACAAAAGGAAGAGGCATCTCTGCATTTCAACACGTGGAAGAGGGTGAGCACACTCTGCATTTCAGCACAGGGAAGAGGGTGAGCACATCTCTGCATTTCAACACAAGGAGGAGGGTGAGCACATCTCTGCATTTCAACACAAGAAGGAGGGTGAGCACACTCTGCATTTCAACAAAAGGAAGAGGCATCTCTGCATTTCAACACGAGGAAGAGGGTGAGCACACTCTGCATTTCAACACAGGGAAGAGGGTGAGCACACTCTGCATTTCAACACAGGGAAGAGGGTGAGCACACTCTGCATTTCAACATAAGGAAGAGGGTGAGCACATCTCTGCATTTCAACAAAAGGAAGAGGCATCTCTGCATTTCAACACGAGGAAGAGGGTGAGCACACTCTGTATTTCAACACAAGGAAGAGGGTGAGCTCACTCTGTATTTCAACACAAGTAAGAGGGTGAGCACACTGCATTTCAACACAAGGAGGCGGGTGAACACACTCTGCATTTCAACACAAGGAAGAGGGTGAGCACACTCTGCATTTCAACATAAGGAAGAGGGTGAGCACATCCATGCATTTCAACACAGGGAAGAGGGTGAACACACTCTGCATTTCAACACAAGGAAGAGGGGGAGCACACTCTGCATCTCAACACAAGGAGGAGGGAGAGCACACTCTGCATTTCAACATAAGGAAGAGGGTGAGCACACTCTGCATTTCAACGTGCTATATGTCACTCTTCTCTTCTGTATCGCGGTGTTGGAGACGATAGAGAGTCCTGTTATCTGCCACGAAGGGACTGACGAAGGTGATGCATGAATAGTGGTCTCGAAATGCATCATGTGGACCTGATGAGAAGGCGGTACCACTTGCAAACCCCGCACCAGTGAAAGTATGGTACTTATGATTATTATCAACACCTGTCGAGCAGAGTGACATATAGCGGGGTCCTGATGAATGCCAAGAACCTTTTGGTCTTTAGAGGCAGAAACATGTTGACCAGATCTTAATATAGGGGAACATCCATATCCCAGTTTCACTTAGCTTGGTTTTAATCTTTCCAGTGGGGGCATTAATGAAGATTATTCTCACCCACCAAGAGATAGTTTTAACTCACACATATATACATTTTGTTTTGCACTCTGCCCCTCGCAAAACCCTGGTATGGATGACATAAAACACCTCCCGCTCCTCTCCAACGGGGGAGTTGTAGCCCACACTGGGTACCTTGCGTCCCAGTGTGAAGAGGGGACCCAAGAGTGAGAGGGGGTTCTCATCTTAACATAGTAGTGCTTCTTCCTTTCCCCCTTTTGTTGTGTTCTTCTGAGTATACCATCTGTGTACTTATATGTGAGATCGATTGTATGGAGTGGTACCATTGATGGTAATGATTACTCCTATAAGGCCCCCTAGTGTGAGATGCCACTGCTCACCAACACAGGGTTGCACGTTGTGAAGCCGCCTTACCTCTGTGCCAGCGGTCAGACGCGGCCTCTATTTTTCTACTAGTGTCCGCAGATGTCTGGCCCGCAGCGAGACACGGGTGCAACCAGCAGCGGAAGAACCTTCCCTTTTGCGGATCAGTCGCCACCTCTTTTGAGGCAGTGGCAACCCATCAATGGCTGTACAACACCTGAAGCCCCAAACGATTGTTGCATACAATACTGGATGACAATTAGGAAGGAACGCCGTCCCTCTGACTCCCTCTATGAACTGAGATTCAGTAGGCGTTGTAAATCCATTTTGTGAATTGGAAATGATTCCTGATTTGCAAAATGGAATTTATACATACCAAAAATATTTTGTGATTTTTAAACCCTCACTTTGCAAGGTTTGTAACTGCAAAATGGCTTTGTACATTAGGAGTATAATTCTTTATTGCAGGCTAAAGGCAATGATAGAATGTAATGAAAAATAGATTGTTCCACTGCAGTACTTTAGCCACAAACAAACCCCTGGCAAAGAGAACTTAATGCATGAAAGCAGAGTGTGGCACATCAATAAGTCACATTTTTAATAAGTAACACATTTATTGAACTCAGTAGAGTGCAGTGGCGTAGAGTGGAGTGGAGCGGCCTAGGCCAGAGTGGGGTAGAGTGCATTGGCATAAACTAGAGTGATGCTCAGTAGAGTAAAGCGGTACAAAAGGGGGTGGTGATGGACGGAGCATCTGAACCAATCAAACACTCACACCCAGTCAAAAGATCTGGGTTTAAACCATCACCGTTCTTTAGTCCACTCTGCCACCCCAGTTCAGACATGGCCATATGCAAATCAGTCCGACCCTGTGCCTCCTGGGAACAGTCCAGCCCGAACTGCCAAGCCATGCCTTCCCTGGACCAGAAACAAGCTTCCGAGGACCGGTTTCTGGCATTACAGCCGTCTTCAGCCCGGCTTGCTTGAATCCAGTGGCAAAGTGAGCAAGGGACTCACATCTGAGCATACCCTGCCACACTTATGGCGAACAAAGCGGTACAAAAGGGGATGGTGATGGACGGAGCATTTGAACCATTCAAACACTCACACCCAGTTTCCACGAGGCACAGGGTCAGACTGATTTGCATATGGCAATGTCTGAACTGGGGTGGCAGAGTGGGCTAAAGAACGGTGATGGATTAAACTCAGATCTTTTGACTGGGTGTGAGTGTTTGATTGGTTCAGATGCTCCGTCCATCACCACCCCCTTTTGTACCACAGTAGAGTAAAGAAGCGTAGAGTGAAGTGGCGTAGTGTGGAGTGATGCAGAGTGGAGTGCTGTAAAGGGGAGTATTCATGGTGTGGTAGCGCACCGCCATTACAAACAACAGATCTTCAATAGAAATGACCATTATTACATCTGCGCAGACATACAGTCTACTGATAAAAGTTTACAGCGCACAAACAATAGTGGAAATGTCATTACGTAACATATTGTTTTTTTCTTTTTTTATCATATTAAAATATTTGTTTTACCACACTTCAGAATTACCAAAAAATGTGCTCTATTTGTGCTTCTCTAATTCTAATAAATTATTAAATATTGGCACTGTTAATTTACAGACATTTAAATTTTGTTGTGTGCTAGAAAAAAATACCATGGTACAGCCTCCCATCCAGCACATACCCAGTAGCCAGCAAGATTGTCACATAAATCCTCTGACTTTGAAGACAGAGAAGGAAAGGTCAACACCGAGCCTCCCTCTGAAAACAGAGCCTGACATTTGACCTCTGTCCTTGAATGCACAGCAAATGTGGCAATAAAAGAACATGATTTAAAGGTCTGTTTACAGAAAGGAACAGGGTGGAAGGATACCGTAGATGGGCCTCAGGAGGGACAAAATCAAGCTGGACCTTAATATATGCGGGAAATAAATGTGACATCATTTTGCATTCTGGCACGTCAGTGCTAATATCACAGTCTACAACAATGTATTCTAACCAAAGTGTTTTTTGCCAAGATAATGTCCCTTGAAGAAAGTTACCCTACTGAGGAATTAAAAATGTGACACTGGTAGCAGACAGTCAGCACAGACCACACATTGTTTATAAATTGGTGGTGGTGGACAGGATTAAACTATTGTATCAGAAAAGCACCCCTCCTCTCCACGGTATTCCACCCTTCTCCACTCCACGCCACTCTTCTCTACTCCACATCACCCTACGGCACTCCATTCTACAGCACTCTACTCTGTGCCACTCTACGCCACTCTCCTCTACTCCACATAACTCTACGGCACTCCATTCTACAGCACTCTACTCTGTGCCACTCTACGCCACTCTCCTCTACTCCACATAACTCTACGGCACTCCATTCTACAGCACTCTACTCTGTGCCACTCTACGCCACTCTCCTCTACTCCACATAACTCTACGGCACTCCATTCTACAGCACTCTACTCTGTGCCACTCTACGCCACTCTCCTCTACTCCACATAACTCTACGGCACTCCATTCTACAGCACTCTACTCTGTGCCACTCTACGCCACTCTCCTCTACTCCACATAACTCTACGGCACTCCATTCTACAGCACTCTACTCTGTGCCACTCTACGCCACTCTCCTCTACTCCACATAACTCTACGGCACTCCATTCTACAGCACTCTACTCTGTGCCACTCTACGCCACTCTTCTCTACTCCACATCACCCTACGGCACTCCATTCTACAGCACTCTACTCTGTGCCACTCTACGCCACTCTCTTCTAAGCCGCACCACTAACTTTGAGCCATGCTGATCAGCAGCCAATGGAACAGCCAGTAGCTCTCCCATAGGTGAGGCCTGTTGGCAATGCCAATGCTTGTTTTCTTTACCATTTGCAGTATAATATATTTTCCTACTGTCTTTATTCCATATGACTTTTTCTTTGCAGAGTCTGATTTTTTATAAATGTAAATCTCCCCCGTTGCTGGTGAGGGAGTTTACGGCATTAGCGCACACCTGGCTCCAACAGCTGGTTGCACGTGTTTGGCCTGTGAGCTTAAACCAGCAGTGAGAATGTGTGATACTTGAATCACTTGTGTGACTTTTAACGCTCGTCTTTTGTTCTTTTAGGTGCTCCATGTCATGAGCCGTCGAGCCGAAGCTTTGTAAAGTCATAATGATGAGTGTTTATGTCGCTGGCGTGAGAGGGAATGTACATTGTGCGGAACTGGTAAAGCGTGTTATCACCTGGCCACAGAGGCGTGAGTAGCGGATGTGAGACTCCAGCTGCATGCGGTGCATGTGGAGAGCACAGGGTCAAGAGTGCTGGACATGCACAGGGCGCCGAGTGCAGGTCACGCACAGCTCACCATGCAGACAGGCCATTGACCATCTGCAGAGAGGTTCCTGGTCCAAAGACGAGACATTGGGCGAGTCAAGATGGACCTAGAGGAAGGCCCAGAGGCCTTCCTGTGTACTGAGGAAAGTTGCCGCCAGAGGTTCCGCAGTCTGACTTTGACATCTGGAGCACGGCCGCGGGCAGTGGCCACTCAGCTGCAAGGCTTGGGCCGGAAGTGGCTGAAGCCAGAGATCCGGAATCCTGAGCAGATTGTGGAGCTCATCGTCCTTGAGCAGTTCATCCAGACCCTGCCGGAGAAGGCTGGGGAGTGGTTGAGCCATTACCCTGTGTCGTCACTTGACATGGTCGTGAGGCTGCTTGAAGAATACTTCACAGAAGGAGGCTTCGGAGCAGAAGATGTGGATTCTACCCTTGAGATGACTGCCCAGGACCCAGCGGGCACGTCCAAAGGTAGGTGGTGGCCTTAGGAGGATGAACGGAAGGGAGAACTTGTTTATAGTCAATAAAATGTCTGTACGCGGACCACCCAACCCAAGACCCCAAAGTCAAAAATGTATATGTTGGTAGGACTAACACAGCCTTTCATTTATCAAAGTTCTGTAATATGCATACCTTTTGGCTGGATAATAGGAGCTAATAATCAGATACCCAGAAACTATGCAGTGTGTGTGAACTATTGAACATTTCAGGATAATATTGACAACCATCATTTTATTGGCAAGATGAAGGAGGTAAGGCTTGTGGAGTCATTACGCGTCATCCATACGTTTCCGTTCAATAGCCTTTCGGCTTCGTCAGAGGTAGTACAAAGTTATATGGAGTGTAAAAAGCAGTACATGGGCAGGAGAAACCGTTGAGAAAAAGCTCTTCTAATCTGCGTTTTGTTTACTTTCTATTCTATGTTTTGATTGTTTAATTTCTTGTCTGTATCTTTCATAATCTGTCTTTCTCTGATGCTGGTCATGTGCCTTTTCTGAACAACCCAGTGATTAGCCGGTCGAAGCCTACCAGACACCACAGCTGACTAGTTTGATAAAGACATCTTGGGGACATTCAGAAATCTTCCCTGGGAATGTATTCCGCCCATTGCTTACTGTTGGCTTTGTGGTTTGTAACTAAAGTATTCTGGCTTTCTGTTTGCTGGCTGTCCAGCTTCTGTTCGTCCCTCCCAAGGAGTAAAGCCATTTCACACTAACTCTCTTCGTATTCTTCCATGAGTGCTCATTTCTGTACGTCTTGTTCTTCTTATCTTGTTACATTTGCGGTGAATTCAAAGACAGAGGTCAGATATCAGGCTCTTTCGAGGCAGCTTGGTGTTTACTTTTCTCTCTCTGACTTCGAAGTGAGAGGATTTATGTTACAACCTTGCTGGATACTGAGGTTAGGAAAGGGTGTTTTTTTCTAGCACTGTGCAAGTATTTGTAAACTGTATAGTTTTATTCGTAAAACTATTTCTGTGCGAATGTAATAGTCATTTCAATTGAAACGTGTTGTCTGTAATGTCAGTGTGCTACCACACCATGCTTACTCCACTCTACGCCACTCCACACTACTCTGCACCACTCCATGCCACTGCACTGTACTCTGCACCACTGCACTTTAAACCACTCCACGTCACTGCACTGTACTCTGCACCACTGCACTTTAAACCACTCCACGTCACTGCACTGTACTCTGCACCACTGCACTTTAGACCCCTCTGCGCCGCTGCACTCTATACCAGTACACTATGCGCCAATGCACTCTACTCTGTACCACTCAACTCTACGCCCCTGCACTCTACGCCAACCCACTCTAATCTACTCTACACCACTGCACTCTGTCACTGCACTGTACACCACTTTACTCTATGCTACTCTACGCCACTGCAGTCTACTTTGCACCACTCCACTCAAATCTGAAACAATATACTCTACGCCACTGCACTCTACGCCACTACTCTAAACCACTGCACTCGTCACTGCACTTTATGCCACTGCACTCTACGCCACTGCTCTCTATGCCACTTTACGCCACTATACTCTGGCAATACACTCTACGCCACTCTACTCTGCAACACTGCACTCTACACAACTGCATTCTATACTAATGCACTTTACAACACTGCACTCTACGCCACTCTACTCTGCACCACTGCACTCTACACAACTGCATTCTATACTAATGCACTTTCCAACACTGCACTCTACGCCACTCTATTCTGCATCACTACACTCTGTGCCACTGCACTGCACAGTATTCTACTCTAAGTTATGTTATGTTGACACATATTTATAAAGCGCGCGGCTACTCCCTGGAGTGTCCCGGCGCTAAAACATCCACATGTCAAGTAACACAAACACAACCAAAAACTGCCAACAACTCACAGCTGAAAAATCCACGTTTTAAGCCCTTTCCTAAAAGTAAGGAGGTCAGGACTCTGTCTGATCGCGAAAGGAAGACTGTTCCACAACTGTGAGGCAGCTTCGTGCAAAGATCTGCCCCCTATCGGGGCCCGTAGCACCCTGGGAGTAATGATCAAGAGTTGAGATGAAGATTTCAGGGAGCGCCGAGGGAGGTAAGGCTCAAATCTGTCCCTAAGATAAGGAGCTCTGATCTTATGGAAGGCTTTAAAAACCAAAACCAATGCTTTAAACTGAATTCTCTTCCGAACTGGAAGCCAATGAAGGGAAGACAGAAGCTGGGTGGTCTGCGTTCTAGAACCTAACAGAAAAATGGCCCTGGCTGCTGAGATCTGGATCACTTGTAGTCGGCTCAGAAGATATTCAGAGAGGCAGAGATGCAAGGAAGTAACATAATCCAATCTGGACATTATCAACGCCTGAACCACTGTCTTCCTGTATGGAATAGAGAGCAATGGGAGGAAATTTCGCAGCATTTTCAACAACCCAAAGCATACCCCGGCAACCGAGTGTACTTGGGCCTTCATGGAAAGGATGGAATCCATCTTGACTCCCAGGTTTTTCACTGTAGAGACGGCCGACACAGGGGAAGACATATCCTGGGGGCACCATTCCTGCCAGATATCCGGTGGCTGAGGCCCAAAAAAGATAATCTCGGGCTTCTCGGGTTGCCTTTTAAATGATTTCAACTCAACCAAGAGAAGTCTTTGGAGAGACGAGTGTTCATTAAGTTGCCATCAAACTCAGCTCCCTTCTCACAGGTAAACAACAGCTGGGTGTCATCAGCATATGACACTATTGTGGCACCAAAACTCTCAGCGAGAGGGGCCAGGGAGCCATGTACAAATTAAAAAGCGTAGGGCTCAAAATAGAGCCCTGAGGCACCCCCACATTCAGAGGGGGAACTACCGCCGAGAAGGGAGGAGCCCAGATGGTTTGAGAGCGGTTAGCCAAAAAGGATGCAAACCAACTCAACAATGTGCCTCCAATACCGCTATCACTGAGTCTTTCCAGTAGTCTGGTGTGGGGCACGGCGTCGAAAGCTGCAGAGAGGTCCAGCACAACCAAAACTGCACTGCCTCCTCTGTCCAATACAGCTTTAATAGTTTCTGCAACTTCCAATAAGGCCGTCTCGGTACTAAAGTTGGCTCGAAAACCCGACTGGCTAGAGTGCAGCAAATCGTTGGTCTCCAGAAAGTTTGTTAAGACTTTGTTGACAAATTTTTCTAGAACCTTCGAAAAGAAAGGCAAAAGCGAGATAGGTCTATAATTACATGCTACCTCAGGATCTGCTAAAAGTTTCTTCAATAATGGAAGGATGTTTGCATGTTTCCACCTGTGTGGCATCAGCCCCTCCCGAAGAGCCGTATTCAGAATAGTATTCACACAAGGATTAATCGCATCTGCTGGTGAAGATAAAACCTTTGCTGGGCAAGGGTCCGTGGGCGAGCCCGACTTCAGAGTTTTCATAAACATCGGAGATCGCTCCAAGTTAATCTCAGGGAACTCCCTCAGGGAGGCCCTGGTGCTGGAGCAGGCAGCTGAATGGGGGACCTCAACACCCTCCCGATCCAGTGATTGAGCTTCAAAGAAATTCCGGATCAGTTTAATTTTTTCATAGAATGAGAGGGCCATTCGTTCCGTCCAATCGCTTGTAGGAGCAAACGGTTGGCTTATAGAGGCAGAAGAGGTGAAGCTTTTTACAACATTAAAAAGGGTTTCACTCTTCTTAGCTGCCATATCTATTTTTGTGGACAGAAAAAGGTTCTTTGCCTCGCGTATACTCTTATAATAATTGTTCAATGCCTGTTTGTAAATCAGTTTGTCCGAAGGATTATAATTCCTCCGCCACTCTCTTTTGCAATGTTTACAGGCTCTTTTACTGTCCCTAAGAACCTCGGAAAACCAAGGGGCTGAGACTCGAGTAGATTTAACAGGTCTTAAGAGAATCGGCAGCTGTCGCAACGCCAGCTGGATGGCCTCGGGTGTCATCAAGTGAAATGATCTAAAGCAATGATTCACCGTGGCTGTATCTAAAGGTTGAGGCCTAACAGCAACTCTGCAGATTTTAAAATTGACCAGATAATGATCGGGCCAGGTTAGGGGTAAGGGGGCGTCCGCACGAATCTGATTAGAGGAAAAAAACCTGATCCAGTAAATGGCCTTTGTCATGCGTAACACCACATACAAACGGGGTCACGTTACGGATATCAAAATATTCATATAGTCTAATAGGGTCAGGCTCCAGAGATGTATCCATGTGGATATTAAAATCCCCCAAAACCGTACAATGGCTATATTTAGCTGCAATGGGAGAAATAGAATGGCTAATTGAGTCCAGGAAATTCTTTGCCGGACCAGGAGGGCGATAAATTACTACTCCTGCCATGGATTGCTGAGCCGAGAGAGTTGAGAAAGCCCAGACTTTCCGCCCCCTCTATCTCCACATCCGCTAAAGGAGTGCAAGTAAAAGAGCTCCTATGTATGATAGCAAGCCCACCGCCTCTCCCCTCCGGGCAGTCCTTCCTCAAGATCTGGTAGCCCTGCGGAATCGCATTAGCGATAGTGGGATTAGAAGCATCCGTTAACCAGGTTTCTGTGAGAAACAACAAGTCAGGGGATGAATCGCTTAAAAAATCCTAGATTTCAAATTAGTGTTTTTTCAAGGACCGGACATTCAATAGAGAAGCCTTCCAAAATATATCTGGGACCTCTTGTCCCCTGACAGGGGCAAGCATATCCCATTTAACTTTGTACTCTTTTAGAGAAGGTCGGGCTGACCAATTACAGTCTATGCACCTCTCAGAACCGTTGTACCCCAAAGTAACCGAATGGGGTCTGCACGCCGAATCCTTGTCAAGCGCTACCAAGTGGTCCCTATCATAGGTAATTACCTTAGATGTCTCCAAAGCAAAACTGGCAGCATGACCGGCTCCGGGCCCTTCTGGGGCGTAGACTCGCTTGCCTTTGGCGCGCCTGCTGCACGCGACCGCTGCGCTAGTGCAGAGACCCGTTTTGAAGGGGCCAGCATCCAACCACTAGACCGCGCCAAAGATGAAAAATGACGGCTAGCGGTCACAGAGCTCGAGGAGACCAGTTCGATTCCCCCTCACTCCACAAATACAATTCCCAGTTATTAAAATTCCCACAACAACAGAGAAGTAAAACTGCAAGGCAGATTAAGAAGGTAAAGTGCAGAGAGTAGATTTTAAAAGCAAATATTATAGCGGCAAAAGATGTCATGAAATGCTCGAGTTACTATCTGCCTCTGCACTCTATGCAACTCCACTCTGTACTACCCTATTCCAATGCACTCTACGCCACTGCACTCTGAACCACTGCGCTCTACGCCACTGAACTCTACTATGCATCACTCTAATCTACTTCGCTGCATTCTATGACGCTGCTTTGTACCCTTCTGAATTCTACGTCACTGCACTATATGCCACTCTGTACGCCAATGCTCTCTACTCTGCACCGCTCTACTTGAACCACTGCACTCTATCACTGCACTCCACGCTACTCTACACCATGCCACGCTACGCCACTGCACTCTACTCTGCACCACTCTACGCCACTGCACCCTACTCATACCACTACACTCTGTCACTGCACTCCACGCTACTCTACACCATGCCACTCTACGCCACTGCACTCTACGCCACTGCACCCTACTCGTACCACTGCACTCTGTTACTGCACTCCACGCTACTCTACTCAGTACCACTCTACTGTATGCCACTGCACTCTACAAAACACTACTCTGCAACACTGCACTCTACAACACTGAACTCTATGCCAGTCTACTCTGCAACACCTCACTCTACGCCATTGCACTCTACGGCACTATACTCTACTCTGCACCACTCTACGACACTCCACTGTGTGCCACACTATGCCACTGCACTCTATGCCTCTCGTCAGTGCTTTTCACAGCATGGAACTGCATTGGTGGCTGCAGTTGATTCCATCAGACTGTCCCTAGATGCCTGCGTTGCTACTCTTACTCGACCTGTCAGCCACTTTTGACTCAATCTTTCATTCCATCCTGGTTCTTCGACTCTGAGACAGACATCCATGGGAAGGCCCTAGACCGGCTCAGAGTCTTTTTGGAAAACAGGACCCAGATGGTCTCACTCGACACTTTTAGATCTCGGACCATGCTCCTGGACAAGGGGGTCCCCCAAGGCTCTTCTTTGAGCCCCACCCTCTTTAACATCTGTCTGGCACCCCTTGCCCAGATAAGCAAGTCCTTTTGCTTTGAAATAATATCCTATGCAGATGACACCCAATGAACCATCTCTTTTGGGTGCCATCCGGAAGATGTTAAAAGCAGGTTTATTGGCTGCATGAGGAAAATCTCCACTTTGATGACTCTGAACTGTTTACAACTAAATGGAGACAAGACTGAGATTCTGTTGGGTGATAAAGCGCCAGCCTTCTGGTCGGATAACTGGTGGCCTTCTGAGCTAGGTTCAGACCCTTGCCCCAGGAGGGCGGTTAAAACTCTTGCTGCTTTGGTTGAGGAGAACCTTTCTATGAGAGAACAGGTTATGTCCATCTGTGGTGCCTGCTTCTGCTCTATTCGCTTGCTTAAAAAGTATTTCAGTGGCTCCCGCTTAGGTCACGGAGAACTCTTATTCACGCTCTTGTAATGCGTTGTCTCGATTACGGGAACGCCTTGCTGGTAGCAGCCAGTGAATCGCTCCTCTCTAAACTGCAGGTTGTTCAAAATACGTCCACGCCTGGTTAGTAAACTGTCGGCCCACACGTTGAAAGTTCCCTGGCCTCAACACTTGTTCAAGCTTCTCTGTCTCATTCATAAGTCTCTGGTTGGAAAGGGACCAGCTTACCTGGAGAGGATACTTACTCAGTACTGCCTGAGCAGAAATCTTAGATCAAAGGATACATTGCTGCTGTGTCCACGCGTATTCGCACCTAGAGATATGGCGAACGGTCGTTTTCTGACCTCGCCCCTCATCACTGGGCCAAGCTTCCCCTTCGTATTCGGTTTTGCTCAGACTTCAGTAGCTTAAAAAAACGACTGAATACAATGGTTATTCCGATTGGTTGTCTTGTTTGGGTTCGGTGGAGCGCCGCGATACCCCCTTAGGAGTGAGTCATTGCGTTGTACCAAGTTCCAGTTACATAACATAGGGCCATATTATCAAGAAAGGGCGATACATTATTGCAGCTTTTATCGGCAGGAAACTGCCGCTAAAGCGGCGATAATGGGCTTGATAATAGGCCATTGTGAATTCCCATAGAAGCCCATGTTCACAACAGAACATGGGCTTCTATGGGAATTCACAAGGGCGTATTATCAAGCCCACTATCGCCGCTTTAGCGGCAGTTTCCTGCCGATAAAAGCTGCAATAATGTATCGCCCTTTCTTGATAATATAGCCCATAGTCCTTAATTTTCTGTCATTTGTCCTGGTCTCTCTTCTGATTTGTACTCCTTTCCTTCTGTCACTTTTTTGGTCTCTCTTTCTCTGTTGTGTGCTATGAACTTTGTTTTTTGTTTAATCTGCCTCAGAGTTTGTGAATCAATTTACTTTCTTGCTGTGATCCCATTCTTGAATTGCAGAAACTTTAATTTCTCTGCGCTGGCCTGGGGTCTTTCTGCTGAACCCTGTTGTCTTTTACCTGCTACAATATCTCTTGCTCTACGGTGTGCTATGACCTGCCTTTCTCTTCTAGGTTATACTCATTTCTAGTTTGGTCACTGGTCACGGTGTATCTTTCTCTGATGGTTTCTGTATCCTCTATATCCTTGATATGTTCAATAATCTGCCTGTGACTCTTGGTGGTCTCAGGGGCAGATTTACAAGCCCCTTGTGACACATTTGCGCCGCCGTTGCGTCACTTTTGTGGCGGAGTGGCAGCGTAAATCATGCGCCACGTTGCGACATATTTACATAGTGACGCATCTAGGCAGATGCGTCACGTTATAAAGCCCTGCGCCACATTAAATCTGCGTCAGGTTTCATGTGGGCGTTCTGTCGCAGGGTGGGCGTTCCCTCGCAGGAAAGCCCCGTAAAACGGACGCAGTGAAGCTTTACGACGCCGCTGGGTCAAACCCGGATGCCAGCTTGAAGCAGGCGTAAGGAGTGACGAACCACGTTAAGTATGGGCGGCCCCTGTTTATGCTGGAGTTGTGTCGCGCTTGCGACTCCAGCAATGCGCCGCCCTTACGCCACAAGACGCGTCACGCATCTGCCTCTCCTTGCACCATGGTGTGCCGCATTGTAAATGCGACGCATCCGTGGTGGCACAAGGGGGGGATCGCGTGACGCATCGGTTCTGGCGCATCCCTGCTGATTTGCAGAGATTCGCCAGACATTGTGAATATGCCTCTCAGTGTCTTAGTTGCTTGCTATCATGTTATGATGCTCACTACAGTTTCTCTCTTTGTGCCTTGCCATCATACCTCTTTCTCAGCTTCCTGCCAGGATTTCTCTACTCTGTTCCATCTTGTTTGCATGGTCGCTCTTTCACCACTGCTGCTGTGTCTATTTCTCTGGTATGTGTCACTATATCCCAGTGACTCTGTGTTGTCTGCGTCTTGCCAGAGTCTTGTTTTCTGTGCTCGCCACAATCTTTCTCTGTTGATTGACTTGAAATCTAATGTTCTGCTGCTTCCCACATTGACTTCAGATACAGTGTTTTGCTTAATTTGTAAAAAAGAAAAAATAGTGATGGGTCGCAAAGTTTGCTAAGTAGCCCACTTTTGGTGCTGCTGACTACGAGGGCTGCATGGTCCCAGGATGCTTGTTTCCGGTCCAGGGAAGACATGGCTTGGCAGTTCGGGCTGGACTGTTCCCATGAGGCATAGGGTCCGACTGATCTGCATATATCTGGGTCTGAACTGGGGTGGCAAAGTGAGCTGAAGAATGGTGATGGATTAAACCCAGATCTGTGGCTGGGGGTGAGTGTCAGCGCTCCGTCCAGTATCTCCATGTGTTTGCTTGTGCACCCCTGGGACATAGCATTTTTCCAACTCTGTTTGCTCGTTTGGCGGGAGCAATTTAAATCTCCCGCCAAGCGAGAGCAAGCAATAAGACCACTCCTAGGATGCAGGAGCTGGAAAAATGCTCCTGCCTGCTGGGAGCAAACTTTTCATTTGTTTCCCTGCCCGCTGTGAAGAGTGCAGGGAAACAGATGGAACAATTGCTCCAGCATGCAGACTAACATTGTTTTATGCTTCCTGCGTGCGGGAGCAATGCTGACTCGGAGCCGGCTAGGGCATTGGGACTCCCCCGCATCCACCAACAAAGAGACCGCCGGTGCCCTGGGTGGTCTCCAGGGCACCCACCGTTAACTGGCCAGACCCTGGAGGATGGGGGTCCCCAGGGCTGAAATCGGCCTGGGGAGGGGGCCATGCGGCCCCTTTTCCCTATTTATATTTGGCCAGGCCCAGGGGGATGGAGTCCCCGGGGCCAATATTGGCCCGGGGATAAAGACTACGTTCACTCCCTTTATAATAAGGTCAGGCTCTAAAAAAAGGGGTCCCTGGGGCCTAATCAGCCTGGGGAGGGGGGCCATGTGCCCCCTTCCCCTGATATAAGTGATGGAGTCCCCGTGGCCAAGTACAGCCCGGGAGGGGAGCCACATACCCTCCTCCCCTATTAAAAGGTGGCAGGCCATAGGGGATTGGGTCCAGGGAGGGAGGCTGCGTGCCCACAACTATGTTGACTAATTTTGGGGGGGTTGTCCTCCGGGCCTGGCCACAGGCCAGGCCGTACAGCCACTCCCCTGTCGCGTATGGCCAAAAGTCATGTGCGTCGTGGGTTGGCTGCGTGTGTGGGGTTGGTTGCAGGCTGCTCCTGGCGGGAGGTTGGCTGCTTGCAGGCATGTGGGAATTGGTTGTAGGGCCTGGCCACAGGCCGGGTCCCGTGGCCAACCCCCCCCCCCCTGCGTACATGGCCGAAGGCCACATGCGTCATGGGATTGTGCAGGGTTGGCTGCATGTAGTCATGTGGGGGGTTGGTTGTAGAGCCTGGCCACAGACCAGGCCCTGTGGTCACCCCCCGGCGTGCATGGCAGAAGGCCGTGCACAGTCGAGGTTGGATTAACGTATTAAATATTACTTCATGTTAAAAAAGCATAGAAGAAACTGTAACTCAAGCCCTCAGATAATTATAACTTGTGCCCTGGCCATGCACTGCTCATTACCCCACATATTACGTCACTCGTGACATATTCTGTGACATCATTGATAATATCACTGCGATATGTGCTTTAAGTATTGATGAGAAAACTGTGCATGGAGAGGGCCTGAGGAAATGACCTTGGGCACGAGTTCTAGTTTCTTCAGATAGAAAAGTCCAGGTGACCCTTATGGGTTGATAGCGCTTACATCAATAACCCCAAGTGCTCTATTTGTGGTAGTGTGGTCGCACAGTTTATGCTCCTCAGAGGGAAGTGTTAAGGATTTGTTGTACACACGGATTCAATAAATGAGACACACACTCAAGAAGAAAATCGGAGACCAATTTAGAAAAATTACACAGATTTTTGTATAATTTTACAGCTCCGGATCAAAGAGCCAGGTTTTGAGGCTCTTCTTGAAGGTGTGCAGAGTGGGGGAGCGTCTGATGCTGAATGGGGTCTCTGCCAGGGCGAGGTCATCGGAGATTCCTTTTGGGTACGTAGAAGAAAACTCTCTCGTTGAGGTATTTGGGTCAGATTTTTGTAGAGAAATTTGTAGGCGTGGGTGAGTAGCTTGAAGGTCACTCTCTTCTCGATGGGAAGCCAGTGGAGGTCTCGTAGGAGATTTGGCATTTTTCATCGTGCTGCACTCTTTGCATAATATTGCTGCAGGCGCGCTGCGCTTTGTATTTTAAATCACTGTTTTTTCAATCTCTGTTATTTTATTTTATTCAGCCCCTGTTTTTATTGTCGCCGCCGCGCCCACACACTTGCATCATAATTGGGCCCCCCACCGCTTTTAGAGCGGAGTTAATAGGATTTTGGTTGCTTACTCGTGGCGCCTGGCCGCCATATTGGGGCTGCTGTTGTTCCAGCGCTCCTCCGGATCCAGCGCTCTAGTGCTCCGTTTGGAGACCAGGTGAGGCTGCATTTAAGGCGAGCTGGCAGAGCAGCTCGACCTCTAGTAAGGAGATTTGGCATTTTTCATCGTGCTGCACTCTTTGCATAATATTGCTGCAGGCGCGCTGCGCTTTGTATTTTAAATCACCGTTTTTTCAATCTCTGTTATTTTATTTTATTCAGCCCCTGTTTTTATTGTCGCCGCCGCGCCCACACAGTTGCATCATAATTGGGCCCCTCACCGCTTTTAGAGCGGAGTTAATAGGATTTTGGTTGCTTACTCGTGGCGCCTGGCCGCCATATTGGGGCTGCTGTTGTTCCAGCGCTCCTCCGGATCCAGCGCTCTAGTGCTCCGTTTGGAGACCAGGTGAGGCTGCATTTAAAGCTCGCTTCCCTTCGCGCAGTGGAGACGCGCAGCGGTGGCGCCTGACTCGCGCCTGAGTCAAGCCAGAGTCCTGCCCGTCTGCGCCCGTCAGCGTCTCGGAGGCGATCGGGGCGGCGGGTGGGGCTCTGATACCAGGTATGTGTTCTCCTGGGCCACCAGTGCTGCAATATACTCCTGGGGAGCTTCGCTCTCTCAACAGCCTAGCCACTGGCTGTTGCACTGTCTTTCCCGGACGTCATCGAGGTAAGTCCAGCTGCCCTGGCTGTGGCTGGCGCCCCAACCGCGCTCAGTTATCGCTTTCCAACAATAACATCGTCAGTGTTGGATATCTCTGCATGCTATTAAACACCAGATCGGCGTGTAGACATGCACAAGACATATTTGAGCTTCTAGATACGGCGAAGCCACTTTGTCTTATGCTTACTGAGACGTGGTGGGGTGAATTTTCCAACCCAGATGTCGCCACGGCAATCCCGCCTGATTATAACATCTTCAGGAAGGATAGAGCTAAGGGAAGGGGTGGTGGAGTGGCACTGGTGGTGAAGAAGGGCACGCCCTGTGCTATCCTGTCAGTGGAGGATATCCGCGGCTCGGAGACCCTTGCCTTTTCCATCACTCTGTCTCCGCATCAATCAGTTAAGGGTTTACTGGTATATAGACCGCCTGGTCCACCCGGAACGTTCTTTGAAGATCTTGACTCCGTGTTGCTGGGGTTGGCCCTGAAAGCGGAACACTGCATCGTGGCGGGGGATTTCAACTTTCGGATGGATGATCCGTCGGACCCTGCCGCTATTAAACTTTCTGAGGCTATGGCCCCGCTGGGACTGATCCCTCATCTGCAGGGGCCCACGCATGACAAGGGGCATACTCTCGACCAGGTATTCTCGTCATCCCCTCTTGAGGTGATTGAGATTATCCTGGTACTATGGTCAGACCATTTGCTTGCCAAATTTTCGATCAGAGGCACAGTTAAACCGGTGGCTGCTTTGTCACAGCAGCAGGGTCGAGTCCATAGGGCATACCATCGAGTGACCCCAGCGATGCTGGCCCAGGCTGCCGTGGATCACCCCTGCTCCCTCTCAGGCGATCTGGAGAGGGATCTGGAGGCCTTGCAAGCCTGGCTTTTAGACAGGCTAAATGATCTTGCCCCGGAAGTGACACCCCGCCTGACACCGAAACGGGTCTCCGCACCTTGGTTCACCGCAGCACTGTCGGCTATGCGGCAGCAGTGCAAGGTGGCCGAAAGAGCTTGGCGGGCACAATACGATACTGCAGCCAAGCTGACCTATAAGACGGTGGTTAAGGCCTATCACCGGGACATTCGCCTGGGAAAAAAAGCCTACCTGGCAGGGAGAATAGAAGCCGCTTCCAACTCCTGTAAGGAGATTTTCTCCATTGTGAGAGAATTTATCTCCCCACGGTCCAATACCTCGGAGGAAAGGCCATCTGATTCCTGGGCCTCGGATCTTGCTGATTTTTTTACGAGCAAGATCCAACTTATACAGGATTCTTTTCCATCGGCTGTATCCACGGGCCTGATTAATTCTGAGGCCATCTTGTCTCCGCTGGCTTCGCCAGGTTTGACGCTGGGCGTGTTTCCTCCGATTTCTGCCCTTGCCTCTTTAGCTCTCATGGGCAATCTTAAATCGGGCTCACCTCTGGACCCATGCCCCGCTAAATTTCTGGCGAAAGTTGCAGAGGTGATCAATCCGCTGGCGAACCCGCTATTGAATCTTTCGTTGAGCCAGGGAGTGGTCCCGCAGGCCTGGAAGCAGGCGATGGGGATTCCACTGCGCAAGAAGCCAGGCCTAGACCCGAAGGCCCCTGTCAACTATAGGCCTATTTCTTTGCTGCCGGCTCTCACGAAGATTGTGGAAAAGCACGTTCAGGTGGTGCTCTCCAATTTTCTTGAGAGCAATGAGATCCTGCACGCCACCCAGTCGGGCTTTCGTCCCCATCTCAGCACAGAGACTGCGCTCCTTGAGGTCTCAGAAACCATTAAAGGGGTTCGGGACTCGGGGGGCAAAGCCATGCTGGTGATGTTGGACTTGTCGGCGGCTTTCGACACCGTCCCCCATGATGGCCTTCTCGTTAGACTTTATGAGATAGGTCTGCGGGGGACGGTGCTCGGCTGGTTTTCCTCCTTTCTAGCTGGCCGCCGGCAAACGGTCTGGGCCTTGCCAGATTCCGCCGCGATGCCGCCTTTGGGAGTCGGGGTCCCACAGGGCTCCGTTCTGAGCCCGACCTTATTTAACATCTTCATGACTCCTTTGGCGGCGTTGGCGGAGTTGTATGGGGCCCAGATCGTATCCTACGCTGACGACACCCAGCTCCTCTTCTCTTGTAAGAGAGGAGGAGATTTTGACGGGGAGAGTATCCGGGATTGCCTTGGGGCTGTTTTCCAATGGTTCCAACTTAACAGCCTCAAGTGCAATTCCGATAAGTCCGAGGTACTCTTCTTTGGGTGTGATACAGAGCCAGACTGGCAGGCTTGGTGGCCCGTTAATATGTTCCCTCCGTCTTGTTCTTCCAAAATTGCTAAGAACTTGGGGGTCAAGATGGATAAGGGGCTAACTCTGAAATCCCAGATCCTCGGGGTGTCGGGCACCTGCTTTGGCCTCCTTAGGATGCTGCGGAGGTTCCTTCCCCTGTTGTCTGAGGAGCACAGGAAGCTGACGGTGCAGGCTCTAATCGGGTCCAGGTTAGATTACGCGAACATTCTTTACCTGGGCCTGCCAGAGTATCTGCTGCAGCGGCTCCAAGTGGTGCAGAACGCTGCCGCGAGAGCTATCTTTGGTTTAAATAGACGGGCCAGTGCAGCGGGTCTGTTGAAGACCTTGCACTGGCTTCCAATCCGGAAACGGATTGCCTTTAAGGCTTTGACTCTGGCCTATAAGGCCCTCCATGCGGTGGGAGCAAAGTATCTCCAAAAGAGACTGGCCTTTTATCATCCGACTCGCTCTTTGAGGTCGGAATCCTTGCTCCTGGCGGCTGTCCCGCGAGTGAAGAGAGCTCGCCTGGGAGGCCGCTCTTTTGGACTACTAGCGCCACAGTTGTGGAACTCTCTGCCGTTCACTCTGCGGGGAGCCACCAGCCTACTTGCCTTTAGAAAAGGCCTTAAAACTTGGCTGTTTACCCAGTAGCCCGTTTTTTGTGTGCCCGCTCGGCCTTCTGTCCTTTTTCCTTTTTTAACTGTGTTATGTTATTATGATGCAGCCCTCCTTACTAAAAGCGCCGGGACACTCTTTTTGAGTAGCCGTGCGCTATACAAAAGATAAAATAACATAACATAACATAACGTAGGTGCTGGGTCATGTGCGCATGTCGTGGGGTTCCGAGGACGAGTCTGGCTGCGGTGTTCTGGATGGTTTGGAGCTTGTGTAGCAGGGGTTGTTGATTCCTGAATGGAGGGCATTGCCGTAGTCCAATCTGTTGGTTATGAGTGTGTGGGTGACGGCCTTTCTGCATTGGGGGGGGGGAGCCACTTGAAGGTCTTGCGGAGGGAGTTGAAGCAGGTGGAGGCGACGGCGTTGATCTGACGGGTCAAGGTGCGGGAGGAGTCTAGAATGATGCTGAGGTTCCAGGCGTGGTCCGTCGGGGTGGGTGAGTTTCTGAGGGCAGGGGGCCACCAGGTCTGTCTTCTCAGAGTTCAGTTTTAGACAGCTGTTGCTCATTCAGGTTGCAACATCTTTCATTCCTTCTTGGAAGCTGAGTCTAGTGTCTTCGGGGTTCTTGGTGAGGGAAAGGATGAGTTGGGTGTCATCGGCGTAAGATACTATGCTGAGTCCATGCTGTCTGACGATGGCGGCGAGGGGGACCATGTAGGTGTTGAAGAGTGTGGGGCTGAGCGAGGTTCCTTGGGGTACTCTGCAGTTGAGCTAAGTGGGTTCGGAGAGGAAGGGAGGGAGTCTGATCCTTTGGGTTCTGCCAGAGAGAAAGGAGCGGATCCAGTCGAGGGCAGTTCCCCATATACGGGCGTTGTGGAGTCTGGCAGCAAGAGTCCGATGGGAGATGGTGTCGAAGGCTGCGGAGAGTTCTAGTAGGATGAGGGCCGCAGTGTGGCCCTGGTCGTGTAGCATGCAGATGTCATAGGTGGCAGCAAGGAGGGCGGTCTTGGTGCTGTGGTTGCTGCACAATCCGGATTCGGAGGGGTCGAGGATGGCGTGGGAGGGCTGTTGATGGTGAAGGATAGTCGCCAGGAGAACTGGCCGTGGGCGGTGTTCCACGTCTATCTATGGCAGTGGTTGCTTCTTTCGGGGTTGAGTGCGAGGAGGGTGGCGGCAGTGTAGTGGTCGCACATCCAAGGTTCCTGGCCGTGGTCGGGTCGCGGACGGGCTCGCCTTGGCACACCAGCGGTGCGCCTACTGCGCCTCCGTGCATCGGCCACCATCAAGTAGGGGAGGGGGGGGCGGCCGATAGGTAGGGAGGTGGGAGCGAGGGTTGTCAAGGGGGTGGGGCAGCAGCGGCGGGAAACCAGCAGTGCTAAAGGGTCTAAGTGGAGGAAACAGCTAGCAGGCAGAGGAGAGAAAATTAAATAGAAATGAGGGCAAAAAATAAAGATTACAATTAAATTGAAAAGAGGGCGAGAAATAAGATTAAAATGAGGGAGAGAATAATATTAAAATGAAATTGAAATGAGGGCGAGAAAGGGACACCAGGCAGGCGGAGACGGGTGCAGCTCCGAGGCAGGAGTCAGAAACGGGCTGCCAGCGCGAACCCTCAACCAGGAGGAGGACTCGACACTGCAGCGAGGTGACAGAGGTGCGAAGCTGCTGGGGAGAGTGCTGACCCAGACAAGAGGTCAAGGGCTCACTCACAAAAAAATGCAAAAACATTTCGCTAAACTATTGTAATAATATTTTAGGTACCATTTCTTTGCAGCATCATTTAGTAAAATGTGTTGATGTATGCTAGTATTCTCCAAAAATACTCATAATGGAAAAATACTCATAATTCAGTTTAACCAGTTTTAATAAGGTTATGGGAAACATAAAACAAACAAGCATTGGTAAAGCCAGTAAGTCTGAAGTTGTTGGTTAGCCTTTTGGTTTTGTCAATGCATGACTTGTTTTGGCATGATTTTTCTAAAAATCTTATTGGTGCATTCACACTTAAAACTATTTTTGCTTTTGTCAATGTTTTAGAAGGTCTCAAAGAGCACACATTGCCACAGTAGTTCCTGGCAATGAACAAAACGACTGTCAGTATGCTCCCTGTGAAAGAACATAATGCTGTCACTCACATTTCAGCGAGCCGATAGAAAGAGTGAGACAGAATTTGAATAAACACAAAAGGCCATTGTTAACGCCAGACCGACTTAGGGACTGCGGGGCAGATTTACAAGGTCTGGCGCATCTCTGCAAATCAGCAGGGATGCGCCAGAACACTTGCAAAACCACCCGTGCGCCCCCACTGATGCGCCGCATTTACAAGGTGGCGCGCCGTGGCGCACGGATGGGCAGATGCGTGTCGCATCCCCCGGCGGAAAGGTGGCGCATTGCTGGAGTCATGTCGCAATCGCGACGCGGCTCCAGCAAGGCTCGGGGGCGCCCTACGCCTAACATGCTGCATCACTCCTTACGCCCGCTTCAAGCAGGCGCAGGGTTTTGACGCAGCACGGCCATAAAAGTGACTCAGTGAAAGCTTGTAGATTTCACTGCGTCACTTTCACGAGGAGTACCTGCGTGGGAACGCCCACATGAAACCTGACGCAGGTTTCATGTGGCGCAGGGAAGAGGGCAGGAGGCTGCAGTGTTTCTGTAAATATGGCCTGTTTTCTCCTTCTCGCGCAGCGCAGTATTTGCTGCTACTGCGCTGCGTGAGAAACTAGTAAACCTGCCCTCAGTGTTCTCGCTCCGAAGCAAGGGAAGCACCTTTAAGATCCTGGAGAAAGATATCAGGAATACATCGAGAAGGAATTGTCCCTGTTGACGTATTAGGCCGCTAAGAGACAGACGTGCACCACAGTGAACATACACCATTGTTGCACGCCTAATAGGGGGTCAGTGGGTGTCATTGATGCTGTTGAAGATCACAGAGGCACCTGAACGTTACCTTTGAGCTTTTCACTTTTGTGTTTCAGGGTTTGAGATCCCGACACCAGACACTGCAGGCTTTGAGGAATGGGCGGAGCCTTCTGCTCAAATCCTCATCAACGTGGCAGTGAGCCAGAGAGTGGACAGTTGTGCATCACAAGTTCTTGAGGTGAACTCTGAGGTTTTACCCAAAGTTGAACAATGGGTGGCGGCTGGAGACCCTGAGGTGACGCAACCTGCACCGTGTGGTGTTCTGGCTGATTGTGACTCAAAGAGAGGGATCCCTGCAACCTCCAAAGCAAGCTTCCTGGGTTCAACACCTGAGATTATACCACAGTTTGGAGACCACATGAGAAACCGGACTGTGAACCATCCGCCCACTGATGGCAGAGAGAGGAGAGAACACTTGTCACCAGGAGTTGGAGTTTTAAAGCACCAAAGAAAAGCCAATGTTGATAAAACGAGCGCGGTTGGACCAATCAGAAATCCATCGGCCAACGTCCTTGTGGAACCTTCATTCCCTGCCGCAGCCTCCACACGACCGCAGAGACCGCGAATGGAAAAACAGTATTTTGTGGTTGTGAAGAATGAACTCATTCCGATCTCCCAGGAGGAGACCTACGCTGGGAATGGTCAGAAGCTTGAAACCGAAGGGCAGCGTCAAGCCCGGTCTCCTTGTGGGCGAAATGGCCGTGCGTCCGCAGGATCAGGTACTCAGACTTCTCATGAGATATTGAAATGGTTTTGAATGGGGTTTGCAGCTTTGAGCTTTTTCAGATGGTGTCGCATGGACTTGGCAAACATTGGTTGGATCTTCCAAACTGTTGTGAGCTGTGATTGTTGTGCACGGCACAGAGGTACAGCATAATCAGCCAGGCAGCGTGGCGCAGAGGCAGGGCGCAGTGCAGTCACCCACACCACAGTATTCTGCATTATTTGTTATGATTTTTTATATTACATGTCTAACTAATTGATTAGAATACTCTTTAGAAATATTTGGAGCATTTGAATGTGTTCCATATAGTATAGATTGTTTGATTGGAACTGCAGCTATGTCTGTCGGCCCATCTTCATCGTGGTGGACAATACCCTGGTATGGCAGACATAAAAGTCAGCCACATTCTGACTGTCACCTCTACACCAACTGGCCCATGTGAGGGGCACCACCATTTCTACTGCTGTCACTTGGTCCTTATAAAGGATACTTTTCAACAACACACAGGTAACAAAAATCCCACACCATAAAAAACACATGCCAACTAAGTCAAAGGCTTTGGTTATAGGGCACCCATTAAATATTATAAGAGGGTCTATAACTCCTCTTGGGTGAAGAGCCATTAACTCTATTTTAAGGCCTCATGGTGCAAAATGCTCAGGGTATTTAATTTCAAACTAAACAACATTAGATGAAAGCATACTGGTAAGTACTAAGGGCCCAATTCTGATCTCGCTCGGAAAGCCCAACGGCCGACTTGGTCCCGTAGAGCTTTCCGAACGACTCCTTCCCCTGGGCTCCGAACGCTCAAGTACGATGCAAGTAAGCGCTGATGGACTCGGTCCCTTGGAGCCCCATTGAAGTCAATAGGCTACCATTGAGAAAAAAGTATGTTGCAGAAAAGGGTGCCCCTGTCATTGGGACACATTGGTGCCCACTGTACATGCATGTTTAGGGGGGACCTTTGGGTCCCCCCTGTGATCGAGTCGTAGGGCTACGGGTGAAGGGGGGTCCGCTTCCTGAAGCTTTTTCGAGTCGGAGGCTCCGAGTCGATCCAGCTGGTCGACGGGTGCATCGTACTTGGTCACTCAGAAATCGGACCCATTGCGCTGCACAAGTCAGCCATGTTGTAGTCGTCCAGAGGGCTTTGCTGACGGGTCCGAGTCGTATGGCGTGCATGGCAATATTCACAACGTACTCGCTCGCTCATACGGCAGGACGAGTCGGTCGGAAATCGCACATGCGACTCGGACTCGCTTCTGACGGATGCAGTCAGGAGCCCTTCCGAGCAAGATCGGAATTGGGCCCTAAGTATACAAACCTAAGAGGATGGAAGCTTGGAGGGGGGGCAAAAGGAAAATAATTTACAGAGTAAGTTTATGGTAAGGGAGGGGTGCCTTCCCCTATAATGAATTTATAAATTGGTACTTTCAAGGCTATCTTTAGAATTTCTGAATTAAAAGCCTTTAGCTATTAAAAAAATAATTGAAAGTAATGAAGACTTAGAATGTTCCCTTCAAAATGAATCATACAGGAATAGTCTCAAAATTATGAATTATCTTGATGTAAATGCTCAGGATATTTCCTGGAGAACGCTTGCGCTTCTCTACTGAACGACTCCCGCCAACCTTCGGTCTCTCATATCCTGGCAAAGATGAAGTACAGCCTTTGAATGGGGGTGAGTTACATTTCAGGTATTACCTCTAAACTAGCATTGATCAGTGCTCAACTGGGGAGTAAACAAAGGTTGCTGGAGGGCAAGAAACAGGAGGAAAGCCAGACTCAAAATGAGAGCGGATGTTCAACTTCCTCCATACATATTTTAATCACTAAATATAGTGGGGCAGATTTATGATGACTGGCGCATCCCCAGGGATGCGCCAATCATCCTGCGCCGCTGCTCCGCCACCCATGGTGCGCCGCATTTACAATGCGGCGCACCATGGGGCAAAAACGGCACAGATGCGTCACGCATCTGTGCCGTAAAGGTGGCGCATTAGCTCCAGCAAGGCTCGGGGGTGCACCATCTCCACAATGCTGCGTCAAGACCTACGCCTGCTTCAAGCAGGTGCAGGGTTTTGACGCAGCATTGTCCTGAAAGTGACTGAGTGAAATCTCATAGATTTCACTCAGCCACTTTTAGGAGGCGTTCCTGCGCAGGAACGCCCCCCCCGCGCAGGAACGCCTCCTTATGGCGCAGGGCTTTCCAACGTGACGCATCTCCTAGATGCGTCACGTTGTAAATAGGGCGCATTATTTGCGCCGCCGTTGCGTCAAATAAAGTGACGCACCGGCGGCGCAAGGCCTTCATAAATCTGCCCCACTGACCTCAAAATACTTTACCCTGGACACATCTCTATCTTATTATTATTATAAGCTACCCCCTCTGTTTGACGTACGTAATCTCTAAATAGCACAAATAAGAATTCTGAGTGCAACTGTTGGGGTCAAAGGTGTGGTGGCTAAAGAACAAAACATTGTACAACTACTCTGTAAACCTTTCACCTACAGAAAACAAACATACGTCATTTGGTCCAGCTTCTGAATTACCTTATTTGTCACATATTTGATTTGATTTCCTAAGCATAGATTGTTAATATGTAAATAATTTCTCAAAATGTGATAATCTCACAGTTTTAATGAAGCCGGAGACGGTGCCTCGCTGTCCTTGCATTGCTAAAAGGGAGCTATGTTAGTAGAATAGGCACCTACGATAAATAGGTTACGCACATATCTCAGCAGTAAGTGCAATAACCCACTGCTCTATTACTTTATGATGGTAACCAATATGTTACACTCACATTAATAACTGAATAGTTTTATTTAGATTTAAATCTATGGTCTGCACACATCTCTTCATACATCTCTTGAGTAAAGAGCAAAACAAGAAAAGCATTCCCACAAATCTGCTAGAAGCCAATATAAACACTTTTAGGTCTCACCTTCTGGACAGCGCATGTGCTTACGGTCGACTTAGATCCCGCCTATTCCTCACCAACGTTTCGCTGTGTCACTCTTATTTGCTTGCTTATTTTTTTTGTCAGCATGTGTGAGCTTTCATTCTTCTTGTGTTTGTCCCTGCCCTGGAGCACATTACTTGTGTCCTTCCGCTGCTTGTTTTCCGAGTGTTATTTTTTGGGGGTTTTTTAAGCACTTTCCAAGCGTGCATGTCTGCTCCAGCATCTTTCTTGCGTACTTCTCCCACCTCCATCGCGTTCCTCTCTTGCTTAGGTGCTTTTCACTGCCAGTTCCATATTGCTCTCTCTAACCCTTTTGCTTTTCTTCCACCTGCGCCCATCGTGTTGCTTCCGCACCCGCCTTCTGTTTCTTCCCCCCCTGCTCCCATCGTGTTGCTTCCACCCCAAAGCTGCACCCCGTGTTGCTTCCACCCCGCCTTCTGTGTTTCTTCCCCCCTGCTCCTACTTTGTAGCTTCGGCACCCAACTTCTGTGTTGCTTTCCCCCTACTCCCACCTTGCTGCTTCCACCCCGCCTTCTGTTTCTTCCCCCTGCTCCCACCTTGCTGCTTCCACACCCGCCTTCTGTTTCTTCCCCCTGCTCCCACCTTGCTGCTTCCACACCCGCCTTCTGTTTCTTCCCCCCTGCTCCCACCTTGCTGCTTATACCCGCCTTCAGTTTCTTCCCCCCTGCTCCCACCTTGTTGCTTCCGCACCCGCCTTCTGTTTCTTCCCCCTGCTCCCACCTTGCTGCTTCCGCACCCGCCTTGTTTCTTCCCCCCTGCTCCCACCTTGCTGCTTCCGCACCCGCCTTGTTTCTTCCCCCCTGCTCCCATCGTGTTGCTTCCACACCCGCCTTCTGTTTCTTCCCCCTGCTCCCACCTACTGTTTCTTCCCCCTGCTCCCACCTAGCTGCTTCCACACCCGCCTTCTGTTTCTTCCCCCTGCTCCCACCTTGTTGCTTCCGCACCCAACTTCTGTGTTGCTTTCCCCCTACTCCCGCCTTGCTGCTTCCGCCTGCCTTGTTTCTTCCCCCCTACTCCCACCTTGTTGCTTCCACACCTGCCTTCTGTTTCTTCCCCCCTGCTCCCACCTTGCTGCTTCCGCACCCGCCTTCTGTTTCTTCCCCCCTGCTCCCACCTTGCTGCTTCTACCCGCCTTCTGTTTCTTCTCTCACCTCCATCGCTTTCCTCTCTCGCTTAGGTGCTTTTCACTGCCAGTTCCATATTGCTCTCTCTAACCCTTTTGCTTTTCTCCCACCTGCTCCCATCGCGTTGCTTCCACACCCGCCTTCTGTTTCTTCCCCCCTGCTCCCACCTTTTTGCTTCCGCCCGCCTTCTGTTTCTTCCCCCTGCTCCCACCTTGCTGCTTCCGCCTGCCTTCTGTTTCTTCCCCCCTGCTCCCACCTTGTTGCTTCCGCACCCAACTTCTGTGTTTCTTCCCCCCTGCTCCCACCTTGCTGCTTCCGCACCCCCTTCTGTGTTTCTTTTCCCCTGCTCCCACCTTGTTGCTTCTGCACCCAACTTCTGTGTTGCTTTCCCCCTACTCCCACCATGCTGCTTCCCGATTTATGTTGCATTTTGTCCCATGGACAAGTAGATTATTTAGAAATTTCCACACCTCTGTTCCGCACCCACCTTCTGTTTCTTCCCCCCTGCTCCCACCTTGCTGCTTCCGCACCCGCCTTCTGTTTCTTCCCCCCTGCTCCCACCTTGCTGCTTCCGCACCGGCCCTGCTCCCACCTTGTTGCTTCCGCCCCCAACTTCTGTGTTGCTTTCCCCCTACTCCCACCTTGTTGCTTCCACACCTGCCTTCTGTTTCTTCCCCCCTGCTCCCACCTTGCTGCTTCCGCACCCGCCTTCTGTGTTTCTTTTCCCCTGCTCCCACCTTGTTGCTTCCGCACCCGCCTTCTGTGTTTCTTTTCCCCTGCTCCCACCTTGTTGCTTCCGCACCCGCCTTCTGTGTTTCTTTTCCCCTGCTCCCACCTTGTTGCTTCCGCACCCGCCTTCTGTGTTTCTTTTCCCCTGCTCCCACCTTGTTGCTTCTGCACCCGCCTTCTGTGTTACTTCCCCCGCTCCCTCCATGTTGCTTCTGCCTCCACGCTGCACCTCAGTGTTGCTTCCGCCCCACCTTCTATGTTGCTTCACCCTGCTCCCTCCATATTGCTTCAGCCGTGCCTTCTGTGTTGCTTTGCCCTGCTCCCTCCATGTTGGTTCCACCCCAACGCTGCACCTCAGTTTTGCTTCCGCCCCACCGTCTGTGTTGCTTCTCCTCTGCTCCCTCCATGTCGCTTCCACCCCACGCTGCACCCCAGTGTTGCTTCAGCCCTGCCTTCTGTGTTGCTTCCCTTATCCACGCCCTCTTGTGTTGCTTTTGCCCCTCACCCCCTGTTGATTCCTCCACTGTTGCTTCCAACCGGTGCTGTTGCTTCCCCACACCTGCTTTCCTGTGTTTTGTTTTCATTTGTAGCTACTGATCAAACTTGGATTGGTAACTGAAAAGAAGATAAAAGTGACACATGGTGCGGCTACCTATAAAATAACGCAGCTGGTTGTGTTAAAGTATTTTTTAGCCATGCTACGCAGCATCGGGAATGCTCTGCAGCTTGGATATAAACAATTGGCAAAGCCGATTAATGCTAAATGCGAACCATATTGGCTTTGCCAGTTCTTGTTTCTGTAAATGTCAAATAAAAGCAAGGCTCCAGAACTCAAGTGGCAGCTTCCATACAGCACGCCTAAAAAGGTCTTCGGATTCTGCCAGGTTTCCCATACAAATCCTATGTGTCATCCTTGAGAGCGCTTTGAGCTCTGCTCATTGGTGGAGGCCACCGCCGTTCATGACGCGGGTGTAGATTGCCAGGATACCTCCAGCAGGTTGAGCTTTGACCATGCAAACGCAACATTCCTTGAAAATGTAAGAAATCACAGGTTGTGCTACAAAAACTCCATGTTTTCGATGTTTGTTGAAAATATCCTGTTTTAACTGTGTTTTTCTTTTTTTTACCAGATGATGATTTTGTAAACCGATGCGAGAAGAATCAGAAAGAATATTCTGAAAATCTGGATCCGCGGGTGGGTTCAGACAAAATGAAAAATGAGGCTCCTCAAACTTTGAAGGAGAACAAAACCGACAAGAAATATAAGGAACCTAAAAGGAAGAAGAAATTTCCTGAACCCACGAAACACAACAAAATCATTAAGTATGAACGAAGCATGACAGACAGCAATAAACACCTCCAGACATACATAGAGACGAGAGCTACCACGAGTGGTGAACATGGCAAACAATTCAGAAACAGCCCTGCGCTCGAAAGCAACTATTGGACTCAGCGTGGAAAACGATCAAGAGGAGCTCGTCCTGAAAGTAGCAGACATTTCATGCCGGCCGGTGCCCAATATAGACAACAGTGGATACGCACTGGGGACAAAGAACTTCAGTGTGCAGGCACAAACCTCAAGAAAAAGAAGCCTTTCATGTGCACAGAATGCGATAAAAGTTTTAATTATCAGTATAAACTTATCAACCACCTTCGATCACATACTGGAGAGAAACCATTTGTATGCAAAGACTGTAGGAAAACATTCAGCCAAATCTCAAACCTTCGCCACCATCAGAGAATCCATATGGAAGTGAAACCGTACACCTGCACTGAATGTGGGAAAGGCTTCACACACCGCTCAAGCTACATCACGCATCACAGAGTGCACACTGGGGAGAAACCGTACGCATGTGATGAATGTGGCACAAGCTTTAGTCATAATTCAAGTCTTACCAAACATAAAAGAATACACACTGGAGAGAAGCCGTACAGATGCACCGAATGTGGAAAATTCTTTAGCCGTATCTCCAATTTAATTACACATAAAAGGATACACACAGGGGAGAAACCGTATGCATGCAGTGAGTGTGGAAAATGCTTTGGTTGCAGCTCAAGTCTTACCCAACATCAAAGAATACATATACGAAAGCAACTAGGGCAATAATGTAAATTAAACTGTTAAAAAAAGGATTCTAGATTACAGAACATTTGAATATTAATTAATTGAGAGACATTTGTCTAGTAACCAAACATAGTGTCAATGTAACACTTATCTATCACTATGTTCAAAGAATTCTGGTTCGAGGGAGTCAAAACCAGACATTGCATTAAAGGCAATACAAGTTACTACAAATGTCTGCTCTCAAACTACCTTCCACACTCAGCAGGCACAAAGAGAACGTGCCAGCATTTTGAGAACTGCGAATACAGTGCAATCGTATCATGCTCCTGTACTGCAGATGAATACAAGTGAAGAGAATTTGGCCATGCTACCCTTGACCGAAAACTATGTGTAATGTGTTCCAAATGATACCCTGATGGGGTCTATAATCACATACTGGCTGCACCCGTCCCTCCCCCGGCCGGAGCTGCTCCGTGCATGGGTCATGGTTCTTTAGCCATTGAACGCATCCTAACTGTCGCGCTTCTCCATGGTGAAGCGTACTGAAGCTGGAACACAGTGAAGAAAGAGTAAAGGGATGGAAAGTGGGAGTGAGGTGAAGGTGGACCCAGCAATGCATAATGTTAGAATGACAGGTTATCATGACGTTGATCATTTGTACATAAAATCTAGTCCAACCTCAGTGCAAGAGTTTACATACACTGGCACCAGTGGCCTTTGTGGAACTTACAACCATGTCTAGATAGTCAAACCGCTGTGAGAGAAGATGTCGAAGTGGAGACCTGGGATGGAAACAAAAATATATAATTTTTTCATTATTTTATGAAACATCATTCTGTTGCTGAAAACACTCAAAAAAACAGCACCACCATCAACCAAATAAAGAGAGAATACAACAAAGGTGAAAGGACTTCTTTAACGATAAATAAAACGAAAGAGAAGTCTATTGCGCGACAACCCAGTGATGGCTAACAAAGAAATAAAGGGCAGCTGCATCAAAGCCAAGATGATGCTGTGTTTTATCTTCATTTATTAGCCTCTTGCCACAGATAACACAGCGGGTTATGCTCACAGGACAGTATTATTTAATAACCAGGATCCAATGAAAAAGCAGCAGAAGAACAGGATCCATGCTGCAGAAGTGTCCATTATAGGAGGAAGGTGTTGTGGTCCAGGTCTGTCGTCCCACGCAGCACATGCAGAGGCAAGACGGACTACACGTTTATTATACACAACACGTGGTGCAGGGCTCGGCCAGGAGTCTGCAGGCGCCTGCACTCTGGTGGCAATTTGAAATCTGAGTTCGGCCATGGGCCACACATTCCCCAAAAGGGCACAATGTCCACTTTCCATGCCAAAAGCCACACATTCCAGGGCAGGTTCTGTCCCAACAGGGCACAATATCCAGCTTTTTGGGCCCAGATTCCCACACTTCAGGGAGGGCCCCTTCAAGACAGGGTGCAATGTCCACTTTTGGCTGCCCAGAGCCACATACTACACAGTGGGCCACACGCAGACCAGGTACAGTGTCCGCCCACACCGCCTTCAAAAGTCGTCATCGTCACAGATGTCCAGGTACACGTCAAACGCTTCCCGGTTGCAGTTGCCGTCAGGAGTGAAGACGTACTTGTGGAAGGTGCCGTCCACGCAGATAGCTGTAAGGGAAAGAGAGGAGGACAACTTAGAATAGCAAAATAATCTCATACCTACCAGCTTCTAATGGCAGATATTGGGAGGGGGAGGTAAAGGGATAGGGAAGATTGGGAGGATGCTGTATGAAGCTAAAAGAAATACTGCAGCAGGCACAAACACCTGAACCTGCCCGGGACACATACTCAACTCAAACTTTGAACCAGCTTAAAGTTGACATAGTAACATGGACACCCTCTGCAGGTTTCCAGTCTAAGTTTTGAACAACCAACAATGCATGACGCTCCAACCAACCATCCCCCAACACCAGTCTAGAGTTCAATCAACCACCACTCGCTACGTCTCCCAAATATTCATCATCAACCCCCCCTTACCCCCCCCCCACACAGCTGGTACTCCTGGAACACTCACTCCCTGTACATGGCCCAGTAGGCTTACGGCACCCTTGTGAAGGACCTCCTTGAAAACCTGATTCTCTCCGGTCATGTTCTATTGGTACTAAATATAACCGTTGATGGTAGTTCCCGCTTTCCATGTGACTAGCCGTGTGACTTCTAACTCCTTCGATGCTCATGACGAGCTGAGCTCGTCATAACCGCGCCCGTTCCGTGGAACGCTCGCACGCTGGTCTGATTCCCCTGCTGTGCTGAACGTTCCATTGGAACGGGCGCGGTCATGACGAGCTCAGCTCGTCATGAGCACCAGAACGCTGTGGCTCATGACGAGCTGACCTCGTCATGAGCATGGGGGTGCTGTACGCGCCCCCCCCCCCGCCCCCCAGCACAGTGGGGAAATATCGCAAGCGGCGAAGGGGCTAAACAACTCTCCATGTAAACTCCGTGTAGGATTGAAAGTCCTCAGCACAGCAACCATGTGCGCCCTGCTCCTTACTTTGTCATTCTCACAGACCAATACATGTTGCTGCTCAGGTGACCAGTCACATGTCCAACTGGAGATGGGCGGCAGGATTTCTGGGTTGCTCAAGAGCAGCCTTCTAGACCCTACTGGCCTGTAGGAATCCATCCAGAGTGAAACACCTGTGAACATTGGTGGCTACAATCACCACATATTGTTTTTACCCCCACGGCCAAAGTTGAGTAAGTTGCCCGTTCTATCTTGTAAAATCTGTGGAGCTGATTCAGAAAGGGAAGCTTACATGCAAATAAACCTAAACATGCACGCTCACTCTTACACTTTGGAGTAGCTTTACTACTTTGAGATACATGTGAAGTTAACCAACAGTGTAGACTTACAGGTCTCAACCCCCTGGAGCAGGAGGGGCCACTGCTGTAGAATGCAAAGTTACTACAGCCAAAAAGGAGCAGCGGTAAGTCCAGCAACACACATTGCCAACCACGGATACTGCAACCTCCTCCCATAGAAAATAATGGAGGCAGAGACTTGTAATTGAACTTTGTAAAGAATAACGGTAAATGTAAGTAATGTTTCCCGACTTTTTAAAAACATTTAAATTAAACTGAATGTAAAAAAATATATATTAAAAAATAAATATTTTAAGTTAAAATATTGTACTAACTCTTTGATTAAAAAATAAACATACATTTAAAAAAAATGAATTTCAAATTGATACATAAACCTTTTTAAAAATGTTAATAAATATGTAAATACAAACATTTTAGTTTAGGCGAAATTTTTTTAATAAATTGTTAAAAAATTTTTATTTAATATATTTAAAAAAAATGGAACAAACATGTAAAAAATAAGTCAAGAGTTTGAAGTTACTACTAGTAACTTTTCACATGTAGGCACAGGTATCCACCAATCGGGACAGAGCTCTCCGCAAATTAACCCCTTGCATGCGGCCGCGATTCTGCGCCTGTGCGGCAAAATCGCAAGCGGGCGGGTTTATGACGGCCCCCAGCCGTCATCAGCACACGAGCGCCGTAGTGCATGATGGCTGGGGGCCGTCATCAGGATGCAAGGGGTTATAGTACAGGAAAAAAGTGTAAAAGTTTGTTAATCTTTTAGAAACACAAAAGAGTATTCTAATTTAAAATATTAATGTCAGGAGGTGTTAGGCAGCGACATTTTGGAACCTAAGGAGCGCAACGCTGATCTCAACTATCTGGAGGATTTGGAGAACAGGTCCCAGGGATCTTATATTAGAATCAAGGTCTTTCCGCTGCAGGCGGATGCAGGTCGCTTGGAGGACTTAGTTCTACGACTCTTTCACCGCATTGTCCCAGAGCTGGAGGAAAGAGACCTTCCTCTTGACCGCACACATAGAGCAGGACGCTCAACTGTTGAAAAAGGACTGGAACCGCATGCGGTCAAAGTGGTTTGACCGTCGGTTCTGGTGTGCTGGGCCACGCAAGAAAGCGGGGGTAGCAATCCTAGTATCCACACACTTCCAGGGCTAGGCCCTTTAAATACACTCTGAAATCACGGGCCACATGCCATCCGTGCAGATCTCCCTCTATCAATACAACTTGACTGTTGCATGCCTTTACGTGCCCAATGATCAACAGGAACCCATTATCCTCCAGGCGGTTGAGATGATTCTCAGCACACCACATATTAAGGTCTTGATAGGGAGGATTTTAACCTGGTACCCGATACCGCCCTAGATTGGACCCCCCTCAGAAGGCTGGCCCAACAGGAGCCCTCACCCAGCAGGGACTCCGGTGGCTAGCATATGTGCGGTTAGTAGAGGCTTGGAGGTCACTACAGCCTTCCATAAAGTTGTACGCCTTTTTCTCAGCTGCGCACCAGTCCTATGCCAGAATAGACTATTCTAGTCTCAGCCTCCCTACTCCCGGCGGTGACACAGGCGGACATCGAGGTTGCTTCCATCTCTGACCATTTTCCTATCCAGCTTACACAGTGCCTTCCCAATAGCAGTCAGGGTTCCAGGTTGTGGCGCCTTAATCTTAAGCTGCAATCCTATAACCCTGCCATTAAAGAAGTTAAGAGAGTAATCATGGACTATATCGCAAACAACGACACACCGCATACATCAATAACAACATTGTGGCACGCCCTTAAAGATTTAGTGACGAGAACCTATATAGCTATAGCGGTGCGGCTCAATGGGGAACGCAGGGTTAAACGTGAGGTGCTAGAGACGCAAGTGAGGGACATGGAGGAGGCGCATGGACGGACAGACTCACACAAGGCACAACAACTGATCGTTGCTAGAAAACAGCTCAGGGCCCTTGACATGGACCAAGCGGAACATGACCTTCTCCGTACGAAGCAGAAATACTATGCAGAGGACAACAAAGCTGGAAGGCTCTAAGCCCAAAGACTACGCACACAGGCGCATGCGCACTGCATACAGGCTGTAGGAGACCAAGACCAGCATCTCTTGACACAAGATACGGACATTGCGGTGGAATTCGGACGGTTCTACGCCTTATTATACAGTGCGGAACCCCTGCTTTCCACACACTGCACCACCTATTTGGAGTAGACCCCCCCTAACAAAACTACTGGAGCCCTCGAGGCAGACATCAATCACTTGTAAAGCGCAACTACTTACCCATGAGGGTCTCAAGGCGCTGAGGGGAGGGGGTGCTGCTACTGCTCGAAGAGCCAGGTCTTGAGGAGTTTTCTGAAGGTAAGCAGGTCTTGGGTCTGCCGCAGGTGGGTAGGGAGGGTGTTCCAGGTCTTGGCGGCGAGGAAGGAGAAGGACCTGCCACCGGAAGTTGCTCGTTGGATGCGGGGGACGGCGGTGAGGGCGAGGCTTGCGGAGCGGAGCTGGTGGGTTGAGGTGTAGAAGCTGAGTCTTCTGTTCAGGTAGGCTGGTACGGCGTTGTGGAGTGCTTTGTGTGCGTGGGTGAGGAGCTTGAAGGTGATCCTCTTGTTGACGGGGGCAGCCAGTGTAGGTCTCTCAGGTGGGGGGTGATGTGGCTGCGGTGAGGGATGTTGAGGATCAGTCGGGCGGAGGCATTTTGGATGCGTTGCAGTCGTTGTAAGTGTTTGGCCGGGATTCCTGCGTAGTGCGTTGCCGTGGTCCAGCCTGCTGCTGACGAGGACTTGGGTCACCGTTCTTCTAGTTTCTGTCAGGATCCACTTGTAGATCCTGCGGAGCATGCGGAGGGTGTTGTAGCAGGAGGAGGAGATGGCGTTGAACTGCTTCGACGTGGAGAGGGAGGAGTCGAGGATGAATCCTAGGTTGCGTGCGTGGTCGGTGCTGTTCCCAGTGTGGTCGGCCACCAGGAGTCATCCCAGGTAGAGGGGATGGGGCCGAGGATGAGGACCTCCGTCTTGTCAGAGTTCAGTTTCAAACGGCTGCTCCTCATCCATTCGGTGACGGCCTTCATTCCCTCATGGTGGTTGGTCTTGGCGGGGTGCGGTTCCTTGGTGAGGGAGAGGATGAGCTGGGTGTCCTCGGCATAGGAGATGATGTTCATAACCATGCAAGAGGTCCTTGAGGTAATAGGGAGGCTTAAAGTGGAAAAGGCCCCTGGACAGGATGGATTCATAGCCGATTTTTATAAAATATTTGTGGAGGAGTTGTCCCCCATGCTGGCCCGGCTATATAATTCCTTTAGTTCCTCGGGCACCCTCACAGAGACCATGAAGTCTAATAGTCTGCTCCGGGCCTCTCAGACGGGGTTCAGTCCTCAGCATGGAACTGAGACTGCCCTTTTGGCAGTGACTGAGGAAGCCAGAGCAGTGCTTGATCGCGGAGGAAAGGCCGCCATCATATTACTTGATCTCAGTGCCGCGTTCGACACGGTAAACCATGCCACTTTATTACAACGACTGAGTGGTTTGGGCGTGTCGGGCGCGGCCCTGGAGTGGCTAGCCTCCTTCCTTGAGGAACGGTTCTTTCAGGTCTTCGAGGGTGAGTCAGTTTCCCCCAAACATCCACTTAGTTGTGGGGTGCCCCAGGGCTCCTCCCTGAGCCCCACTCTTTTTAATGCTTATATGGAACCTCTAGAAGGGATAGTCCAGCCCTTTGGTGTGCGTATTGTCACCTACGCCGACGATACTCAATTGGTGGTCTCTCTTGACCACTCAGAGGGATCGTCTTCCACCTTAGGGCCCTGTCTAGAGGCGGTGGCGAGGTGGATGCAATCTTCCCATCTTAAGCTTAACGGAGAGAAAACTGACATCATGCTGTTGGGCAACCCCTCTCCTTCTTCTTTAACCTCCATCTGGCCCCCCTGTCTTGGCACGCCTCCTCCTCCCAAATCCCAAATAAAGAGCCTGGGAATTTGGTTGGATAAAGCGCTTGACTTTTCAGTCCAGGCCACTAAAACTGCCTCTACATGCATCGGGTTGATGAAGATGCTTCGCAAGGTGCTCCCTCTGCTCCCATTCCAGGCTAGGAGGATCGTGGTTCAGGCCCTGATCCTCTCGCGCCTGGATTATGGAAATGCCCTTTATATAGGAGCCCCGGCAGCAGTGACCCACAGGCTCCAAGTCACACAAAACTGTGCTGCTCGGCTACTGTATAATATTCCCCGCTGGCAGTCAGCCAAGAAAGCCCTGAGAGAACTTCACTGGCTCCCAGTAGCGGCCAGAGTGCAGTTTAAGGCTATGTGCGTTGTGTTCAAGTCTTTTCACCGCACCGGCCCGGCAATTCTGCACCCCATATCTATGCCTTATGTCCCGGCCAGAGCTCTGCGCTCTGGGTCCTTACATCTAGCGACTACCACTAAAATCTCCAAGGCCCGTTGGGGTGGTCGCTCCTTTTCCCATACTGCGACTAAACTGTGGAACTCTCTCCCCCTCTCCCTTCGAGAGAGCAAGGATCTTATGTCTTTCCGAAAGGCTTTAAAGACTCACCTGTTCGCAAAAGCGTGTTAATCTACCCTTAGCCCGCCACTAGCAATCAGTTAAAGCGCTGCGAGGCCTACGGGTAGTTACGCGCTATATAAATTTAATTTTTCATTTCATTTCATTTCATGAAGACGGCTATCATAACGGTCCTACCAAAACCGTGGAAGGATCCTAAGCAACGCGCTTCCTACCGCCCCATATCATTGCTCAATGTGGATGCAAAGATTTTTACGGGGATTCTCGCCAGCAAATTGAGACGGTACATGCCCGGATTAGTAGAGCCTGACTAGTGGGGCTTCATTCCTGGACGCACATGCTGGGACAACACAAAACGTCTCTTTCACCTAATGGATAAAATTAACTGCTCATAGACACCCACACTGTTCTTATCAGTAGACGCCGAAAAAGCGTTCGACTGGGTGCACTGGCCGTTCCTGCAATTGGTGCTGGAGACTATTGGCTTGGCCCCCTCCCCCACCCCCACTTTCGTCAATTAATCTGGGCCAGCTACGCAGAACCGGTGGCACTAGTGCAAGTTAATAAATCGCATTATTCGGGGAAGCATCGGGGTTCAAAGTGAACGCCACCAAATCCAAGCCCTTAATCTCACCATTCCGCAGGACGAGCAATCACGCCTAGCAAAGACATTCCCCTCACACGGGCCACACAGAGAATCTCTTCCCAGGGCATACAACTATTTCTACTATTGACAAATCCCGGTCACATAACCTTTCCACACTGCTGGCCACTGTGCGCTCTCTTATTCAGTCCTGGCACGGGGGTCCCATCTCTTGGTCGGGACGAATAGCAGCCGTAAAAATGTCCCTCCTGTCCAAGATCCTATACCTCGTGCAGGCGATGCCACTACAACCGCCCACCTCCATGATGAAGAAACTTCAATCTTCCTTAGAATCTTTTATCTGGGGCGGTAGGAGAGCCAGAATGGCAGGAAGCGCACATATCTCCTGGTGACTAAGGGTGGCTTGGGTATACCCCAACTGGAAAATAAATATATCAGGCATACTGCTTTTGTCATAACCTTTCATGATAAACAGGTAAGACATAAGGCATACAAGGTAATGTTTCCCAGTGAAGCAATAAGGCCAATGGCCTTTATCATTTGCTTATCACAATAACTAAATCAAGCCCAGTGATTTGCGCTTACGCATTCCAATAAGGCAACCATTGGGCGTAGTCATAAAATGTAAATTATATGCAAAAAGAGCTCGAAAAACAATATGCAGCCTCACATAAGAGGGGTTAACAAGGACTGTCAACGTCAGTCCCCATGGTTTGTTAGAGCAGGTTTCCAACACCAAACAAAACTCTTGCCTACTACAGTAATGTGTGAGAGGCCATCAAATACAATAACTGTCTACAGTCTCTAACACATCATACTACCAACCCACGCTTAAATACCCGCTGGCTTTAACATGCTTTTCACAATAAGCATATCCGGCTTCCTGGACTGGTCATACATTTTCATAACAAACAAGTTAGGACTATGGCCTCGATCACTGACTTGTCATCATAATCACATCAATCCTGCTTTATTGACCATAAGCTTTCCACAAGACAAAACTGCGGGATAAGCATCTCTGTCAGTGGAAGCACACGACATCTGTCCAATCAAATGCTGTAAACAGTAAATCAAAAGGAGGGCGAAGCCAAACCCCGTTCTCTGTAGCACTTCTTAGAGCTCTTATTCTGTTGATTACATAACGCCAGCGACAGTCGCGCTATCAAGCCAGACATACATATTGAATGAAATCTGATTACACATCAGATTTATACAAAATATATGAAACAAGTGTATAACCTTTCTGGGTGCACAAACTCCAAAACAAAAGGTCTACATGAAACTAATGTTAACATGAGACTGACCGCTATTAATAACCTACTGATGGTTTCACGTTTCCGTTCTGAAAAGACAAAGAACACCTTACCACGAAGCCAATATTAAAAGAGAAAATAATTCACTAAATCAATTGGAAACATTACACATGACACCAAGGCTGTATTCATGGGATTAAATGCTCAAAACAACTATAAATGTTGGATGAAATGAACATCAATCTAACCTGAGGATAAAGAATCTAACATCATCAGTGGTTATAAACTGTGTAAACTAAGGACAGGTATTAGTGACAGCAAAAACATAACTTCAAGGGGATAATTATAAAGAAAGACTAAAATAAAGAGAAATGAATGGTTGCAACTTTTAAAAACACTTGACCCAAGAGGGATGGGTGGCCACCGGGATCAAGGGGAGACAAACAATAGGTTATCATGAGAGATGAAAATATAATTGGTTCAATAGATGAGATTATGATCACAACACAAGAAAGATGTTTGTGGAAAATCAATTGTCAAACAAGATGGATAAAGTTGGTGAGGGAATATTAAGAGCAAAATACATATTAAAATTAATCGAGAAAATATTAAAAGCAAACAAAATATTACAATAAATCCAGAAAAATGGGGAGATAATGATAATTGGCATCTTTGAGAGAAAGTTTTTCATAAATTATAATCTATGGAAGATAAAGATTGAAAAGATCACAGAGCTTTCATAAACATTGTGACAGAAAACTTAAACTGACATTTACAAATTGCTGAACATAGATGTAAATATAGCTTATGCTTTTTGATAAAAAGGAATCGTAGAAAGATTACAGCGATTACGTTAGGCCCTTCTATTGGGGAGTATGCTGTGGGACGACAACACACACATACAAATGTTATCCAATGGTGCCGGTGACTTGACCTGCAGTGGGACGCAGTCTGAAAATCTCTTGCAATCACTGTGACACGTACCAAACGAATGCTGATGTAACTTAACATGAGGAGGGACACTGGTGCACTGTCAGAATACCATGAGCAAGTCTAAACGGATTACAGATTTGATAAATGATTTAGTAATTTTAGAACAGGGTTATGCCACAGTTTGTGACATTCTGTTTTTCTTTGCTACTTACAGATTTGCTGATTTTTTATTTTTCCTTTAAAAAGTGATATTAAAGGGTGAGTGGAGACCTTGAAATGCAATGGGACCCTTCATTTAATTATTATTTGAAAAGGATGAGTTGATTAAACAAATGGAATAATTGACCTACCATACCAATTAAGATTTATTTTAAAAACAATACGGATATAAGAAAATGTAACTGCATGAATTTATGGACTAAGAACTTCCTAATCTTTACTTTTGTACTTTCTGTGACATCTTAATCTTTTCCTGTAACCTCCTGAAGGTGTTCCCGGTAACGCTGATGACATGCCCCACAACCTTCAATTGGCACTGCCTGTAGCCCCAGATACCTTGTAGCACTGAAATGGCACTCCCTGCATATTCCCAAAAATACTCCCCACCTATCCCTGTAACCCCCAAAGATATACTGTCAAACCTTCCAATGGCACAATAAATAAACCTCGATGCAAACAACAAGATCGTTCCCTTTTGCTCTCGAAGGTTCTCCATGAAATCTCCAGATAATACTCGCTGTGTAGACCTGATCCCTCTGCTCTCGAACCAGCATAAGCCCCCACCTCCGAGCTAGTCACTGGCTCCCCATCCAGGAAAGATGCCTCTTCAAGCTCCTCACGCACGCCTACTAAGCCCTCCACAAATCTGGATCCACCTACATCAACAACTGCCTGACATTCCACCAGCCAACCAGAGAGCTCCGATCCTCCACCCTCGCCCTGGCCCACATCCGTTGTAGCCGCTGCAGGGGGTCGCTCCTTCTCCTACCTCGCCGCCAAGTCCTGGAACAACCTCCCCCTCTACCTGCGCACCTCCCCACCTCTGAAGGACTTTCGGGAGCAGCTCAAGACATAGTTGTTCAACCACCATTTGCCCTCCGATCCAGGCTCGCGTATCGCTCCAGCGCCTGGAGACCACCGGGGTAACATGCAGCGATTGGACATCCTCTCCTATGCCTTCGACTTGCAACTCATACTCTCCCTCTCGAACAAGAACCCAACACTAAAAGCAAGCTCCATGCCTGCGTTACAGAAGTCACCAACTGAATGAAAGCCGACTGCCTCAAGCTAGACACCGACAGGACAGAAGTAGTGCTCTTTAGCAAAAAAACAACAAAAACAACTCACCGTGGGACTCCGACTGGTGGCCAGCGGAACTTGGATGAACACCCAGCACCCATGCAAGGAATCATGGACTTCAGCAAACTGGGCATGACCGCTCAAGTCAACACCATCACTGCACCGTTTCCACACCCTGAAGAGGCTGAGGAAGAACGCTTCACTGGCTTTTCAATGAGACAACCTACCCTCGTGGGTGATAATGCTTTTCACAGAAAAACACATAACATAACAAGGTCACCCAGGAAGAAACGGGTGCCTGGTCTCCTGCAAATGTAAACGATTATGTATGTGAGCAAGCTTTTGTAGTTTTTCTTTTTTTATAGGAAAGGTGACGTGGTGTCTATCTTAAGCAATGCTTAATTTGTAAAAATAATGTGTGCCAGAGTCCTATCCAGGAGGCCACCAGAGCTTGCACCACCAACTGCAAACGCTAGCGCTGCCAAGGACAGTACCTACACAACTACCACCCGTAACACGGCTACATTTGTGACAATTTATACTGTTCGAGGCCTCCAAGTCTATAAGAATGGCTCGGACGATCGGTATCAGTTGTTTTTAATGTTTATTAAATGAATAAAGAACTGTTGTTCTGCTCCTCTCTAAAGTACACAAAGAGTGCCACCATGTGACAGCTGTCATAATTGCCGGTACTGACAAGTAAGTGCCGGTGCCGAGCACTGGAAGCCACCAGCTCAAATTAAGCACTGAAATCTTAAGTATTTCCAATGTATATTTCCCACCCTTGGAGTACATTCCATCTTTCCATTTTCTCCAGCATGTTGTTCTGTGAATAATGATTCGTAAATAACTTTGTTACAGTGGGTTCAGTTACTGAACGAGCTCAAGTCCTGGGGCAATAAATCTGGATTATAATTTTCACTGTCTGGTATGTGAATCTTTACACACTGCCTGTAAACTCCTGATCGCTCTGACTGAACCTTCTATAATCACCAATGACTCGTGCTGTAACTTTCCACAGGCACTCTCTTCATGCCCCCAACGACACTCTACACACCACATCAGGACACTCATTGTCACTCACCGATAACAGAGTTGACATTCTTCGAGGCGCTCTTCCCAAATGCACAGATGCAGGCTGACTCTGCTGGTACGGTGAAACTGGCCAAGCTCCACTGGGAATCCACGTACTGACCGATCATGGGGCCCACCTTCCCCACACGAGCCAAGCTGCAGAGGAAGAGGAGAGCAGGGTTTCAAAGGATACTAGGCAACCCAAAAGGTTTACATTATTATGCTTTACCAGCATATTTACAAAATGTGCAGAGGTTGAGAATATTTTGGCAAGGAGGCCAGACAGTGTTGAATTAACCGTTATGCACTCTACAGCACCCCTCTGCTACTAATAGAATCCCACTCGTACCAGCAAATATGGCCCGGAGAGCGATCTCTGCCCTGCAAACTAGTCGCACATCTCAGCCTCCTGCAAGCGTCTCTTTAAAGAAATGTGATCAACGCCAGGCATACATTTCTAACCAGAAATGAATAGAGAAAGCTAAATAGTGATAGACTTCACCATGATAGCATGCACTGGCACGTCAAACTCCCCGGCAGAGGAAAAGGAAAGCTTCGTGCAAACAGAGCATTGTTTTCATCATATACAATGAAGTAAATAGTGACATTCAGATCAGCTGTGTCAGTCGCTGCCCACGCCCGACTCTGCCTTGATAAAGATCAGGGAAGGTCTCATTCGGTGCATGACCACCGGCACTCAAGCCTGAGTTCCATGATTTGGGGTGTATATGTTCAAAAAAACATTAGTTACTTACAAGTAATTGTTACGTTAATAAGTATTTATAAAGCGCACATACATCGAATAATTTCTTGGCGCTAGTTTTAGTTCTCCAACCTTTGTTTATGTCAAAGATAATTGCTTCTGATCCGGCCGAAAGCCATGTTGGAGCTACAGAGTAACCCGAAATAACTGGCCTGCCTGAGGAGCATGCACACTGCATCAGAATTAATGAAAAAAGGCCATCACTGGAGTACAAGAAACAAACCAGTAGCTCCTGTTTCCAGCAACAGATCCTTCATAGAGTTATGTGATCCTTTTTAGGCTGAGCCTAGCGCAGCGCGTATACGCTGCTCTAGGAGATGACCTCTTGGAATCGGTCTGCACTTTTCTGAAACTCGTGCGTATGGCTTTTTTGTAGTAATTGTTTTGGCCTTCGCGTTTGTCTTTCAGAAAAACAATATACAATTGGCCTAGAGCTGATACAGGTCCCACCTTTTTTTCAAAATGTTGACTCCCACAGCATCCACCTTAGCAGGAGTGAGCAGCGGTGCGCAGGTGCCATCTGTTTCTAATTAGTGTGCAGCGTTGCGCAAGTGGGCTGTCAGCGGGCCTCAGGCAAAGTATTCAGAGGCCCACATGAAAGGCTAATTCCGTAATCCCCCGACCGAACATTCCGGAGTGAACAAACACTTGGTACAAAAGTCGCCGCACTGCGAGCCGAGCAGCAAAACCGCACGAGTGCTCAGATGAACTCAACCACAATGCAGGTCCCCTGCTCCCACAAACCATGCAGGGCAATGTTTGTTATATCCTTAGGTACGTGGGAAGGCAGGAGGTAAGGCAATGTTTGCCATCCTAACACACATGCATGTGTCAGTTTCCCGACAGTAGTGATTGGAGGAATTTCCATTAATTCACTGAATTCCTCCAGCTAACTGCCTTGCACATCTATTGCAAAACAGTCTTACATGAAGTTCATAGGTCTTGCTGTAGCGGTCACTGAGTGCACTGAACTCCTGCCATGAATATGCAAATCAGTCTTTTGGCAGAATAATTTGGTACATTCTACAAGCAATCACACACCCCTGGGTCTCTGTGCCCCGCCCCCCCCCCCCCCGAGTCTCTGTGCGCCCCCCCTCTGGGTCTCTGCAGCGCAGCCCTGGGTCATCGCGGCGCAGCCCTGGGTCTCTATGGTGCAACTCTATGGTATATTGGGTGCCCCTCAGTGCAACTGGAGTGGTCTATGGCCTCCCTCAGGGTTTCTATTTTGCCTCAGGGTTATGTGTTGAGGCCGCTTGGTGTTACGGTGGCCCTCAGCTTGTGCACGGGGTCGCTGTGGTGATCCGTGCAGTATCATGGTGCCCCTTGACCCATTTATGATGTACCTCTGTGTGTAACCAAGGGTCGATGATGGGTATCTATAGTGCTCCCCGGCTCAACAGGAGCACCTCTGCATGTCAATGGTTCACATCGGTGTCACGCAGGTGCAGCACTTTGTATTTAGGGTATACCACTGGGTACCCACAGAGACTCTCGGTGTATTACGGTGCTCATCTGTCTCTCGATGCTATTCTCACGTACATCATATAAAAGAATTCCTAAGTAACTTGGGAGGAGGCTTGGGCACAGTGGGGGTTTTGGAGCGATGTTTCTGGGTGTCAAGAATGTGTGCATGGAATTAAGCCATGGTTAGATCTGAACTTCCTATTAATCAAATCGATGTTCTCAGCTTACGCAGATCTGCGGTTCAGCTTCGTGTCTTTCAGTGCGAAGATGTGGATGGTCCCCTTGTCACTGGAGGCGCAGAGGAACGACGAGTCGTGGCTGAAATTGATGCTGCAAAACAAGACGGAAATTGTGAGTGAAGCATCCCTGCAGTACCCTCCCCTCACAGCCAGGAACCACATCTACAGGGGTCCTGATTCAATGCCCCCCCCCCCTCACAGCCAGGAATAACATCTAAAGGGGTCCTGATTCAATGTCCCTGGCGTCAACCAACACCCTGGGACAGTCTTTTGTGACTTCATGTCTGGCACAAAAGGCACATCTTCCATTCGGGCCAATTCTTCATATAGCAATTCAATTCAATATTTGGATCGCCAATGAGGCCCACTTAAAAATACGCACAATTATCATATACACACACATTAAAATACGAATTCAGTTCATTGCCATCATAAATAGAATAAAATATGAAACACATTAAATTCCAGTGTAATTGTATTAAAGATCACTAAAACACAGAATGTATAACTATATAACACCGGCAGTATTAAACTCAAAGTAGCCCCTCATCAAAGAAACGTGCCCCTTCATAGCCAGTGCTCAAGGTCTCTGAACACAGGGGAACAATCGATAACACCGAATATGCAAAAGGAGACAGGGATATTCATGAATCGACAAGGGACATACATTTAAATACTTATACGATTTTATAGATATTAGAATTCAATACAATATCCACTTCACAGTAAATCTAGATTAAATAAAGTGGAACGTGCAGCAGCAAAGGATTATACACAAAACAGGTTCCAAGGAGATGAAACATTTGTGACTAAAAACAGTTTTCCCGGGCAATGACGAATAACAGCAAGATATGGTCTTCTTCATACAGCCATGGAGTTGCTTGTGGAAAAGTGCAAGGCTACTGTCGACAGGGACTTTTTATTTCTGTTCATGCTGGTCATCCTTCTAGGTTTTTGTGTTTGTTACCTTAAGATGGACTGTTCTCGTGTTAAATTGCAAGGGCTGTCTGTTTCCTATTCCCACCGGTGTTATCGACCAGTCCTGGCAAACATACAGATAAAGCTAAGATTTCAGATTCTCATGTGTCAGTTCTGAAGAGGGAAAATCGAACTTGTAGAACTTTGCTTAAACAAATATTATGCACTTTTTTTAAACTTTGCACAGTTTGAAGTCCATGAAGTCTGGCAATAAATAAGAGTGAAAATGCTGGAGAAAAATTGTGCAAACACTATTTTTTGCACAATAGTCTCTCAAAACTTTTTTGTACGAAATTCCACCTACAGGCAAACTTTCCAAACTTTCCATCTTCACAACACTAAAGTTGTGAACCTACCACAATTCCATAGGTGTGACCTTAATTGAGCGCACCCCTATTTCTTACTGGTACCTTTGAAGAACATTTCTCTGTGTTATGGATTTTGGTCTCCGTGTTAAACCCTTCAAGCCACAAACCCTTATGGTGTTTCAGTCTTGTATTGCTCACTCCGTTCTGTAATGTTTTGTCTGTCTTCATACCCCCCCTGTGACTTCTTGTAACATCTCCTAATAGCCGTACTGCATGGATGTGTGTGCACCCTCTTTGGTCCCACCATATGTACAAACCACAGCTACCAGGACCCCCCCCCCTCCCACACATCCATCCCCTCCACCCGCGTCTTACCAGTAGAGTGTGGCGGGGTCCGTGCCTCGCCTCAGCTCCACCAGCTTGTCCTTGGTCTGGGTATCGAAGAGTCGTATGAGGGTGCCCTTCCTCGACGCAGATGCTACGACGGTGCCCTGCTGATTGAGGGCAATGCAGGCAATCTCGGTCTGGTGGGCGTTTATAGTGAACGGAGCCGATGAAGTGCCCGGCTTGGTGTTAGATAAATCCTGTGGGAAAACAGAAAACTCCATGTGGTGAGAACCCACAGGAAGGGGGTGCTCGCTCAGCGAGGCCATCATTTCCAAATTAACACATTTAGTAAATGGTTAAACAGGTTTTTAGCACACTGCAAGGAAGCATGCACTCATTCTACCCGACGATGATCCATCGCAATGATTGGTCTACTCCTGACATAAGGAGATCTACACATATGTAAATAAAGACTCATGTATTACAAGGTTGTCAGGATAAGGGGTGAACAGTGTTTGTGTCGGATCTTTGTTGGGACAGAAAAGTCCTTTGCATGGTGACGCATGTACACCGCTGCCCGAGTCTCCAGCATGCAACAACGCCTGAATCCCTGGTGCTCAATTTTGCGGTCATGGGCAAACACAGATCATGCATGTTTGCCACAACATAGGCTTGTCTCACGGATTGCAGTCTTGTTGGACTGGGGGGGAGCATTGAAAGGGCCGCTCTCTTGATGGCAAAAGGCTACTGCCTTTACCAGGAGTTAAGTAAAAGGAGCATGGTGGCATCATGCCGTGCAGTGATCAGTAGAAGTGAACAGCCCTCTTTACAAGTGTCACTGGAGTGAGGCCTACAAGTAAAGTTCCACAGCTGTGTGCCCAACTCACCCTTGGCCCCTTAGTGCTGTGCGGCACGCATGTGGTTGCAGGAGTGCCGGGTGTATGTGTGCCTGTGAGTGGTGCAGTACATGGAAGACTGCGAGTTCCATTTTAGAAGACCCAGGGCTGACTGGAGGAGCATGAGGCGGTAGAGGCATCCCGCCAGATAGATCTGTGAATTGCTGCATTCCTGTGAGCTGGGTGGGACACACACACGCACACACACACACACACACACCCACACACACACACACACACACACACGCACACCCCCACACACCCCTACACACACGCACTGGAGGAAGAAGAGCCTGCTGCGTCGGTCTACCTTCTGGAGTAAGGGCAGAGCGGGGCAGGGAGTGGGCACTTCAAAAGGAAGCAGACTCCCATCATAAACTTTAAAGACTCGGACCCTAAATTGCATTTGGTGTCTGGAAATGGACTATACGAAAAAGGGATCTCGAGGCCCCCAAAGGAGTCAACTGTCATGCAGCCAATCCGGCTGTGCGAGGAGGGGGAGGTCTGAGACTTCTGCCTGTAACCACGGCTGGAGGCTAAGGCCGGACAGTTTCCCATCTGGGTGTGGGGACATCACAGACCACCTGACCCTGGCGCACCAGTGCCGGTCTGCTTGCCAAGACCAGGGAGTCCTGTGGGGAAGAAGAGAGCACTGGAAGGATACTGGAGAGTCAATCCCTGCAGCGAGGTGTGAGGAGACGGTTGGTGCACTGATTAGGCCATCACCTGTGTGCGGTGTGTAAGTCGGTGCCCCCATATGCCAGAGGAGGCTGCCGTGAAGAGGACCCTGCTACTGTGCCGAACGGGCCATTGCCCCAGTGTGGAGAAGGTGTGGTGAGCCTATATGCTAAAGGGTGCCACTGGTAAAAGACATGGATCATAGCTTGGTGGATGCGATTGTAGCAAGGAGAGGCCGACCTGGTGATCCGTGCTGGCCAGAACGAAAAAAAAAGAATTACAACCAGAAGCCGTTGAAGCCCCCCGATCCGTACCTGTGGGGGAAGACCAAAGGAAAAGTACAGTTGCATTCGAGTAGCGCCGAGGACACCCAGCCACGGTCCCTGCAGAGCCACGTATGTGATACTCACGGGAGGCAGCAGCTGCAGCTGCCAGGCACACAAGAGGTAAGTCTAATCGAAGGGCCAGAAGGCCCTGAAGGGGATCTTGGCTGCCAAACAATGGTTTGGCGCTGCAACACTTTTGACTTTTCTAAGAGTCAGAGAGAGACTACCGAGACTCAGACTGCTAGTGGGCCGGACATGAAGGTCGCCTTTAGTGAATGGGAACAAAACCCCATCACTAGTGAGAGAAGAAAGGAACTCATGGACCTGCCTATGAACCACTAGAGCCCTGACCTCAGGAGCTGTGTGTATTGCTTGTGTATGCCATATTTCACTTTATGCATGTATTGAAATACTACTTTTAGTATAAATTACAGTATTTGACTAGACAATATTTTTTTGCTGCTACCGAACATCCTTTGAGCTGTGAACCGGTGTTCACTCTCCTGTATCTACCTTCGTCCGAGAAGCCTTGGTCTGCTTGACCCGTGACACCACTGAGAGTCAAGTGCTGAAGGGGTACTTGGTCAGTTGCTCAGAATCCAAAATAGGTTGGACCCTGGAAATTTAGAAGTAAACGGAATCAACCCCATGGTTGGGCTTTGAAGCTCCTGCTTCTCAGTGGAGAAGTGTGGCTCACAGTGGAGAAGTGTGGCTCACTGGTTAGAGGAGGCAGACCCTGAAGCAGAGGTCAGACCAGGGTTCAATTCCCGGCTCGGCGGGGTCTTGAGCCCAAATGTTCACGGACTCGATAATTCTCGCTTTGGTGCCTACTCGAATCACGGGTTCACACTCTGCAACTCTGGGCAATAGCTTGCTTAATCTCCACTACGGCCCCCCCGCGGCGGGATGCCTGGCTTTCACCTTGGGGATGCCCAGTATGGGTTATCTCACAGGGGAAAAGCCAGGACGGGTTCCCAAAGCAAGCGCCTTGAGACCTTGCGGTGATAAGGCGCTATATAAGAACCTTTGACATGACATGACATGACTTGCCTCATGGCCCCCTGAATGGGGGTCCTGACAATCCTGTAATTAAGAGTTATGCATCATTACTGCGCAACTGAGATTTCTCAAGGAAAAAACATGAAATTCACATGGAGGAAACGGGTCAGAAACAGAAATTTAAAAAAATGCAAAACACTGGATGCGATAGCTCACATTTCTTGTGTTATCTCTCATTTTAAACTCTGAATCTCATAGTAATTTTGGCCCAGAGAAACCCGACAAGGTCCAGTATCTGTACTTACCCGAGGTGAAATTAGTGCCCTGATCTACGTGTAATGAGAGCCATTGAAGGGGGAATTGAACATTATGTAAAGACCAAGCACACAACCGGTGATGGGAGGAGGCTTGCAGTAAGTCTAGCCACTGGAAATTGCTTGGGGTAGCGTTCCAACCTATCATATTTTTGACCACCATGCCACCTCAGATTAAACCCAGCCATATGCAAATCAGTCTTGGTCCTGCTCCAATGGGAACAGTCCAGTCTGAACAGCAAGGCCAGGTCCTCTCTGAACTGTAACACAAGCAACTCAGGACCAGTTTCAACCTGACTGGGCCTCTTCAGTTGAGTGCAGCGTGGTTCCACTAGCATAGCGAGCAGGGGACCCACTTATCGGTATACCCTTGGTCACTTAGGGCTCTACATCAAACACACAAATGTAATGGGAGGATTACTTGCAATACGTTTAACCACTGGAAACCCCTTGGGGTAGTATTCCAACCCATCATTCTTTTGTCCACTGCGCCCCTTCAGAATATACTCAGATAAATGCAAATCCCTCTTGACCCTGCTCCAACAGGAAAAGTCCCACCCAAACTGCCAGGTCAGGTCCTCTGTGAAATGGAACACAAGCAACCAGGACAGCGAGCTTGACGTTACGTCCTACGTGTCCAAGGGTATGCTCAGACATGGGTACCTTGCAAACTGTGGCATAAGATCCAAGGTATACCTCACTGATGAGGTCCAACAAGGTCAAAACTGGTCTACGGTTGCTTGCGTTCCCTTCTGGAGGAGGCATTGCCTGGCAGCGGAGGATGGAAGGTTCCCATAAGGAGCAGGGTCAGTACTGATTGCAAAAGGCATGCCTCTGCTTAGAGTGGCACAGTGGGCAAAACATGATGGGTTGGAATGCTACCTCGAGATACTGGCAGTGGTTCGAGTTTTTGCAAACAACCTCCCATTGCCTCTAGACACTAGGTTGAGATAACAGCCTGGTAATTAACAGGATTTTCTTACTGTGGTGAGGCCAGTTCATTCTCTCAGTAACATCATAGGATGTCAAAAAAATGGCTTTGTAAATTAAGTGTCCAAATATAAGAATTCCAGACTGAGAAAGAAGAGGATTTATTGGAACACAGGTATTGTCTATGAAGAGCTACAACATGATGACAGGTGCGCTCTGAGGGAGATTCATTTACAAAGAATAAACTATCTCCCTGCCTTACTTTCAGGAATTGTTTCTCTTTTCTGCAGTAGCTTTTGATGGCATCTCACTGAATTGTAAGCGGTCGGATCGCTTAAGCATAATTTGTACCATATTCATCATTGGTAATATTCTGACACTGTTGCATAAAAAACATGGCCTCCTGCAACTACAAGTACGGTGATTAGAGAGTAGGCATAGATAGAGGAGGATGGGGGAGGGGTTTTGGGTGGTACTCTGAAAGCCTATTTATACCATCCCAGTTTGGTTGGACAAGGTGTTTTGTTCTCTCTAATCTGGAACGAAGCATTTTTAACCGGGTGCACAGGCCATTGTTGGAACCGAGAGGCTTCTTACACTTGAGGTTGCTACACTCTTATTTGTTGAAATCTCTTCTTAGCTCTTACTTTAGTTAACTAAGATTGTCTGGAGGCGACAGGTGGCTATCACATGGATGGGACAGAGGGCACCAGACATATCATTGTGGCTCCGAGATGTTGGGGAATGGACATTGGCTGAGGAGACACACATGCAACATACGCGTAAGGATGAGCGGCTGCAAGAGGACTTGCTCGCATGGAGAATGATGTGCGCTGTGGGGTCAGTTGGCAGCGATTCCGATGTAACTAGTGCTGAATTGTTCTCCTCTGCGGAATCGGGACCTGAGGACGGGGAGGCAGGGGGTGGGGAGGGGGAGTTGGTGTTGGGGTAATGCCCTGATGACCACGCACAGGTTCCTTAATGTCAGTTTTGTATGATTGCTTTGCTTCCCAAGGATTTGACTCTTGTATCTACTGTTCTATCTGCACCTGCTGGAGTTGTAATGGGGCTATGAAACGTGTACACCTGTATTTTCTTTCTACCAATGCTAATTTTGGGGGGAGGGGATTATGTTGTTCATCTTGCTGGAAAAATAAAGTTTATAAAAAAAAAAAAAAACTAAGATTGTCTGGAAGCCCGGACTTCAGACACAGCGGTCCTAACCAGTTAAAGAGGCCAGATTTGGTTTTACCAAGCACCATGTTCATGTGGCAGAGGCGTAACATAGGCCCTCGCAGCCCCCGCAGTGCGGAGTGGGGCCTAAGCTCCAGGGGGCCCCCTCAGCACAGTTCTGGCCAAAGAGCTACTGACAGAGTCCGGAGGGGGCCCCTCCACGTCCCTTGCAGGGGGGGGCCCTCAAGTTTTGTTACACCAGTGTCATTTGGAAAACACTCTCCACAGCTGGGGGCAGGGGGGCACATCTCTGCTTTAATACATTAGAAGTCTCAATTCACTTATTGATAACTCGCACTGCCCAGTGTGAGGGGTCATTAAGCCTCATGCCAGATCCTAGATCCTAGAGCCCAACAGGACATCAGCTTTCAGATTCTTTGACCCTGGGCTGTACCCAATCTCATCTATACGGGATGATTCAGAGCTGCTGTTTCCTTCTTCAAGAGGACAAAGATATCTTACTGCTCAAGCTCCTTCTTTACCCACAGGCCTTTCTCCAGTCTCACAATCGCAACATCCAAGCTACACTCCTTGGGGTGAACAAGCTTGTGAGGCAGATTTTCCTCCTCTGCTCTCCATGCTTCTGCTGTGCTTCTCAGAGCATACAGGTGATGACACAGGACCTGGGGACTTGTTCCTGGCAGTGCAATGAGCCAGATCGAGCAGACCTCTAAGATAGTTACCCTCACTGGGAGAGACCTGGTGTTATTTTCAGGTCCTGGAACGAAGCCTTGGCAGTGACTGCACTGGTAAACATTCTGATGAGCTGAACAAGATCACCAAGAGCATACAACTGAGCAGGTGTGAATACAAGGGATGCGCCCAGGAGCAATCCGAGTGTTGTGACAGCCGTCTGGATGTAGTCACCGCCAGGCAGGTCTTAAGAAACGAGTCTATGACATGTACCAGGCAGCCGAAGCATTCCCTGTGTCTACTCTATATACATAGCCTGCCGACAAGCCCCTTGCACAGTCATAATATTCTCCAAGTACTTGCCAATCATGGTAGACTGAATCAGTGTCAACAGTTTGTTTGACATTTGCTTTCAGAATTTGGGTGTGTTGGAGACCAATTTAACCGATTTCAGATCTCCGCCTTGTGACTATGGGCCCTCCCAACATGATCATTTTTGGGGCTTCTTTTAATTCAATGCTCTACTCTAAGGAACGTTCAATTCAACAGTCTGCTTTTGTCCTCCCATATGTTTCTACCAACCCTCGAAATTCTTCACTTTAAAACCCTCACTAGCGGAGGAGCCAAGCCGGCGACAAAGATGGCCGCGTAGTGAATCGGCTCCGCCGACTTCACTTCCCTGCGACACTATCCTGACAAACATCCTGTGCCTCGACCATGTCCCCGTCATTAGGAGCAGTTCCGGTCCTTGTAGGTCCCCATTTCGAGCCGTCCCGGTGCTCTGGGGACCGAGCTTCATCGACTGGCGCCTCGGGGCCTTGCCTGGCGAGAAAGCAAGGGCCTCGATTGATTGGCGATACAAAAGGGGATGATGGACGGAGCGTTAGAGCAAATCAAACACTCACACCCAGTCAAAAGATCTGGGTTTAATCCATCACCATTCTTTATCTCACTTCATCACCCCATTTCAGACATGGCTATATGCAAATCAGTCCGACCCTGTGCCTCATGGGAACAGTCCAGCCCGAACTGCCAAGCCATGTCTTCCCTGGACCGGAAACAAGCATCCTGGGACCGGTTTCGGATTCTAGCGCCAAGAAACCGCCTGGTAGTCGTGCGCTTAATAAGTATTTTAATTTCAATTTCAATTCATAATCCTCATCAGCCAGGCTATCTTGAATCCAGTGGCCAAGTGAGCAAGGGACTCACGTCTGAGCATACCCTGCCACACTTAGGGCGAACAAAGCATCCATCATCCATCATCCCCTATTGTATCGCTCGATTGATTGGCAGTGCTGCCCGAGGTGAGCACCCAGCGGGGGCCGAGTTCCGGTCGCTGCAGAGTGTGCCCGGAGAGCTCCAATTACATCGGGGTGTCTGGCCACATTGTGGTGAGGCGGGGCAGAGGAGGTGAGGACGATTTGGGCTCGCCGGGACAGCAGGAGGAAATCTGAGGCCCTGAAGAGGTGCGCGCCGGGGGCCTTGATTGTCTGGTCGGACCGCCCGACGTGCAAATACAGCGGGGGCAGAGGTCCGGCCGCCGCCGGATAGGGACTTGGGACTGAAGTCCCCCTGGGGCACCCGGCCGCATTGGAAGGAGGCAGCGGCGCAGAAGAGCGGGATTGTGAGCCCCGTACCACGACTGCCCTGCTGGAGGTCGGGTCGGGCCGGTCGGGACTGGGCTAGGTGGAGATCGGCCGCAGACCGGTGCAGAGTGAGGATCCCCGGATGGTGGGTGCGAAGCGGCAGAAGAAGAGAGTGAGGTGGGCATTAGATTTAACTGTGGCCCAGTCCTGAGGAGCCCAGTGGAAGTGGTGACCGGGGAGGAGGTGGATACTTTCCCCACTGAGAGAGGGCCTGCTGATGAAAGGGCCTATACGGGTGGCTGCAGCGAGGGAAGAGAGAGACGAAGTTGTCCTGCAGGAGTCCTATGCAGTTCCCTCACTGTGCTACTATTTGAGGCTGGGAGTGCGGAGCGGCAGGAGGGAGCCCCTAAACTGTGTACCGCCGGAGGGGACGAGTGAGTGCCTTCACCGACAAAAGCGGACACTGCACCACCGAACCAACTGGGAATGCCGGAGGTGCATACGCGAAAGACAGACGACGACACCGGGAGGCCCCTGAACAGTGCGACGGGCGCTGATTTCAGAGCGGGAAAGTGGGGGTGAGCCTTGGACCAGGTGACTGCGCAACGCCACAGTAGATACTCAGAGATCGGGGACACCAGGTGGAGACCGGAGCCCTGATCCGGGGTGAGGAGGTCCGCGATATCTGTCGAGGGGGACCAGCGAGGTGAAATGGCGACAAAACCGGAACAGGAGATGCCCCTGCCTCGGTCATCCAAGGCGTCCAGAACTATCCAAACAAACAAGCTGGACGGATACACCCTGCCAAAGGGGTCCCCAGGGGAAACAAGGAAGACCCCGTCGGGGGGAAGGCACCACACAACCCCTCGTCGAGCCAACCTTGACGGATCTCATGGCGGCAATCACTGGAGTACAGACGTCCCTGGGCCAGAAGATGGAGGCCCTAGATAACAAGCTGGACACTGTCACAATTAAGATGGGGCTGATGCGGGCGGATCTTGTGAAGACGAACGAGAAGGTCAAGTCACTCGAGCTCAAGACGACCAGTCTAATTGATGACGTGAGCTTGCTGCAGCAAGAGGTGCGGGATCTTAAGACCTCAAGAACCCTCGCAAACCGCAAGCTGGACGAGTATGAGGGCAGGGCAAGACAACGTCCGCATCCTCGGGGTTCCGGAAAAATCAGACGGTCAAGCGCCGGATCTATTTGTCGAGAACTTAGTCCTCCAACATCTTCAGCCTAAAGGTCTCAGCAACTTTTTTACGGTGGAAAGGGCACACAGGGTCCCGGGGGGTAGGCCCAGGCTGGGGGCACCCCCTTCCCCATGATCGCAAGGGTCCTGAATTTTTGGGACAGGGATGCCATCCTTCAGGCAGCACGCGCCGGGGCTCCCCTGAGGTATGAAAATGCGACTCTCTCCTTTTTCCTGGACTTCACACAAATGGTTCAAAAACAGCGTCAGAGCTTCATATCGGTGCAGAAGAAACAGAGATAAGGAGCTAAAATATGCCATGATGTATCCGGCCCGCCTTCGAGTGGAGCTTAACGGAAAGACCTGGTTCTTCGACAATCCAGAAGTGGCGGCGGACTGGTTGGAAACTACGTACAATGCGGAGACGGAATCCGAGGCCCGGGACGAAGCGGACGAACAATAACGTACCGTGAATCGACGGACAAAAGGGTTTAAATTGTGATATTTTGTGTAAGGGGGGGATGGGAGGGTAGGTAATGGGTTTTTTCCCCTGCCAAGGAACATTGGACCGTTATTATTGTTGAATCCATAGATCAGGGGCGGGGACGATGAGGCGGGGAAGGAGAGGGTTGGCGGGACGGTCCGGGCCCTCCCTCTATTTTCCACCTTTAGTTAGTTGTAGATTGGTGTGGGGGCGACAGGCACACTGCTAGTTGGGGATGAGCGTAAGCTGTATGCAGGGGTGCAGGGTGGGGGAAGGGAGGTTGAGTGTTGGGGGGGGTTTCCTATTCCAGTTTCAATTTGACGCAGAAGTATTGTCGATTTGTTTATCTTTTGGTATAGCATCAGGTGACCTAGACAGGATTTATTGTTACAATGTCTATTGGTAGTAAGGGATTAGGGGTATCCACGCTTAGTTGGAATGTAAATGGCCTGGGAGACAAGATAAAAAGGGGCATGGTGAGCCAGTTGCTCAGGAGACACTCCCCAGATGTGGTGTTGCTACAAGAGACGCATTTGGTCGGTAATCGTATGGCCATACACAGGGGCGGCTACAAATTGGTGGCACATGCCGGCTTCACCACTGGGTCTAGGGGAGTGGGAATATTGACGAAAAACTCCTTTCCACTGGCTATACAGGCCACATGGGCTGATAATCGAGGCAGGTATGTTGCTGTCTCGGGGCTGTGGGAGGGAAGAGTTGTCCCTTTTTTGTCAGTTTATGTCCCACCGGGTCTTCAGACGGATACATATCATGACCTGTGTGCGATCTTCTTGACACTGCCGGTTGGGATACTAATTGTGGGTGGAGACGTTAATGCAGTGATGGACGGTCAAGCGGATATATACCCGGCTCGAACTCTGGCGCCATCTCAGAGGTGGCTGCCGGATTTCGTGGCCACAACAGGCCTTATAGATAGGTGGAGACTGAGGAATCCCAACGGAGTGCACTACACACACACACACACACACACACACACACACACACACACACACACACACACACACACACACACACCTCTGCTGCACACAACTCCTTATCGAGAATTGATTATATACTGGTGCCGGCATCGCAGGCATCCTGGGTTCGGGAGGCACGTCACATGGGTAGGGGGATTTCGGACCACTCACCAGTCTGGCTCAGAGTAGAGGTGGGGCAGCGGGATGCAGGGAGGGTCACCCCCATCACTGCATGGCAATTAAGAGATCCCGACATCAAAAAGGAGGTGCTGCAAGCCACAGAAAGATATTTCCAGAAGAACGTGGGAACAGTGGAGTCGGCTCAGTCATTGTTGAAGGCCTATAAGACGATCATCAGAGGAGAGGTGTTATCACTGGTCTCAGGGAAACGGAAGAAGGGAAGAGCAGAGGTGGCTAAAATTGAGGCAGAATTAGCAATCCTGGAGGGGGAGGAGTCGAGAGACCCCACCCCGATGGAACGCACCGTTTGCGGTTACTCCAAGATGAATATAAATCGCTGGCAAGAGATAGGGCCAAAGTGCAGCACGCGGATACCCAGAGTAGGGTGTATGAACATGGAGACTAAGCAGGGAAGCTTATCGCATGGCTAGAAAAAGGGGAGCGGGCGTCGAGATTGGTACCAGAACGGAATACAGGAGAGTCAGGCAAAGTGACAGATCCACAAGTGATAGCCGAGGAATTTGCTGACTATTATCGTTATAAGTCTGCGAGCAACTATACAGAGGATGAAAACGAGGCAATGATACACAACATCCAGTTGCCTGCATGATCAGAAGAGGACAGGAAATACCTAGACTCCCCCCTCACAAATGACAAAGTGGCGCAGGCCTTTAGGGGTGTTCATTACGGGAAGGCTTCGGGCCCGAACGGTATTCCCAATTAATTGTACAAACTCAACGCGAATAATGTGGCGCCGTTTCTCCGTGCGATGCTCATGGAGAGCAAGGAAAAGGGCCAACTCCCCTACGACCAACGGGTGGCAAACATCGTGGCCATCAATAAGGTCGGTAAGCCTAAGACGCAATGCTCTTCTTATCGGCCGATCTCATTATTAAATGCTGAACCCAAAGTGTTGGCAAAATTGCTGGCGACCAGGCTCGTTAAGGTTATTTCAAATCTGATACACCCTGATCAGTCAGGCTTCATGCCGCGCTGAAATACGGCCCTCAACCTACGACGGTTGCACGGGATCCTAGGAGGGGCGTCAAAGATACACGAACCAGCGGCACTGGTGTCACTGGATGCGACCATGGCATTTGACAGTCGAATGGCCCTATTTATTCGCCGTGTTGGGGAAGTTCGGTATCGGCCAGGATTTTATAGGACGGGTCCGTCTTTTGTATACGAGGCCTCTAGCCAGAGTTGTGGTGAATAATCACAGATCAGTTGATTTTGCTTAACACAGAGGCACGCAACAGGGGTGCCCACTGTCCCCACTGCTATTCGCACTGGCCCTTGAGCCGTTGGCGGCTTGGGTACGATGGGACCGAACGATTAGAGGGTTGCGTTGGACCCCGGAATGGGGGGGATAAGATATCACTGTACGCTGATGATATTTTGTTATATCTCACTACTCCCAGGGCGTCCCTGATCTATTTTTTAGATGTTCTGGCAATATTTGGGAGATACTCTGGATTTGCCATTAATTGGACGAAATCGGTGCTATTCGTCATCAGTGGAGATCCCCCTGTGGTCCCGGAGTCCTGTCCACTACAGATTGAAGCAGTGGGATTTCACTACTTGGGCATATATGTTACCATGGACCCGAAATTGAGATACGATAATAACTTGGGGCCCCCACTGGCCAGATTCTGTAGAGACGTGGAGAGATGGACATTATTGCCACTTTCCCTTATAGGTAGAGCTGTATTATTTAAAATGATGACCCTTCAACGCATCTTATATGCTCTACAGAACTCAATGGACCCGGTACCCCCTTCATATTTTAAAGACAGAGTCCCTCCAAAGGCAGCTTCTTTGGAAGGGCAGGTCGCGTATTGCCTTCTCCAAGCTTACACTTCCTTGGTATGACGGAGAAATTGGTCTGCCGGACCTTCGAAAGTACTATTGGGCTTCTCAGCTTGCAGCGATTAACCACGCAGTGTATGGGTCCCCTCTGGACCCTGGATTTGCGATGGACCGGGGTCAGATACTGGTGGGAGATATTACGAGAGCCCTGTATGCCAGAAACAGTCGGTTTCCCCTTGCCGAACCTCCGGCACACGCGGTACAAGTGTGGCACGCTGCCACCCGGAACCTCCAGTGGGAAGGGAAATTAACCCTGGCTACCCCGTTATGGAATTCAGAGAGACTAGGTAGTTTGTGGAAAACGAAGGGCTTTGACAAATGGCACCTCATCGGGATCTCACAGATTAAAGATATCTGGGGGACAGATGGCATACTCACATTTGACGCCCTACGGGAAAAAAATCATCTACAGGAGAGTGAGCGGTATCGATACATTCAGGTTAGGCCTGCCTTATTAGCAAATGTCCCCAGAGGAACAGTGCTCCCGGAGGCCTCCCCTTTGGAGGACCGGATACTGGATGGCCATCTTCCAGAGAAAACTATTTCATTAATATATAAAAAACTAATAAACGATATGGGGGATCCATTAGCGACTCTTAGAGAGCAGTGGAGAGCGGACGGACTAGTGTTAGATGATGAGGACTGGAAGGAAGCAGTTTCCTCCCCAAAGGTAGTAGCAGTACCCATGAGACTGAGGTTGGTCCAGTTAAAGATCCTGCACCGCTCCTACACCACGGGGCCCCGGCTGGTACGGATGGGTCTGGCGAGTAGTGAGGAGTGTCAGAGAGGGTGCAGGGAGGTCGGCACATTTATGTATATCTTATGGCACTGCCCCGTAATACAAGACTACTGGTGTCAAGTTAACGAGAAGATCCGGGAGGTCATGGGGGTGGAAGTGGCGCTGGAGACCCGTAGATGTGTCCTAAATGTTTGGGAACCCATGGACCTGACTACTTCTGGAAAAGTGTGGGTAACGCTGGCATGCATGATCGCTAAACGTAACATCGCTCAGTTGTGGGGTGCTAGTCAGGCGCCCCAAATTGGAAAATGGATGGAAGATTTGGATTGGTGCATGTTCAGGGAAAGGTCCCTATATATCGCCAGGGGTTGCCCCAGGAAGTGGGGGAAGGTATGGGGGGCGTGGAATGGATACAGAGGGGATATATGCACACCTCCTGTGGCAAGAGAGGAGGTATTGGCGTTGGAACCTCATTGATCTCTAAACCCTATCCGATTACTGATTTTGATATATGATCATGTGTATTTGATTAATGTGAAAATCAAGATTGTCACCTGATTTTTTTTTTGTTTTCTTTTCTTTCTGGAATGTGTTAATAAAAAGATTTTTTTTTAAAACCCTCACTAGCCGTGCACCCACCTGCCTGTAGAACTGATACAGACGTCAGTTCCTTCTCACATAAAGAGTGCATACTTTCACCTTCCAAAACAAACGCTGTAGAAACTAGAAGGGATTGCGTCATTGCTTCTGCTGGTTGTGGCAGAAATCGTAACAGTTACCTCTACATCACGACCGAAAAACTCTTAATGTGAGATAAGAAAAGTAGATCATGTGCAGAAACCCACAGATTTGTTGTATAATGGCACATAACACTGAATATTATAGCTAGTTGTAGACAGTAGGATACAGAGGTCATCTTGTTACAGTGGAAAAGAAACATAAAAAGAAACCACAAGCTGGGGATTATTGGAGGTTCTCCATCTCACAGGCTCAAGCATCAACACTTCAAACAATGAATAAAAAGATGACAGCGAGAGAAGTTCCTGCTTCCCTAGGTGAACAAGGAAGGAGAATGGAATGACTCTGGGCCTTTCTTCAGGACTGATCAATAGATGACGGCTGGACCAGTTTTGGATGTTGCTTCACGCCACCTTCCCCCAAACCCATCCGACAGCAGCATCGGAGTCTCCGGGTACGCTTATTCACTGGCTTATCAACGAGCCGCCCTGTGTGGTATACACAGCAAAGGAATAGGACATGCGGACCTAAAGTAACCAAGCATGAGGACAAAAGGCTGAACTACCCTAAACAAGCTGTATAATAAAGAGGAAAAAGGGACTCCTAGTCGGGTCATGCTGAAATGAGAAAGCATCTTTTTTATAAGCGATACAATACTGGCTGGAGTGTAAAGAAAAGAGGGGAGTAAGACAGACAAAGATGCAATCATGGCAGATTCACTTCACTCACCACCAGCTGCAGGCTGCCACATTTGTGGCCAGGAAACACAATCAGCTGCTTCTCCATGCTGGGGCAAAGGTCACAGAGTCCTGAGAACGAGAGAAGAGAAAGACACTGGGTCAGAACCCGCTTGTAGCTCACAGATGCACTGACAGCATGTAGAAAGAGAGACGCACACACTACAGTCAAGTGAGACTGTGAAAGAAAGAGAGTAGTACGACAGAGGGAAGACAGACAGAGGCCCTGAAGCCTGTGGGCAGTAAAACTGTGATGCCCTCGAAGCACTGCCCTGACTAGCGCAATGACCCAAGACATGCCAAGCTGCCAACAGCGTGTGGGTAGAGCTGCATTGCTCTTTTATTTGTGTGGAGGGTGTAATGATGACGCGAGAGAGAGCGGTCTCATAGACGGAAGATGGTAGCTTCACTCCCTCTTTGTCCGCAAACTTCCTTAACAAGAGCCTATGTTTAGGTTTAACCTTCTTTCCAGGTGGATCCTGCTTAGCTGATTACTCTGCATTTCTCTCCAACTTATACTATTGTCGTTACTGTGTTTAAGGCGCGTAGCATTTCTGTGGAACAAATTAATCAAGGAGGCATCTACGGGCCTTTGGGGTGCTGGGTTGCTCTAAAAAGGGCAAAGGGAAGCAGCCACCCTCACTATCATGAACTGGGGGCTTCAGGAAGCAAACAGCACCCCCACTATCATGACCTGGGGGCTTCTGGAAGCAAACAGCACCCCCACTATCATGACCTGGGGGCTTCTGGAAGCAAACAGCACCCCCACTATCATGAACTGGGGGCTTCTGGAAGCAAACAGCACCCCCACTATCATGAACTGGGGGCTTCTGGAAGCAAACAGCACCCCCACTATCATGAACTGGGGGCTTCTGGAAGCAAACAGCACCCCCACTATCATGACCTGGGGGCTTCTGGAAGCAAACAGCACCCCCACTATCATGACCTGGGGGCTTCTGGAAGCAAACAGCACCCCCACTATCATGAACTGGGGGCTTCTGGAAGCAAACAGCACCCCCACTATCATGACCTGGGGGCTTCTGGAAGCAAACAGCACCCCCACTATCATGAACTGGGGGCTTCAGGAAGCAAACAGCACCCCCACTATCATGACCTGGGGGCTTCTGGAAGCAAACAGCACCCCCACTATCATGACCTGGGGGCTTCTGGAAGCAAACAGCACCCCCACTATCATGAACTGGGGGCTTCTGGAAGCAAACAGTTGCTGGTCTTGGGAGCTACATATTTCTTGCCGAAGGCCCCCTTGATAGCTGGATCGGGGATTGATTTCTTTCATATCTCGTGAGACTCGCTTGAGGACCTGGGGCTCAAGAACCAGAGTTCGCTTCAGTGCAGGAGTCGAAGACACCACCACAGCACAGGGGCGGCCACTGATTCACAGAAGGAATCAGAGTCTTAATGGACAGAACCGACAAGAGCTTGTTAAGCATCAAGTAGCACGGTTTGATTGAGAGTCTCAGGGAAGATGGTGACTTATCGACACAGAAGGGCCTCATCTCACCGCCTTCACACAGCTGAACATCTGGAAGAGGGTGTCAAGCGGCAGCAAAACGGACAGTGCTAGAAGTCGCAGAGGGTTGTGTCGGGGGCTGGCTCTCCAGGGCTGGAGAGGTACCAGTGACACCAGGAAGTGCACGGAGGGCAGACAGAAAGGGCTGGAGCAGTGTCCTATACTTCAAATTTACCCTCAGAGTATCCACAAGCAAAGAATGAAATACAACCTGGAGAGAAGATCAAGGCTTAGCTAAGAGGGAGCTGGGACGGATACCGCCGCTCAAGCTCTATTTGTTATCGATCCAGTTTATTGGATGTCTGATCTGTCTGCTATGGGAACCAACTTAAGGACAGCCGGGGGGGATCTTCTAGAGAGGGACTGTGGAAGAGAGGGATCTCTGGTAGCTGCTGAAATCCACAGGGATCCTAAGACTGTGCAGCAAACTCCAGAACAAGGCCTGGACCCTCAAAGATATAGATTGACAGGGAATTCAGCAGTGCCACATACGTGTGGGTCTGGAGCATGTCCAAGAACAAAGCAAACGTGTAACAAGACTTCTGCTGGTAGTGGACTCATCGGAAGCCTGCCCTCAGGTGAGTGCGGTTCATGCTGCATCTAATGTGTTTCACACGGGAGCAAATACTGGGCGAGTTAGTCCCCCATTTCTCTGCCTTGCTATTAGATAGGCTGCTTGTTTCCTTGCCGGCCCCTTCTCAACAGATCGCTGCAGTGGGCAGACGTCCAGCTCAACCACAGAGGAGGAGTGTTAGCACAGTCAAGCAGAGGAGGACCACAGGTTCTACTGTCCTGTGAAAATCACAGTGAACTGAACGTTGACCCCCCCCCCCCCCAATCACGCCCAGCAAGAGCTTTGCTCAACCTCTTAGTGCAACAAGTCGGACATACACTGTCTGCCAGAGAGGGTCCAATCCTGAAGATAAGACCTCCATGCCCAGACGGGATACGCGGCCCGACGGTGCAACCGATTAGCTGGGGATGGCCTGATCGCCAAGGGGCCCTGACCCCCGGGGAGATGGGTGCTCTGGCCCTGAACTTTGACAGCGGGGTCAATCTGAAAGAAACGTCAGGAGTTTTCGGAGGGTGACATTCACATGGAAGGTACAGGGTGCCACAAGGGGGCGATGGCGGGCATTCATTTCTTGACTCCTCTTCCCAATATTAAATCCAATGTTAATGGAAGAGGATGGGGGAAGAAAAAGAACAGGAATAGGATTGGAAAAACTGGAGGCACATATAAGGAGTGAGCGAACTTTAAAAAAGCAGATTCTCATCCACACGACAGAAAGGAGAGATGGAGAGAATGCGCATAAACACAGGGATATAGGATATACCCAAGAATTGCATGTGTGGTACCAAGTAATACAAAGGTCTGTTTTAAGAGTGACAGAAGTAATTGCAGCCCCCCAGAGATGTCTGGAGGCCACAAGTTGAGATATGAACGAGGTGCGGTGTAGGAGTATTAAAGGTTTTACTGGAGCTCTGGGCCCTTTAATAATAGACCATGTCCCATGTCTGTCACTGCAGAACTGACTCCGTTCACTTCCCAATAGGATTAGCGAGCACAGAAGACAATGTGGGCCCAGGTCTCAGCTTCTGTGGCTCTGAACTGCGGCTCAATCATTGCAGCGCTCTTTAGACCATTTCAGTGTGCGTTAATTCCTGCTGCCAGTGACAAGGGTCATAGCAAACAAGCAGAAGATGCTATGTTTTTTATCCTTGTGAATTCCCCACAAAAATTCCCTGAACAGTTCTTTCAAAGAAACTTCCATCTCTCCGTCTCTCCCCCAAGACCTTTAGTGTCTCTCCAGTTTCCTCCCATCCAGAAGCATCTTTTGTTCTTCCCCAAACCCCCATATAAGAGTGTTCTCAGCTTCTGTTCTGTGAATGAATGATATATGAGCAGGGGGTGCACACGCAAACCTGAGACCCTGCTGAGAGTGACTGATGGTTCACTGGTCATGGGGTCATGGCACAGACTGGATGGAGTGCTCTTAATGCGTGTGGCGTGGGTGACGGCTAGCAAAGCAAGTCTGTGGAAAAGTAAATTTTGCCATGTTCTGTGTCCCTACGTGTTCCCCATCTTATGTTATGTATGCATGATTAATATGCATATGTATTCCCCATGTTCGATTTAAGATGCAATTACAGTTGTGTCCATCTCTAGTATGCCAGTTTCCAGTTCTCATGAAAACTACAAGTATTAGGCCTATGTAAAGCTACGTTGCCACGTTTCTCAGTGTGCACGTTATTTCATTGTAAAGTCCCCGTTTTCTAGGCCTCAAAAGGGCCCGGACACCAGATTCAGCTCCTGTCTCCTGAACCCTCGCTGAGGAGCGATACAGCCCCCACCTGTATTCCTGACCCTTCACTTACTTCCTGCCTCACAGTGCCCGGCTCAGCCTGGCTCTGCCTCTGAGTCTGCCAAGAGTATGTTATGATTCTAGTTATCAGTCCAGCCCTCCTTCTCTGCATTCCTAAGCTACTGAATCGCATCAATAGTTTCCGTCATTGTCTAGCCTTTACGTCTCCATGTAAGAGAAATACTGTATTTATGGTCATTTTATATTCCTCAACACGCACTACATGTAGAATAATGCATGCACCAGTCTTAGAGTCTGTTAGCCTTTACCCCGATAACTTTTGGATTCTATCAACATGTTCTCTAAACATCAGATACTAGATATTGTTTAGGCACATGTCGCCCTGACTCTCCAGACTTCAGTCTCTGCTCCTAGCACAGAGTTCATAGCCCCCAGCTTCTCCTAGTAACACGTCATTGTCAGTTTGCGCGCACCATTAGGTTAGAGGTCCCGGCTCCTTAGGTAGCCCCCTCCATGTTTCCGCCCCATTAATGACATATTCTGTTACATTTACATCACATGTCTATGTATACGCCTTGTTACACCCACTTTCACCCTTATCTTTCGCGACTGCTATTGACCACACCCACTGCTACGCCTATTGTATTCACTGTAATGCAACTGTTTTAGTATATATACTTGTGTACTGTTATTAAAGTTAGCGCGCTCATTCCCTGTCCCCCCTGCAGGGCCCTGCCATCCTGTTCCCGTGCAGGTTGTCCTGTTCCTGTCCTTATGCTGTATTAAACCTGCAAACTCCTACTACCTCGAATCTTGACTCTTATTTATTGAGCTATCTGTTATTGCTATGTCCAGTCAAACCTAGATCCGGTATTATTTATTTATATACCACATAATGGCGCCCGAATAGGGACTTGCCCTTTCCCCACGTGCCGGTGAAGCCACGCCGGCCCCCTGACCCTCTGCAGCCGTGACGGAACCATACCGGCCACGTGCAGATATTTCTGCTCCAAGTATCCCTCAGGCCCACGGAGGAGACGGAGGTGGCGGTCCAGCATCCAGACGAGGCGGTGGAGGAACGCGGCGAGTCCCGACCAGAGCCCAAGCCGAGAGTCCAAGGTCCGAGGTATCCGGAGGCCCACCCGTAACAGAAGTCCGAAGTTCGTCCGTCCGGCGTCGAAGCAGTCCAATCCAGTCCAGTCCGAGGCCTTCCGTTCTTGCTGCCCGGTGAGTACCGTTGCTGGGTAGTATCTAGACAGGGTCAATCTAATTGTCTCTGGTCCGTGGGGTTTGGTGGTACACAGACCCCAAAACGAAGTGTCCACTTCGGTGGATGCGGGTCCTGACGTGTCTCTTTATGAGACCGGTGAGTTTCGTACTGTTTTAGCAGTACATCTAGTTTCTGTTCTAGTCAGTTCTGTTTCTCGTGAAAATTCATGTAGTCTGTTTTCAGTATTCCAGGTAGTATTCTGTTCGAACTGTTATTTTAAATGTTTTTCATGTATTGTAATGTCGTGGTATGAATGTGGAGTAATTATCGTGTTCATTGTGTATTGTAATTGCGTATTGTGTCTAGGTTACAGTTCAGTCATGCCCTTATTTTCTAAACTACGTCAGTTAAAAACCAGAAAAGGTCTGCTAGAAGCAGCAGTTCCTGTCCCGCCTAGGGACAGTCCAGGTCATTTTATGTATCAAAAGCATGGCATAAGTGCCATATTATATCTAGATTTATGGGTAGAGTATACCAAACAGTTAGAGGAAAAGTATAGATGGCCCGTATCAGGTACGTGGGATGCCGAGTGCATCATGCGAGTAGAAGAAGCATTATGGAAAAAGAAAGCCAGACAGTCACAGAAAGATGCCATCGAGTTATGGCGCAAAGAATCTCATAAAAGAACCGAAAAAGAAATCAGAAAGTCAGAACTAAGTAGAGAATCCTTAGAACGAGCCCAAGAAAGGGAATTAATCGAGATAGGTGAACGAGTCAAAACCGAACAGTCCGACAGACAGAGGCATGCCCTCATTAAGGGTATGTACCCTCTTCTTGCCGAGGGCTTGCCAAAAGCGACCCCGGAGGCATCCAGCAATTTTCCGCCACCATTAGTTCCGATCAAGCTACGTCACAAACCGACCGCAGCTGATATTTTCATCTCGTCCTATTTGGACGACACAGTCCCAGAATATGCAAATCCGCCAGCTCCTGTAAATAATGTAAATCCTGCTCCTCCAGTCACCGGAGTACCTGCTACGGTACCCCCGGTCCAGCCCACATTACAATTTCCCGCCGCGCCAGTACGAAGAGTATCAGTCGACGATTCCAGTATAGGGGCCGCAGGAGGAGGTCCTCCTGGTACCCCGCCACCACACCAACGAGTAACGTTAGTCGAGTTACATGAATGTGCGTTACAGCGTACGCCCAAATATAAGTCCGTTGCAGACATCCGACGAGCTCTTACTGAATGCCGTTATGATCCAGTTGCAGGTGATGATAGTACAGTAATATATTCCATCCGTGTAAGACGGGTGACCGGGTATTTGGACACCATACCTGACATGAAAGAAGATCTAGAGAGAATATATCGTTTCATCCGTACAGGGGATGATCCAGAAAGTATTGGCGAAGCCATGTCTCAAAGGAAAGCTGAGATCCAGCTCATGCTATTAAAGTTTCTGATTAATTGTTTAATAAGAGAACAAGATTCCCCGACTAAAGATCCGGCCGAAATGAGAATCCTGACAAGGTGGAGTGATAATATAGCCGAGGGTAAACACAGAACTATCAGTAGTATAGAGAGTATGTACAAGAAAATTCGTAAAGAAATAATAAAGTTACACGAACAACGTAAAGCAGCACAAGTAAGCGAGAAAGAGAATGACTCTTCTCCTGAAGAGGTAGAGGACGAGAATCCCGCCAGAATAGCGTATGTAGGAAAATCTAGATTTCCAGATCGCCATTTACGCCTAGAACACAAGACAGTTTTTCATCATCCAGCACCAGAACAAGGTTCTCTAGAACAAGTATTTCAAGCTACCGATCACATTCTGAAATCACGAATCGGTTATAGTGAGTTAAGTACCATGCATGAACAAGAACTAGCCCGATCAGCAGTCCGATGGATTACTGATTCTACCACTTTTCCAGACGAAATAGTGGCACAAATGTTTCTGAAATTGCCCCCAGCCGAGCAACGACTGGTGGGTATGTATATGATCCAGCACCTCATTACATTGTATGAGGGTCAACATTCTGATCCAGGTCCGTTACATGATGTCCTGAACGAGTTACTCCAGTATAGGTGGAAGGGTCTAGGTACCGATTTAATTAGTGTCATTCTAGAACAGCGCCACAAATATAGAACGTTTTTGAACCCGCATTTTGTTCATGTCTCACCCCCAGAAAGTAAACCCTTTTACATAGACAGACAGAATCCGTTACGAGAAGTACACCCAGTCAGGACAGCAGATGGTGAAATGCAACGAGTGTTTGTTTACACCCCGATTACAAAGATGGAACTCTTAGAGATGAAGAAATGAATTCCTTGTCACGACAAAGATCCAGCAGGGTTCCACCGAGAATTAAAAGACATGCTCCGTATGGGAGAATACACGTATCCAGATATCATTAAAATGTTAAAGGTCCTGTTGCCCGCAGGGGTATACGAGAAACTCAAGGAAAAAGAATGGGAGGTGGGAGAGAAAAAGATCGATTGGGCAGTTCTAGAAGCTGAAGGTAAGATACGAGTACCAGGTACCGGTCTAGGAGAGAAATGTAAAGAATTACCAGAACTGTTAATACAAGTTTTGCCAAGGTTATTAGCCACTAAAAAGGAAGACTGGGATGCAATCTCAGCCTGTAAACAGAAACAAGACGAAGACACTAGTGATTTTTATTCTAGATTTGAGAAATGCTTTATTATAAACAGTGGCCTCAAGACGAGTAGCGAGTCATACCCTCATCTTTTTGTTACTAAATTAGTCGAGAACTCAAGTCCACAAGTTAAGAACCGAGTTTTGAAAGTCGAAAGCACATGGCAAGCTAGTACTCCGTCCCAGATGTTACAGATGCTTCAGTACCACCAGAATAGAATCAGAGAAGAGCAAGAACACGAGAGAAAACGTATGAAAGACACGAAAATGAAAGTACTAGTTGCACAATCCGTTCCTCAAGACAGTCAGAAGAGGGGTACGAATCAAGCCAGTCATCCTGCAGTTCCCGTTAAAGGGACATGCAATTATTGTAAACAGCCAGGTCATTATATAAACGAGTGTGCAGTTCTGAAACATAATATAGCTACTGGTAAGACTAAAGAAAGACCACGTCCGCCTAGACAAGAACAAGTTTCACAGACTTCTCAGCCACAGAATGCACAACAGACAGTTCCAGCACCGCAGCCTATTGCTGCAACACAGCATGTTACACAGTAGATGTACCAGTATGCTCAGACCGAGTATCCAGAGTATCAACCGTATTCATGAAACAGCCTAGAGAGGGAGGTAGGCTTGCCTCTCATCGAGATACCTGTAGATCAAGAGGGTCCCTATGTTCATAGTCAAGTATTAGGGAAAGACAGAAAGTTTCTGATTGATACAGGGGCAAGTAGGACGACCATCAGTCACGCCGAAGTTCCAGGGGCTCCGCTCTCAGGCTCTAGAAATGTTTCCCTTGGTTTTTCAGGAAAGCCTATTGTAAACGAGATATCTAAGCCAGTTACTCTAGAAGTAGGTCCATTGTCCCGCACTACTGATCTGTTACTTACGAAGTCATGTCCAGAAAATCTGTTAGGTATTAAAACACTGAAAGAATTAGGTGCAGTTATTTGCTGCTCCCCAGAGGGAATACGATTGTTCCTACGTGACTTCAAGGGTCACTATGTATTACAAGATTTTGATCCGAGATTGTCCAATGTTCCGCAGCATCTATGGGCGCAAGGTCCAACTGATGTTGGTTATATGCAAATCACACCCCATCGTGTGACTCTCAAGCCAGGTGTAGTCCTGCCACGAATCAGACAGTACAGATTGCCACCTGAGGCTGTAGCAGCCTTATCCAAAATTATTGACGAGCTCATGGCTCAAGGAGTAGTTGTAGAAACTGACTCCAATGTATGTAATTCTCCGATCATTCCAGTCATGAAACGTACTGATCCAAATGCACCCCCAGTATATCGATTAGTGATTGACCTTCGAGAACTCAATAAATGTATTATTCCTCAGTACCCAGTTGTCCCAGATATTTCATCCCTATTGACAGCCATTGATTCCGAAGCCTCATTTTTTTACAGTCATAGACCTCAAGAACGCGTTTTTCAGTGTCCCCATCCATCCAGACAGCCAGTTTCTTTTCGGATTCTGTTTAAATGGAAGGAGCTACCAATTCACACGAGCTCCTCAAGGTTTCACAGAAAGTCCTAGTATTTACAGTCAAGCACTTAAGAGACAACTAGACAACATTCACATGCCAACTGACACTGCCCTGCTCCAGTATGTCGATGATCTACTGATCACAGCCCGTTCTGAACGTGCTTGCGAGCGAGCATCACTGACAGTCTTGTATTTCCTTGCCGAGATGGGGCACAAGGTGTCCCCTTCTAAGCTTCAATTCTGTGTCCAGCAAGTGATCTATTTAGGCCACTTACTGTCCAAGAGGGGTAGGCAGTTGACACCAGACCGTATCCAGTTAATAGCGAGTCTTCCTCAGCCCAAGACCCAGAATGAGGTACGTGCTTTTATCGGCCTCACTTCTTACTGCAGACAATGGATTCCTCAGTATGCATTTCTAGCCAAGCCACTGATACAGTTAACGACACAGGAGGCAGCCGTATCGACTGTCCTCCCTTGGACATCTGAACATACACTTAGTTTCAATGAGTTAAAGAAAGCTCTATGCCAAGCTCCAGTTCTAGCTACACCGAACTACAGTAAGCCTTTTACACTTTTTGTCACAGAACGTGAAGGTACAGCATTATCTGTTCTCACACAAGATCAAGCAGGACAATACAAGCCCTGTGCTTATTTTTCGAGCACACTAGATCCTGCTCTGCCTGCGTGCCTCAAGTCAGTTGCAGCCACAGCACTAGCTATCAGACAAAGTGATTCCATAGTGTTAGGACATTCCTTGACAGTACAAGTTCCACACTCTGTGGAAGTTCTTTTAAACCGAACACAGACTCAGCACTTGACAATTGCACGTTTAACAGGTTATGAACTGACACTGTTCCAGCCACACATAGAAATCAGACGCTGCAACGTTTTAAATCCTGCAACACTGTTACCATCAGTTAATTCAAATTCTGCCACACACGACTGTGTGGAAGTAGTTAACACTATGACAAAGCCAAGACAAGATCTGACAGATATTCCATTACCAGATCCCGACCTGACACTTTATGTGGATGGTTCATGTATGAGAACAAGTACAGGAGAACTAGTAGCCGCGTATGCAGTGACTACAGACACTGAAGTTATAGAAACACACCGTATTGACACCCTGTCTGCTCAAGCAGCAGAGCTAGTTGCTCTGACTCAAGCCTGCATACACGCTAAGAACCTGAAAGTTAATGTTTACACAGATTCACGTTACGCATTTGGAGTTGTACACGACTTCGGAGTGCTCTGGCAGGAGAGAGGTTTCATGACTTCTCATGGAACCAAGATTCAGCATGGTCTCCTTATTCAGGCTCTGTTAGATGCCATACATTTACCGACATCTATTGCTATCATGAAGTGCAAAGCACATACGAAAGTTACTGACACTATTTCCCAAGGTAATGATCTAGCAGATCGCACAGCCAAACTTACAGCACAGACTCCAGACATTTCAGTTAACCCGACACAGACACATACTCCAGATCCGACTACATGTATGACAGTTAAGGACCCTACTCAAGACGTCATAGATATCCAGTCACATGCTACTCCCGATGAAATCAAGAAATGGTCCGAACAAGGAGGGGTCCAGACAGATCAGGGATGGGTAACGAAGGGTAGAGCCACATGGTTTCTCCCCGACTCTATGGTTCAAGTCATTATTAATACCGCACATAGTCCAGCACATTTAGGAGAAAAAGCTATGTTAGATAGTATCCAGAACATTTGGTTCAACAAGCATTTACGAGCTGCAGCTAAGCAGAAAGTCCGTACCTGTATGATATGTTGCCAGTTTAATCCAGGTAAAAGTGTCCCGGTGGAACAAGGTGGCTTCCAGCCCCCTGACCACCCTTTTGAAGTCCTCCAGATGGATTATATTCAGATGGAGCGATGTCGAGGTTTCAAGTATGTCCTTGTAGTTGTATGCGCTTTTTCCAGGTGGACAGAGGCATATCCAGTCCCAGATTACACAGCCGCGACCACTGCCAAGCAGTTGGTTCGTGAATTCTTCCCCCGCTACGGACTCCCTAGAGTCGTATATTCTGATAACGGCCAGCCATTCTCATCCGAGCTTATGAAACATATTTCCCTGTTGTTAGGGTACCAGTGGAAGTTCCATTGTGTACGCCATCCAGAAGCAGCTGGTCTAGTAGAGAGACATAATCAGACCCTGAAAATTCGAATTGCAAAAGTATGTAAAGAGAAAGGTGTAGACTGGATAGTAGCTCTGCCAGTCGCTTTGTTTTATATGCGCATGGTCGCACATTCCCGATCAGGTCTGTCTCCGTACGAGGTCGTATTCGGCCGCCCCCCTAACATGTGGGGTACACCTAGACCCCGAAGTATTACCGATGTTTCAAGTAATATGCTGACAGATTACCTAGCTTCCTTGATGTCTGCCCTACACTCTTGTCGTTCACAGGTTGCCGCCGCATTTCCAGACAATACCGAGGTGGCACCGCATGAAATCGTTCCGGATGCATGGTTCTTGTGAGGAACTTTGATCGTTCAAGTCCGCTGGAGCCTCGCTGGAAAGAACCCAAACAGGTCCTCCTGGCCACCCGTACTGCCGTCAAGCTGGAAGGCAGGAAGGGCTGGGTCCATTTGTCACATGTGAAAAGATTTTTTGGATTGAAGTCTGTTACCAAGAACATTACCGAGGATTTGAAAGACTGCCAAAGTACTATTCTTAAGGACTGTCCCGCAAAGGACTATGATACGAATCCCTCCCTGTTAGAGAAAACTCCGCAGCAGGAGTATAAGAAAAAATTAAGGTCTAGTAAAATAAGTCAGCCAGTTTGATTGTCTAAGTCCTCCCCTAGGTGAAACGGTTAGACCGGTTTCTGACATGTATAAAATAGACCCCCATAGTGAGAGAGTTAGTCAAAACTCAATCCGATGTATCGTTTTTCTAAGTTTCATATTGTTTTTCAGCCTTATGTTTACCTGCACAGGTTATGCATTTTATTTGTATTTTCCAGTTCCTCATGTAAATACGTCTTCTATTGCTACAGTAGAGCACACATTTAGTGATCTGCCTCCTCATGAACTATCTTATCGTCTTGCTATGCGTAATAATTCCTTTATCCGCATGTTACATTATTCACACCAGACCAGCAATGCCACTAATTGTTGGGTGTGTGGTCGACTCCCCCCTTTCCAGACACCGAAGGGAGTTCTGCCACTGTTTCCTTATCCATTTTCACATAATGGTTCGTGTGGAGCATGGTCCACGTTAACGTCATCCTCAACAGATATGTCTTTTCTTAACAGTACATGTTTTCCAGACAAGCAAGGTCTTCCCCACAGAACAGGGTTAGATCTAGAAAATGAAGTTTATAATTTAGGTAATTATTCTTCGAATTTCATGGTCCTGAATGTTCAGTCTGATTCTACTCCAGACTTACCCTCTATGTCAGTATTACCAGTCAAAGGTGAATTATGTGTCCGAAAGAATGGTTCCGTACATGTAGGCCATAGTGATTGTACTACTATTGTCAAGTATAGTGACAGTAGGAAATCTATTTTCAAAGCCTCACGTCATTCCTATTTTGTTTGTGGTCAAACCGCATATGTTCGTCTGCCCCTCGATTGGGATGGTATCTGTTACATTGCCTTCCTACTGCCACCAGTTTTTCTAGCCCCACCTGACTATCATAGGAATTCCCACCTAGTACATACTAGACACAAGAGAAATCTCCCGATTGTCGATTATACTGAAACTGCTCTAGAGCAATACATAGATATCAATAAAGGTGCCTTCCCCTACTTAGGTACTGTCGTGAATAGTAAACTGATACGTAGATTAACCAGAACCCTTGAAGCAGTAGTGATTGAGACTACCTCTGCTCTAGGTAACTTAACCGAAGAGCAATCCTTTATGAGAATTGTCGTGCTCCAGAATCGTCTCGTCCTTGACGTCATACTGGCCGATAGGGGCGGGGCATGTAGAGTCATCGGATCTAGTTGCTGCATTTTCATTCCTAATAACGCGCCGTCTGTTTATTCAGCTATAACCAGACTCCATAAAATTGCCCATATGTTACACCAAGATCCAGGCACCTGGACATGGTCCGGTTGGTTCTGGAATATGATTTCCGCCTGGGGATGGAAAGTATTGTCATTTCTAGGTATTGCAGTAGCGATCATATTCAGTTGCTGCCTCTGTATACAATGTGGCCCTGCGATTTGCGGCATTTGTGCTACCTCTTGTATTCCTAGTTCCAAGTCCCGTTCTAAATCCAGTTCCAAGAAAATTCGAGACGAGCAAATGATACTGTATGAAATGATAGATGGTATCATGAATATTGATGTTTCCTGATGGAAACGTAGTGACAAGGAGGGAATGTGGAAAAGTAAATTTTGCCATGTTCTGTGTCCCTACGTGTTCCCCATCTTATGTTATGTATGCATGATTAATATGCATATGTATTCCCCATGTTCGATTTAAGATGCAATTACAGTTGTGTCCATCTCTAGTATGCCAGTTTCCAGTTCTCATGAAAACTACAAGTATTAGGCCTATGTAAAGTTACGTTGCCACGTTTCTCAGTGTGCACGTTATTTCATTGTAAAGTCCCCGTTTTCTAGGCCTCAAAAGGGCCCGGACACCAGATTCAGCTCCTGTCTCCTGAACCCTCGCTGAGGAGCGATACAGCCCCCACCTGTATTCCTGACCCTTCACTTACTTCCTGCCTCACAGTGCCCGGCTCAGCCTGGCTCTGCCTCTGAGTCTGCCAAGAGTATGTTATGATTCTAGTTATCAGTCCAGCCCTCCTTCTCTGCATTCCTAAGCTACTGAATCGCATCAATAGTTTCCGTCATTGTCTAGCCTTTACGTCTCCATGTAAGAGAAATACTGTATTTATGGTCATTTTATATTCCTCAACACGCACTACATGTAGAATAATGCATGCACCAGTCTTAGAGTCTGTTAGCCTTTACCCCGATAACTTTTGGATTCTATCAACATGTTCTCTAAACATCAGATACTAGATATTGTTTAGGCACATGTCGCCCTGACTCTCCAGACTTCAGTCTCTGCTCCTAGCACAGAGTTCATAGCCCCCAGCTTCTCCTAGTAACACGTCATTGTCAGTTTGCGCGCACCATTAGGTTAGAGGTCCCGGCTCCTTAGGTAGCCCCCTCCATGTTTCCGCCCCATTAATGACATATTCTGTTACGTTTACATCACATGTCTATGTATACGCCTTGCTACACCCACTTTCACCCTTATCTTTCGCGACTGCTATTGACCACACCCACTGCTCCGCCTATTGTATTCACTGTAATGCAACTGTTTTAGTATATATACTTGTGTACTGTTATTAAAGTTAGCGCGCTCATTCCCTGTCCCCCCTGCAGGGCCCTGCCATCCTGTTCCCGTGCAGGTTGTCCTGTTCCTGTCCTTATGCTGTATTAAACCTGCAAACTCCTACTACCTCGAATCTTGACTCTTATTTATTGAGCTATCTGTTATTGCTATGTCCAGTCAAACCTAGATCCGGTATTATTTATTTATATACCACAGAGTGTGCAAAGCATGAATCTACAAAAGCCTCTTTGCATCGATTTGTTTTTTTTAAACACCCGTACATCTGGTAGTGTGTACCCAGCCGTCTTTCCATGTCCAGGCAGCCTCCTTTTATGAGAAAACTCTCTATTTCTGTACCTTAAAGCGTACATGAGCTTGGCGTTGTGGAGCAGGGGGACTAGGTGAGTACTCGGGCTCGGCATATACAAGGACAGAGGGGGAAGCGCCTGTGGCCCGGCTTTTATAAGGGAGGAGGTGGGAGTGTGCGCAGCCCAGCTTATATAGGGGCAAAGCAGGTGCGGTCGAGGGTGTGGCGGGTGTGGCTCAGCTTATATAGGGGCGGAGGGGGAACAGCGTACGGCCCGGCTGGGGGGGGGGGGGGGGGGGGGGGGACTGGTGAAACCATTAGGGAAAACCAATAAGATGCTCATAGACAAATCGGTGAATGGCCCCCCTCCAACCTAATGAGAAATCAAATGGATGCCAGGCCAATCAGAACAGAAAATAACCCAAACTCCAGTAATAGAACAACGGGAACACAGAGACAAGAGTGAAGCGACTGAAGAGACAAAGAGAATCAGATCAGAGACAGAGCAGGAACCCAAAGACAGACCAACAAAACCCCTCAGACTTAACAACAAGCACCCTGTGTCACATCAGGAGACCCCAAGACAAAGTGACAAGACCCCCTGGGTCAGAGAGAGACCCCAAAGCAGTATCTGCTGCTAGACGGCGGAGATAAGTGTACTTACCTTTCGGATTATCCCGTGTATCAAACTCGAAAAGCTTGATCGGATTGTCTGGATAGGAATAGACATAGATCCGGTTTCGTAGAACAATTATTATCCTGAGGAAAAGAAAAACACGGATCAATAAGACAACATAGACACTGTGAGAAGAGAGTCAAAGCGGTGCTTGGTAGTGACGCAGACAGGGGCGTAGCTTGGTCAGTAAGTATGGAAGGGGGTGATCTTCGGAATTTCCAATAGTCACGCTAACATATAATGTTAAAATAAATTATACAAGCTTGATGAATGAGAGGGGCCTAACCGGCAGTGGAAAGGGAAACAAACTTGGTTTTATAGTAGTATTATATTTTGTAAAATCAATATTTCAGGGAACTTTCAAAACAGCGTTATATGTGTGTATCTAAAAAGTTCTGGTGAAATTCATCAGACACCTCCACATATTTTTTTATTTTGAGAGTTTTATATAGCGCAAACAAGATCTTTGCAGATATCAGAGCGCTTTACAAATACAGGGGGTAAGGAAACAGGAAACATGGAAGTGATTAACAAACTTGAGCAAAGAATAGTTGTAGGTAAAAAATGAAAAGCAAAATAGGGTGGATACATGGGGGAGCATAATAATTGACTAAAACCAGTGATACATATCGACAATCAGACAAACAATAGTGCAGATAGGTGTAGAGTCTCAAATAGATCCAAATTACAAGTTCAGGTGAATTTAGTCATGAGGATAGCTTTTACTTCTTTTTTAAAGAATGCAGAGGAGGAGATAAGTCTGGTTTCAGGAGGTTTTGATTAGCGACCTCCCGCGTGTTCTGAGACTAGCATTGCTGATTTTGGTCCTGTTTTGAAAATACCAATAAAAGGAATTGAGCCATAACACACAATGAGGTCTAGTAAGGCGTTCTTCCAATGACCGCACTGCAGCGCTTACAAAAAGTCTTGACAATCTTAGCCTCGTTGTTCATTGCATCCTCTGGTATCTTAAATAGACGTCTCTGACCATCAGTGAGTGCAGAGGTTGTTTATTTTATTACAACTGTAAAGTGCGCACCAACAACTGATTCAATTTTTGTCATGGCATAGTTTGGACACAGAGAGGATAGAGTGTCAGTGGGATCCTTGCCCAAAGGCCAATCATCTTTGAATTTACCGTTACTTGACCCAATCTTGATTCGGGCTACGAAAAGGCTGCAACTATTCTGAGAAAAATGCAATTGTTATACTTGACTGAAAGCATCTGTACCCAACTATTTATCAGAAAATACATTTATTAGGGGGGGTGCAACACCCCAAATACCGCTCTGAAGCTATGACCCTGGACATATAGAACCAATCAAACCCGAAAGATGCTGCAGGGACTGGAAGTCACAAGGTGGTTGGGACAATCAATGGAACAAACTATGTGGCTGCATGAGAGGACAGTGTTCATATCCACAGGAGGAGCAGAGAGAGGGAATGGGATCCCATCTTTCACTTCTTGGCCAACTGCAAGAAGGGCTCTGGTTTTCCCTGAGAAGCTCTTTGCACAGATGCCCATAAGCTCATACGCTGCACGCCCTATAAACACCATTAGCGCAGCATTCAGTGTTTACATGTTTCACAATCTGTGCACCCTTCAGAGTTTCAGACCTCAGAATGGACAAAACAACCTAAAGAATTGTGCTCATTTTCACCTGTTTAAGCTGCATAAACACGAATTTCATACAACTGAATTTGGACAGACGTAGGAATAAGTGTGAGAGAGTACAGAATTTGAGAACGTTCCACCTTTGTTTACAAAACCCTTATGGAGCCAACCTCGCATGAAGGTGGGCAAGCCAGAAAACTCACAGGAAGAGCCGAGCGGAGCCCAGGATCTGGTTTGGTTCTAAGAGCCCTAATTTGAACAGATCAACATCATCTTTGGTCTGTAAACTGAAAACAAGATAAAGACATTTCTAAGCTCAAAGGGTGCATTGTTTCACACTGAAGAGTTTCACTTTACAGACGTGGTCTGTATCACTGTGTTGAGTGGCATTTATTAGAAGTGAAAGTTTCTAAACATAAACTTAGAAAAAGTCTCTTCCTCTTTCCATAGGCCTGACGTCCATGTCATTAGAGAGACTAAAGGCCGTCTACACATTCTATGCGGCCTGCGCTGTTATTATGGATGGAGAACCATTAAAGTCTATTTAAACATATACAAGAATTGTTCTGGTACAGCAGATAGCCTGAACTGATATTTCAAGGTGCTTGAAAATGTTAGGAACAAAGAGGCACAGACAACTAAGGTAATTGCCTAGGATCACACAATTTGGTCAAGCAGGGAAGCAGAGACTGGTCCCAGGATTCATGGTTGTTCAATTCAGCCGCTAGATGGATGCCTCCGCCTTGCTCCGGTTTTAAAACTAAGGTTAGTTCTTTGCCGTTAAGTCTTTGAGGAGCTGCATCCATGGGCTATGCTAAATACATGCAAGTATTATAGGTTAAATCAAGTTAAAAGATGACGTCCTAGACAAAAAGGTGATTGAGGGAACAGTGAGGGACAGAAACTACATAAAGGTTCAGCTTGGGTTTGGTTCGAGATTACAAGAGGACCCAGAGCAGAGCCATGTTTCTGGTCTAAGTTTTTCAGTGGCTCCCACGCCTCTAGCCTAGTAAAATACTACGCTTTACTACTACATTACCCGGCCCTCCCAGCAGCCTCAAAGGCTGAATGAGGGAGGTTCACGAGACTGCAGTCATCAAAGTCCAGCAGATGAGCAAGGCCTATTGTCCTGGTGCCCGAGGCAGATAATACCATAACGTTTTTTGGGTCTCAATTAAGATTCTGTAAAGTGATTCAGTCTCTGGTATCAGCCTCGGTGAACGACCGTCACAACGCGGTTAAAACACTGCGGTGCCATTACAACGCGTCTTTTACAACGCAAGTCGTTACCACGACTTGCACTGGAGGGCGCTGTAGACTAAGGAATAGTAGATTTACTATTCCAACACCTTCCCTACTGTACGTAGGCTGGAGTTGGAATAGTAAATCTAACTATTCCTAAGTCCAGAGCCCTACAGCGCAAGTCGTGGTAACGACTTGCGTTGTAAAAGATGAGTTGTGATGTACCGCGATGATTTTGATCGCGCTGTTACATCGTACATCCATCAGCCTCTAGTCAGTGATCTACAATCGGGGTCAGATATGACAGACACAACAATGAGCTGCCTAAAACATGTTGTGCACACACGTGTCTCTGCCTGGGGTACATGTCTACCTGTACTCTAACACCTTTGGCTGTGTGGTCTCTCTGTATATTTGAGGGTTGTAGGAGTGTGGGGGGGAATGTTGACAGCCTCCTCCCTGCACAGGTGACTTTAGGCAGGAGAAGGGGCATCAGATATAGATGGGTAGGTTGGTAGAAGGGCGCTGCGGCTTTGCATGCGCACTGATGTGTATTGTCGCGGGGTAGAGGGTTTGCATAAACTCCAGTGAAGTTCTGTCACCACCACATTCGTACACGGGGCTGATCTCCTGTGCGGTGCGTGCTTGTGACCACATTAGTGGAAGGGACTAAACTGTTGTGAGCGTTTGTGATCTAGATCCAGAATCTAAGCACAAACCTGTTGAATCCAGGGGGCTTGGAATAGGTTTCGTGGTAATATTTGTGAGCCTCCAAGGCTTGAAGACGATGGCAATACCTCAGAATAGCACACATTGGACATGTAAAGATTTATGATGTTGATTTGTCACTACGTATATTCCTAATATGCAACTTAAATGATGAACAAGGTTGCTATGCTCTCTTGATCTACGTAATGCTTATCATTTCATTTGTATGTATCATTTCCTCTTTTGTTCCGTTTAATAAAAACATTTAAAAAAAAAAAACACCTGTTGAATCCTGGTGTCGCTGCACCCTCCTCCCCAATGTGCAGCCATCGTTATACTCACTTATCGTGTCGCACCCGGACGGCCAGCACCGGTTTGGTGAAGGTGAATTCCAAAACCAGTTTATCCTTCCCCTCCTTCCCCTCACGGGCATCATCCCAGATGAGAACTGTAGAGAAAGAAAGTGTTGTGAGCAATCACAGAAGGGCCCTCACAGCACACACAGAGGGACCTGCCACTGCCCACAGGGAGGCCCAGACTGTACAAAAGGAGCCCTGCGAGTGTGCATACAGAGGTCCCTCCACAACACAACCATGGCCCTGACACTGCACAGTGAGGCCAGGCGCTGCACACTGAGAGGCCAGGCGCTGCACACTGAGAGGCCCAGGCTCTGCACACTGAGAGGCCCAGGCGCTGCACACTGAGAGGCCAGGCGCTGCACAGTGAGAGGCCCAGGCGCTGCACACTGAGAGGCCAGGCGCTGCACAGTGAGAGGCCCAGGCTCTGCACACTGAGAGGCCCAGGCGCTGCACACTGAGAGGCCCAGGCGCTGCACACTGAGAGGCCCAGGCGCTGCACAGTGAGAGGCCCAGGCGCTGCACAGTGAGAGGCCAGGCGCTGCACACTGAGAGGCCAGGCGCTGCACACTGAGAGGCCAGGCGCTGCACAGTGAGAGGCCAGGCGCTGCACACTGAGAGGCCAGGCGCTGCACACTGAGAGGCCAGGCGCTGCACAGTGAGAGTTTGAGTTGGAGTTTGAGTTTAAAAGTTTTTATATAGCGCTCCTTCACCAGCGGTTTCATGGCGCTGTAACTAGCAGATCTCCACAGGGGACAAAGGGAGGGGGACAGATGACCGGGGACTAAATAAAGATTTTACTGAAAAAATAAGTTTTAAGTTTCTTTCGAAACTGGGAATATGGAGTTAGGGATCTGAGCTCTAAGGGTAATGAATTCCAGAGAGCTGGGGCAAGGGTCGCAAATTTGGAGCCCCCCCATTTTTTCCGACGAAACCGGGGGACTGTCAACAAAAATTGAGAAGAGGATCGGAGCTCCCTGGCTGGAAAGTAAGGGATAATCTCCGAGGAAATGAAAGCAGGGGCCGTGCCCAGTCGAGCCTGGTAGGTGATAGTCGCAAGCTTGAATTGGACACGTTCCCGGACCAGGAGCCAATGTAAGGTTTTCAGGAGGGGAGTGACATGTGAGGATTTGGGAAGGTTAAAGACCAACCGAGCCGCCAGGTTTTGAATCATCTGCAACCGCCTAAGACTGTATGCAGGTATACCTGCATATAGGGCGTTGCCATAATCCAGGCGGGAGATGACCATCGCAAGGACGATCAGCTTCAAGGCCTCGAAGGTGAAAAATCGAGAGACCTTGCGGATGGTACGGAGAGAAAAAAAGGAAGAAGAAACCACAGAACTAACCTGGGAGTGAAGGGTAAGGTGAGAGTTGAGTTTAATACCTAGGGTCTTGACAGAGGTAGAAGGGACCGGAGGTAGACCAAGGGAAGGGGGCCAGAAAAGTGAAGACCAGGGACTGGAGCAACCACCCGTCAACACCATCTCGGTCTTATCGGGGTTGAGTTTCAGGTGGTTGAAATCCATCCAGTATCGGATAAAGATCATAGTAGACTGGAAATTAGAGATAGAAGCAGGAGAAGAAGATAGGTTGAAAACAAGTTGGAGGTCATCCGCATAGTTATATACGGAGACCTCCATGTGTTCTAAAGTAAAAATGAGGGGAGAAATGTAAAGGTTGAACAGAAGAGGAGAAAGGGAGGAACCTTGGGGGACCCCGCACTGAACTTTCCGGAAGTCCGCAGAGAAGTCACCCAGGCGAACTGCCTGGGTGCGGTCCCTCAGGAAGGAGGATAACCATACCAGGGCCGTGCCCCCGATCCCCGCCGCCGCGACACGGGAGAGTAAGATGGTGTGATCCACCGTGTCAAAGGCGGCAGAGAGATCGAGGAGGACCAATGCCTGGGATTGATTGGTATCCCTCCCCTCCCTGAGGTTGTCGAGGACCGAAAGGACTACGGACTCCGTAGAGTGTGCAGGGCGAAAACCAGCCTGACGGGAAGCCAATACCCCATTCTCTTCCACAAAGGTGCTCAGAGACCTGGTGACATGGCGCTCGAGCACCTTGGCCAAAAATGGTAGGAGAGAAATGGGGCGATAGTTGGCTGGGATCGAAGGGTCCACGCCAGGCTTCTTTAAAATAGGTAAAATGATAGCAGACTTCAAAGGGTTGGGGACAACCCCCTGAGAAAGGGAGCTGTTGAGAAAGTGAAGGGGAGGATCGGGGCAAGAGGTGTAAATGAGACGAAGTATGTGAGCGGGACAGATATCAAGGGGAGAACCAGATTTTACAAGGGGAATTAATGATGTAAAGGATTCCTTGGTCAGAAGGGGGAGAATATTTAGTTGTCCTTGCGGAGGAGGGCACTGAGGATCAACAAAAAACGGGGAAGGTGAAGGGAGGCTGGCTTTGATAGCGGCGATTTTATCAATGAAAAAACTATTCAAAGAGTGACAGAGGGCCTGGGAGGGGGAGGGCTTGAGGGAGGTGCGATCTGAAAAGGCTAGGTTCTGAACAATCGAAAAGATTTCCTTTGATTGGTTCTCGGCTGTGAGGATCTTGGAGGAGAAATAGGCTGTTTTAACCGCCAAGATAGCATTCTTATATTGGGCTAATAGAGTAGTGAAGTCAGCTCTTAAGATGGGACAATAGTTTCTCCTCCAGGCCCTCTCAGCACGGCGTACCGATAATTTGATGGTTTTAAGGTCATCGATAAACCACAAATTGGCATCTTTCTCCCGCTTGGAAGTCAATCGCTTCAAAGGGGCAATGGACTCGCTGGCTGAGGAGAGCCATTGTTCAATGATGTTGGCCTGAGCCAAGGTGGAAAGACCGTGTAAGACGGGGTAGGAAGCACTTAAAAGGGCAGACAAGTTCGCCGGGTCACCTCTGCTCCACGAGCGGACCCAGACATTTTTAGGAAGGGGGACCCTGGGCGTAGAACTAATAGGGAGAACAAAAGAAATCAAGTGGTGGTCAGACCAAGAGCAGGGAGAGATAGAAAGGGAGTCAACAGGGCAGTTCAAGGACCAAATCTGGTCCAAGATATGCCCCTTGACGTGAGTGGGGGAAGAAACATGGGAAACAAAATTAAGAGATAGAAGTGTGTCTGAGAACTCTCTTGAAGATAAACACACTGCTGGGTCGGAAGGCCAGAAGTTGAAATCGCCCAGTAGTAACACAGAAGAATTGTTAACAGAGAGGGTGGCTAGCACCTCCTGAAAATCAGGAAGAAAGCGTAAAGGTGACTGGGGAGGGCGATAGATGAGAACACAGGTGAGAGGGGGGGATATAGACGTGGTGCGGATAGCGAGATACTCGGTGGTGGCGATGTCGGGGAGAGAGAGCAGTTGAAATGGAAGATCAGCGCGGGCAATGACTGAAACGCCACCCCCCATTCTGCCAGATGAACGGTCCGCTCGAAGGGCGTAGTAAGGGACGGGCAGAGTGGCTAGCAAAGTAGGTAGAGAGTCATCGCAGAACCATGTCTCGGTTAGGAGGAGAAGATCCGGTGCATGGAGATCTAACAACACTGATAGTTCATGTGAATGAGCCACCGCCGATCTGGTATTCAAATAATAGGCCTTGAGGGTTTTAACTGGAGCTGCGATGACATCCTCTTTGGGAGGAGGAGCGGGAGTGAGAGAGGCAGATGAACAAGAGCAGTGAGAAGCAGAGGATAAATCAAGCAGGGATATGCGTGAGTGAGTCGAAGGAGATAGATACCATGGACCCTGTAGACTGTGGAGTTGGGAAGAAGTGTAGGAGATAATTTGGGCAGGGTGATGTGCCCCTAGCCCCGGTCGGCCGCGGACGGGCGCAGACGGGCTTAACTTAGGCGCAACTTCGGCGCGCCTTCGTCGCGCCCGCTGCGCCCGCCCGCTGCGCCGTCGGTAAGGGGAGGTGATTATATAGGGACACATGTGGGGGGAGTTTCGATTGGGGCGTGGCAGGGGGTGGAGGAGCCAGAGGACTGCACGCCCAGCCCAGACCCGCCCAAGGTGTGATGTCCGCCCGTCCCACTCCCCACGCGAGGCAAGGAGGAAGCGATCAGCGGAGGCGGTCTGGCGGTCTGGGTCGTGGAAGCAGGCGAAGGGGCAGCCAAAGAATAACTGAGCGCTGGTTCCTGGCGCTAAACGTTGTGCACTCAGCAGGTAGGCACAAGTCTTAAAATGTCAACAGGAGGGATTAAAATAACACTGTTGCTCCCGGCGAAGCCTCGGGAGATCTACAGGCCAGGCGCTGCACACTGAGAGGCCAGGCGCTGCACACTGAGAGGCCAGGCGCTGCACACTGAGAGGCCAGGCGCTGCACACTGAGAGGCCCAGGCGCTGCACACTGAGAGGCCCAGGCGCTGCACAGTGAGAGGCCCAGGCGCTGCACAGTGAGAGGCCCAGGCGCTGCACAGTGAGAGGCCCAGGCGCTGCACAGTGAGAGGCCCAGGCGCTGCACAGTGAGAGGCCCAGGCGCTGCACAGTGAGAGGCCCAGGCGCTGCACAGTGAGAGGCCCAGGCGCTGCACAGTGAGAGGCCCAGGCGCTGCACAGTGAGAGGCCCAGGCGCTGCACAGTGAGAGGCCCAGGCGCTGCACAGTGAGAGGCCCAGGCGCTGCACAGTGAGAGGCCAGGCGCTGCACAGTGAGAGGCCAGGCGCTGCACAGTGAGAGGCCAGGCGCTGCACAGTGAGAGGCCAGGCGCTGCACAGGGAGAGGCCCAGGCGCTGCACAGTGAGAGGCCCAGGCGCTGCACAGTGAGAGGCCAGGCGCTGCACAGTGAGAGGCCAGGCGCTGCACAGTGAGAGGCCAGGCGCTGCACAGTGAGAGGCCAGGCGCTGCACAGTGAGAGGCCAGGCGCTGCACATTGAGAGGCCAGGCGCTGCACAGTGAGAGGCCCAGGCGCTGCACAGTGAGAGGCCAGGCGCTGCACAGTGAGAGGCCAGGCGCTGCACAGTGAGAGGCCAGGCGCTGCACATTGAGAGGCCAGGCGCTGCACATACTGCTCTATATACACAGGGCGCTGGAGTCGCGTACACCAGGGCCCTAGAAATGCACACATTAGGCCCTGTCACAGAATGCTAGAAAGCCCTGGTATTGTACATAGAGGAGCCCTTTACTGCACACATAGAGCCACTGCAAACCTACCACTCCACAGTGGCTCTTGCTACTGCACACAGAAAGACCCCGTCACTGAACACCTGCCACTGCGCCTACACGTTCTTGCCACTGCACACGGGGGTCCTACTACTGCACACATCACAGGAGATTTGTAACCAAACACAAGGCCGGCAAAGCCAGGACACAAGAAGGTTCTGCCATGGTACACATGCAAGCTCTGCTACTGTACACACGAGCCCTCTCCCTAAGCGTAAACACCCTTCACCGGCCACTTGAGGGGCTTCCTGTACACACACTGGAGCCCTCCCTAAGCGCAAACACCCTTCACCGGCCACTTGAGGGGGCTTCCTGTGCACACACTGGAGCCCTCCCTAAGCACAAACCCCCTTCACTGGCCACAGAGGGGCCTTCCTGTGCACACACTGGAGCCCTCTCCCCATGCACAAACACCCTTCCCTGGCATACAGGAGCCTCTCCCTCCCGAAGCACAAATACACTTCACCGGACACTGCAGAGCCTTCCTATGCACACACTGGAGCCCTCCCCGAGTACAAATACACTTCACTGGCCACTGAGGAGCCTTCCTGTGCACACACTAGAGGCGTCCCCCTAAGCTCGGACACCCTTCACTAGCCACTGAGGGGCCTTCCTGTGCACACACTGGAGCCCTCCCTCTCCCTAAACATAAACACCCTTCACTGGCCACTAAGGGGCATTCCTGCGCACACACTGCAACCCTTCCTCTCCCTAAGCACTGCCACCCTTTACTGGCCACGGGGGGGCCTGCTAACATGCAGGGGGGTGAATGATCACACATCGGCCCCCCACTAAAGACGGTCTGAATTAGATCTTGGCTGACGGGTTACTCAGTCACAACGGTGACAGATAGCACTGTCTGTCGAAATCTATATCCGGCCCAGAGTGTCCTGGGGGCAACAATAAGGGGCCTTTCACTGGGCATAGCAGAGCTTTACACGTCACAAAGGGACGTACCACTGAAGACACTGGTTGCAAGGCAGTGAGACTGCACAGAGAGTGCAGCTCGGTGAAAGAGGGGCATTGGGCATCAGAGCAGCAAGAGGCTGTTCAGTGACCGGCAGTGCAGCCAGAGGCAACGCGCAGAGAACCCGAGCAGAGTGAAGTAGAGCAGAGTGAAGCAGAGCAGAGCGAAGCAGAGCAGAGCGAAGCAGAGCAGAGCGAAGCAGAGCAGAGCGAAGCAGAGCAGAGTGAACTAGAGCGAAGCAGAGCAGAGCGAAGCAGAGCGAAGCAGAGCAGAGCGAAGCAGAGCAGAGCGAAGCAGAGCAGAGCGAAGCAGAGCAGAGCGAAGCAGAGCAGAGCGAAGCAGAGCAGAGCGAAGCAGAGCAGAGCGAAGCAGAGCAGAGCGAACCAGAGCAGAGCGAAGCAGAGCAGAGCGAAGCAGAGCAGTGAAGCAGAGCAGAGTGAAGCAGAGCAGAGTGAAGCAGAGCAGAGTGAAGCAGAGCAGAGTGAAGCAGAGCAGAGTGAAGCAGAGCAGAGTGAAGCAGAGCAGAGCGAACCAGAGCAGAGTGAAGCAGAGCAGAGCAGAGTGAACCAGAGCAGAGTGAACCAGAGCAGAGCAGAGTGAACCAGAGCAGAGCAGAGTGAAGCAGAGCAGAGCAGAGTGAACCAGAGCAGAGTGAACCAGAGCAGAGCAGAGTGGAGCAGAGCAGAGTGAAGCAGAGCAGAGTGAAGCAGAGCAGAGTGAAGCAGAGCAGAGTGAAGCAGAGCAGAGTGAAGCAGAGTGAAGCAGAGCAGAGTGAACCAGAGCAGAGTGAACCAGAGCAGAGCCGAGTGAAGCAGAGCAGAGTGAAGCAGAGCAGAGTGAAGCAGAGTAGAGCAGAGTGAAGCAGAGCAGAGTGGAGCAGAGTAGAGCAGAGTGAAGCAGAGCAGAGTGGAGCAGAGCAGAGTGAAGCAGAGCAGAGCAGAGTGGAGCAGAGCAGAGTGAACCAGAGCAGAGCAGAGTGAACTAGAGCAGAGTGAACTAGAGCAGAGTGAAGCAGAGCAAAGCAGAGCAGAGCGAAGCAGAGCAGAGCAGAGTGAACCAGAGCAGAGCAGAGTGAACCAGAGCAGAACAGAGTGAACTAGAGCAGAACAGAGTGAACTAGAGCAGAGTGAAGCAGAGCAGAGTGAAGCAGAGCAGAGTGAAGCAGAGCAGAGTGAAGCAGAGCAAAGCAGAGCAGAGTGAAGCAGAGCGAAGCAGAGCAAAGCAGAGCAGAGTGAAGCAGAGCAAAGCAGAGCAGAGTGAAGCAGAGCAAAGCAGAGCAGAGTGAAGCAGAGCAAAGCAGAGCAGAGTGAAGCAGAGCAAAGCAGAGCAGAGTGAAGCAGAGCAAAGCAGAGCAGAGTGAAGCAGAGCAAAGCAGAGCAGAGTGAAGCAGAGCGAAGCAGAGTGAAGCAGAGCAGAGCAGAGTGAACCAGAGCAGAGCAGAGTGAACCAGAGCAGAGCAGAGTGAACCAGAGCAGAGCAGAGTGAACCAGAGCAGAGCAGGGTGAACCAGAGCAGGGAAGAGTGAACCAGAGCAGAGCAGAGTGAACCAGAGCAGAGCAGAGTGAAGCAGAGCAGAGTGAAGCAGAGCAGAGTGAAGCAGAGCAGAGTGAAGCAGAGCAGAGTGAAGCAGAGCAGAGTGAAGCAGAGCAGAGTGAAGCAGAGCAGAGTGAAGCAGAGCAGAGCGAAGCAGAGCAGAGCGAAGCAGAGCAGAGCGAAGCAGAGCAGAGTGAAGCAGAGCAGAGCGAAGCAGAGCAGAGCGAAGCAGAGCAGAGTGAAGCAGAGCAGAGCGAAGCAGAGCAGAGCGAAGCAGAGCAGAGTGAAGCAGAGCAGAGCGAAGCAGAGCAGAGCGAAGCAAAGCAGAGCAGAGTGAAGCAGAGCAAAGCAGAGCAGAGTGAAGCAGAGCAAAGCAGAGCAAAGCAGAGCAGAGTGAAGCAGAGCAAAGCAGAGCAAAGCAGAGCAGAGTGAAGCAGAGCAAAGCAGAGTGAAGCAGAGCGAAGCAGAGCGAAGCAGAGCAGAGCAGAGTGAACCAGAGCAGAGCAGAGTGAACCAGAGCAGAGCAGAGTGAACCAGAGCAGAGCGAAGCAGAGCAGAGCGAAGCAGAGCAGAGCGAAGCAGAGCAGAGCGAAGCAGAGCAGAGCGAAGCAGAGCAGAGTGAAGCAGAGCAGAGCGAACTAGAGCAGAGTGAAGCAGAGCAGAGCGAAGCAGAGCAGAGCGAAGCAGAGCAGAGCGAAGCAGAGCAGAGCGAAGCAGAGCAGAGCGAAGCAGAGCAGAGCGAAGCAGAGCAGAGCGAAGCAGAGCAGAGCGAAGCAGAGCAGAGCGAAGCAGAGCAGAGCGAAGCAGAGCAGAGCGAAGCAGAGCAGAGCAGAGCAAAGCAGAGCAGAGCAGAGCAGAGCAGAGCAGAGCAGAGCAAAGCAGAGCAAAGCAGAGCAGAGTGAAGCAGAGCAGAGCAGAGTGAAGCAGAGCAAAGCAGAGTGAAGCAGAGTGAAGCAGAGTAGAGCAGAGCAGAGTGAAGCAGAGCAGAGCAGAGCAGAGTGAAGCAGAGCAGAGCAGAGTGAAGCAGAGCAGAGTGAAGCAGAGCAGAGTGAAGCAGAGCAGAGCGAAGCAGAGCAGAGCAGAGCAAAGCAGAGCAAAGCAGAGCAAAGCAGAGCAGAGTGAAGCAGAGCAGAGCAGAGTGAAGCAGAGCAAAGCAGAGTGAAGCAGAGCGAAGCAGAGTAGAGCAGAGCAGAGTGAAGCAGAGCAGAGCAGAGCAGAGCAAAGCAGAGCAAAGCAGAGCAGAGTGAAGCAGAGCAGAGCAGAGTGAAGCAGAGCAAAGCAGAGTGAAGCAGAGCGAAGCAGAGTAGAGCAGAGCAGAGTGAAGCAGAGCAGAGCAGAGCAGAGCGAAGCAGAGCAGAGCAGAGCGAAGCAGAGCAGAGCAGAGTGAAGCAGAGCAGAGTGAAGCAGAGCAGAGTGAAGCAGAGCAGAGTGAAGCAGAGCAGAGTGAAGCAGAGCAGAGTGAAGCAGAGCAGAGTGAAGCAGAGCAGAGTGAAGCAGAGCAGAGTGAACCAGAGCAGAGTGAAGCAGAGCAGAGTGAACCAGAGCAGAGTGAACCAGAGCAGAGTGAACCAGAGCAGAGTGAACCAGAGCAGAGTGAACCAGAGCAGAGTGAACCAGAGCAGAGTGAACCAGAGCAGAGTGAACCAGAGCAGAGTGAACCAGAGCAGAGTGAACCAGAGCAGAGTGAACCAGAGCAGAGTGAACCAGAGCAGAGTGAACCAGAGCAGAGTGAACCAGAGCAGAGTGAACCAGAGCAGAGTGAAGCAGAGCAGAGTGAACCAGAGCAGGGTGAACCAGAGCAGAGTGAACCAGAGCAGAGTGAACCAGAGCAGAGTGAACCAGAGCAGAGTGAACCAGAGCAGAGTGAACCAGACCAGAGCAGGGTGAACCAGAGCAGGGTGAACCAGAGCAGAGTGAAGCAGAGCAGGGTGAACCAGAGCAGGGTGAACCAGAGCAGGGTGAACCAGAGCAGGGTGAACCAGAGCAGAGTGAACCAGAGCAGAGTGAACCAGAGCAGAGTGAACCAGAGCAGAGTGAACCAGAGCAGAGTGAACCAGAGCAGAGTGAACCAGAGCAGAGTGAACCAGAGCAGAGTGAACCAGAGCAGTAATTAAGGTGACAAACTCTCACACTGACAGTGAGAGGCGATGCAGTGAAAGGAAAGTGTATTGAGAGTCAGACCAGTGATAGAGCAGAGACAGGCACTGTGATTAGAGTGCCAGGACTTGACAGTGAATAGCAGTAAGAAGCACTGAAGAGACAGACTGTGTAAAAGGACACCCTGTAGCAAGTGTGAGGAGTATTGAGAGACAAGTGCAGTGGGAAGAGAATTAAAGAATTAAGGCAGTAAAATGATAAAGAGTGGAGTGAGAGGGAGGGATGTAATGGAAAGCAAGGCAAGAGGACAGAGCAGGGAAGGAGTTATTTGAGTAGCAAGGGAAAGAGAGGCAGAGGCAGTAGAGGCAAAGCAGAGAGATGAAGATCAGCGAGAGGCAGAGCAGAGACAAGCTGTACAACAAGAGATAGAGGTGGAAAAAGAAGGGAGGGGGGTTCAGGGAAGAAGGGAGTGGCAGCGCAGTGAGATGAGAAGAGATGCAGAGAATGCAGAGCAACAAGGGGAGAGGCTTCAAGCACAAAGCAGGGAGAAGCAAAGATAGGAGAAGCGAAGAATGAGAAACCAGCAAAAGGACAGGCTGCAGGGAGACGCAACAACAGGTAAAGCGAAGACAGAGAGCAGAAAAAAAGCAGAGGCTGTGAAGCACAGAGCAGCGAGAAACAGACAGGAGAAGCGAAGAATGAGAAACCAGCAAAGGGAGAGGCTGCAAGCACAGAGCAGCAAGAAACAGACAGGAGAAGAGAAGAATGAGAAACCAGCAAAAGGAGAGGCTACAAGCAGAGAGCAGTGAGAAACAGAGAAGAGAAGCGAAGAATGAGAAACCAGCAAAAGGAGAGGCTACAAGCAGAGAGCAGTGAGAAACAGAGAAGCGAAGAATGAGAAACCAGCAAAAGGAGAGGCTTCAGGGAGAAGCAAAGACAGGAGAAGCAAAGACAGAGAGTAGCACAAGGAGCGGCTGTGAAGCACAGAGCAGCGAGAAACAAACAGGAGAAGCGAAGACAGTGAGCAGAAAAAGGAGATGCTGCAAGCACAGAGAAGTGAGAAGCAGACAGGAGAAGCAAATAATGAGAAACCAGCAAAAGGAGAGGCTGCAAGCACACAGCAGGGAGAAGCAGAGACAGGAAAAGCGAAGAATAAGAGAGCAGCAGCGAGAAGCAGAAGTAGGAGAAGACAGAGAGCACCAAAAGGAGAGGCTGAGAGCACAAAGAGGTAGGAACTGGAGAAGTGAAGAATGGGAGGGCAACTAGAGTAAAAGCTGCAAGCATAGAGGAGCGAGAGGCAGAGACAGGAGAAAAAGAAAAAGAAAGCAACTTAGGGAGATGCAAAAAACACAGAGAAGTGAGAAGCAGGGACAGGAGAAGCAAAGAATGAGATAGCAGCAAGAGGAGAGGCAGCTAGCACAGTGCAGCGAGGCACAGCAGAGTAGAAAGATGGTTCTTGGAGTTCAGGTTATATTGGAATTACCTGAGATCTCAGAGAACTTGGGACTGCCGCCACCACCCACGATGGCAAGGAGATTGGATCTATGTAGCATTTCCACCAGCCAGATGCTCCCCACCTGCTCGTGATCTGCGAGAGAAAGGGGTGCATTAGAGAAGACAATGTCTACTTCACAGAATAAGGCTTTCACTCAACATTGGCACCACTTGGATTTCCAGATTTTGTCTCATTTTCAAGTTTTAACCTAGAGTTAGCATGTAAACCAATCACTGTGTGTGTGAGAGCATGGGTTAGACTGTGTGCATGAGAGCCTGTGTGAGACAGACATCTGGTTGGGCCACATTTATGCAATGTGAACGAACCACAAACGTTTGCGGGCTCCCTACATTAGAAAATGAACATTGGGGGCATAAGAAGGTGGGAAAGTATCTCCTCATCCCTAGAGGATGTGGATTATAAACATTTCTCAAAGTAATGGACACATTTACATCGCGGCTACGCTCCCTGCTCCCCACAAACCAAGTATTTATAAAAGGTAAAACCCAGTTTGTAATGATGTGTTAAAATAGCAACACAACATTGATTTTGGAGAAAGTATAGACCCCTCAGCCTCAAAAAAACAGCAGTGCTTCTAAAGTATGGAAGATTTCTCCACCTGCCACCATGAGTGAATGATCTTTACCCACTAAAAATGTAAGACCTTTTAGAGACATTTAGCAAGACAGCTCAAATGTGGTCCAGTGGCTCTAAAGATCATGATACAAACAAATATGAAACTTTATTCTTTACATGTTTATAGAACTACATGTTCCCCTGGCTCCAAGGTCAAGTGATAATCAGCTACAACAATACAGACTTTCTATCATTGAATTTGGTGCAAGTTCTGTTAGGAATTGGTGAGGACTAGATGAAAGTCACACATATATTAATATGTAAAATTATCGAATCTTAAAATGCTACACTTTCTCAGATTAGTGTATTGATTTTTCTGGGAGACGGACATAGGTAGGTGTTCACAGTAAATAAACAATGAATAGTAATTATAGATTTGAAACGGATGTACAAGTTGGAGATGATATTGGCTAAAAATAAATATACAGAGTACAAGTGCTGCATTACTCCTTGTGGCCTACAAGTGTTGATGTTCTGATCTCTAGCTTCTAGGGGACCTGGGGTGTCATCAATGGGTCAGCCACTTTGATGATATCCAACGCCTCATTTCCACAGGACTAAGGTTATCTACCATAGTAAATGTATTAGTCTTGGTTAAAACTAGAAAGTTCCTTGTGGCAGTCCAGACTAGAAACCCCACAGAAATGGTGGCTCCTGCATGCAACTCACTGGCATAAGATTAGAAAGGTGGACGTCTGGTGGCAAGTCACAGGCATAAGCATAGAAAAGTGGCAGCATGGTGGCAAGTCACAGGGATAAGCGCAGAAAGGTGGCCGTCTGGTGGCCAATCACAGGCATAAGCACACAAAGGTGGCCTTCTGGTAGCAAGTCACAGGTATAAGCATAGAAAGGTGGCCGTCTGGTGGCAAGTCACAGGTATAAGTAAAGAAAGGTGACCGTCTGGTGGCAAGTCACAAGTATAAGCATAGAAAGGTGGCCGTCTGGTGGCAAGTCACAGGCATAAGCACACAAAGGTGGCCTTCTGGTAGCAAGTCACAGGTATAAGCATAGAAAGGTGGCCGTCTGGTGGCCAATCACAGGCATAAGCACACAAAGGTGGCCGTCTGGTGGCAAGTCACAGGCATAAGCATAGAAACATTTCTCGTAATGGACACATTTACATCCCGGCTAGGCTCCCTGCTCCCCACAAACCAAGTATGGTTTAAATTAAATTTAATTTACAAATTAAATTTAAGTTACAAACAAAGGTGGCCTTCTGATAGCAAGTCATAGGCATAAGCACTGGAAAGGTGGCCGTCTGGTGGCCAATCACAGGCATAAGCATAGAAAGCTGGCAGTCTGGTGGCAATTCACAGGCATAAGCATGGAAAGTAGCCATCTGTTGGCAAATCACAGGTATAAGCATAGAAAGGTGATTGTCTGGTGGCAAGACACAGGTATACGCATGGGAAAAGGTGGCCGTCGGGTGGAAAGTCACAGGTATAAGCATAGAAAGGTGGCCGTCTGGTGGAAAGTCACAGGTATAACCATGGAAAGTAGCCATCTGGTGGCCATTCCACATGCATTCTTTCTTCTTGGTATCAAAGGGCAGTGCTGAGGAAAACACCAATCTCAGTCTGGGAAGTCAACCTTTACTCCGTTCACATGAAAAATCTCATTGCCATGCTCTTGGAAGGAATCCTAGATTGAGGATGCAGCAAACCTTTAAGCATGACCTAAACTTTGGCAGTTCTTGTACGGAACTCTCTTGATGAGTCTCACTGTCCGAGAACTGTACTGAGCTACCATGCACAACTACTTAGAAATGTGAAAAAAGTGTCAGTCCCTGGTCCCCTACATCCGGGCACTGAACAGACCAGACTTTTCAAACGTCTTTATTCCTGCTGCTCTACACTTGGTACTTTGCACAGCAATGCCAAGCTTGGATCAGATTTCACACAAAAAAGTGAAACTTTGACACAAATGTCAACAGCTTGTGAAAATGGTAGAATGCAACTGGTCCTTGATCTCTGGAAACTGCTCTGACTCTGGAAGCCCTGAAGAGGTATTCTTTGGGTGTTGGGAGAGTTACTGAGTCTTTCTGGTGGATCTTATTTGATTTTCTGTGAGTCCCGAAAAGAACTGCCACCAGTTCACATTTTTAGGTTTGTAATGCTATGGTGCTTGTGTCATTCATAGCAAATATATTTTAATCAATACACATGTTACGGGACTTTAGTTCAGCCCCCGTTAGCCTTCTTTGCCTCTGGAACATTCAGTCATTTCCTTGAGATATTATCAATCACATCCTGGATCAATCAACAGGAGTCCTAGTCTCATCTTCTTTCTATTGGTTCTTTCCTTTCACCTCCATTGACATGCTGGACAACTATTTTACATCTGAGAATCACACTGACATCACACGTTTATTTCTTTAGGTCATTCATGCACTGTACAGGCAAGACAATCCGTTTTACATTTTTAGGTCTCGCTGAGCCAGCGCATGCGCTGCACTGCGAGAAATTTAGTGAGTGGCTTTTGAAAGTGCGACCACAGATCGCGTCACTCTGCTGGCCGCTCTAAACAGTATTTGCAAGAAAGATTGTCGTCTTCTATCGCCACGATTTCTACTAAAGTTCAACGGTCATGGCCTTCCATCTTCGTTACGTGACTGATTCTGTTCACTTGCTGACTGAATTGTTACCCAGGGCATTACATTCAATGGACCACGAATGACTTTGTTTTGTCCTATCATGAGTAAACAAGCATTGGCACAGCCAATAGGTCTTGCCTTTGGAACCTTATAAGTGTTTAGCCATGCAGGATTACATGCTAAGAATGCCAAGAACCCTTGGACGGAACAGAGAGGTAATCGTAAACCTAAACGTCAGTTACATTTCTGAAGGAGCATGTCATATAATTCTAAGCCTGCGATATGAAAACCAGTTCATTTTGGAAAGTTTAAACAGTATATTTTTCATTCCCCATCAAACGTTCTCAGTGCATGGCTACTAAATTTGGAACACCTGGTTTTTACTGGCATTACAAATCTTCAAATAGCATTGAGGACATGCGGGTGTTACCACACTAAAATTGAAGATCAGAACACAAAGACTAGTTGACATTCTCTGAAATTCAGATCATGATGTCAGCCCTCTGGAAACCTCCAATGCCGATCAATTGACACTTCATATTCCAAATCAGCCGATTCTCCCTATACAGTGCACCCAGCGCCCAGGCCAACCACGAGATCTATTATCAGAAAGAGTGCGAGATCTTCATAATATATTATTGAATGTCACAAATGGCCTTCTAAATTGATAGATAAGGGTTTAGAGTCCCTTCTGCCAAAGAGAAACACGTGTAAAAGGTAAACTGATGGGTGAAATTTCAACCAATGACAGCAGTGCTATGGTAGCAAGGTGGCTGTGTCTTCCCCATCCCGCTGACACTTGGACGGTCAGGCTAGTCCCTTGCTATTACCAATGTGCACTCTCCTCCTGTCTCCCATTTTGACTTTCACTTTTAGCTGTTTACATACCTTGCTTGTTCTCGACACCTCCACTTTTTTTTTGTTTATTTCCAGCTCTTTTCCTTACAAAGGCAATTTCTTTTAACTTCAGTGATTGCCCCTTCGCTCCATGGCTTGCAAACGCTCAGACAGAACTAACAAGAGCCCCAGTAATGGGTTAGGTGACTACTCTAATATCACTTATTCAGGGCTCTTAAAAAAACTCAGCAACAAGAGGCAACAACTGCAAAATCATACAGCCAAACTCTACTTTGACCACCAGAAACATTACAGTGCTAAACTGGCCTTGAAAGCCCTCTGCTCTCCCATTGGAACCCTTGATTATATTAAAAAATGCTCCATCTACAACAGACCAACCAAACTTAGAAACTTAGAACCACATTACATTTCAGCCAAGAAGCTTTGACAGGGTAATCTATATCACAGACAACAACGAATTTTCAAGTAATAGAACAGTGGAGACACATCAATGGGTGACCAGTGAACCAAACTCTGGAATTCCTTGGACCTCAACCGGAAAGCCGAATTGAATTACTTCCAGTTCAGAAAACCCACAAGACTGAACTCTTTAGTCAGGCATTCCTATGATGACTGGCTTTGACAGAAGTGGTGTCAGAGTAAGACTAAAGGGCTCACTTTTAATTTGGTTAGATTCTACCTCCATACCGCTACATGGGATACATTAGACTCCTTCAGTTCATCGTTCTGTAGTCAGCACAAGACAGCATGTCCAGAGATTTAGGAAACTCCTAAACACATTTTATTTTTTCCCTCTTTCAACTTATATTTCTCTGCCTTCCACCCTTCCATGATTATTTATTTCCCTTTCCTATTCTTCTGCCAGGGTTCTCTCTCTCTCTCTCTCTCTCTCTCTCTCTCTCTCTCTCAATCTCCTTGTTTAATTCCTTCACAGAAATTCTACTGTGATCTTGAATTTTTCCATGCTTTCTGTCTACTCCCTCATGGTCTTTTCCCATGCTTGTCCTCTCTTCCCTCGATTCTTCCTCCTTGCTCTCTTCCTAATGTTCTTTCCCTCTTGCCTTGTTCTCTTCCTATGGTTCTCTCGCTCTGCTCTTCTCCCATAGGTTACCAACTAATTTTTCACTCCTCTGGTCCTCCTCTTCTTGCTCTCTTCCTGTGGTTTTCTCTCTCATAGTATTTTCCACTGCTCCCCTCCTCTTGTACTCTTTCCAAAGTAAGTTCTCTATTGCCATCTCACCAAGGTGTCCTTTCTCCATCAGAGGCTCCACGTTGTAGATACGGACTCCAGTCTCCATGGCACAACAGAAGCAACCTGCAGCAGAGAGATAAAGACAGGATGGTAGTTGTGTGAGTGGTACTAAAGCGCTAGAAGTTTGAGCAGCAGCAGCCTGTGGCTGGCCTGGTACTCAGGGAGGCTGAGTGTGTGTTGAGATCTAGTGCATGAGTAGGAGTTATGTACTGGTGCTGACGAGCAAGAGCAGACGTTGTTGAGATCTATTGAATGAGAAGTCATGTATGCTGGTGCAGACGTGCAGGAGCAGAGGTTGTTGAGATCTATTCCAAGAGGAGGAGTTATGTGTGCTGGTGCTGACCCGCAGGAGCAGAGATTGTTGAAATCTAGTGCATGAAGAGGAGTCATGTGTGCTGGTGCTGACGTGCAGGAACAGAGGCTGTTGAGACCTATTGCATGAGGAGAAGTTGTGTGTGCTGAGGTGCAGGAGCAAAGGTTGTTGAGATCTATTCATTTCACCTTCAAGAAACCAACCACGCACCACCGCACCCAACAGCTGCCTCGCCGTTGCTGGGGCAAAGTCACCGAAGACCGGATGATCACCACCACATTCGCCCAGAACCCACCCACCAACCCAGACGCAGCAGCACGCAACCTCAGGCAGTGGATCGAAGACTGCTCCAACACCCTCTCCCCGCTCAAGAAACCCTCCAACAGCCACGCCAGCAAGAGAGCTACCTGGTTCACAGACGAGCTTCAGACCTCCAAACGCGCATGCCGGAATTTGGAGAAAATATGGCTCTACGAACACACACCGGACAACCACGCAGCCCACAAGGACGCCATCCGCAGATATCACCACCTCATCAGATTAGCCAAGAGATCCTCCTTCAAAGACCGCTTGGACAACAATGCACAGGACAGCAAAGAGCTCTTCAGCATCGTAAAGGAACTATCCAACCCCAGCGCCAACGACATCCCGCCCCCACAAGAACTGTGCGACTCCCTAGCCGCCTTCTTCCACCACAAGATCGCTGACATCCACGACAGGTTCACCACCACAACCGCCCGACTACGCCAGATTTCACCTCCCCTGTGAACATCACCAACGCCATCCGCCTGACCTCCTGGTCCAACGTCAACGGCGACAAGACACGTAAGGTCATGAACTCCATCCACTCGGGATCTCCGTCAGACCCCGTGACCACACCACGTATTCAACAAAGCAGACGCAGCCATCGCACCCCAACTACGGAAGGTCATCAACATCTCCTTCGAAACAGCGACATTCCCAGAAAGCTGGAAGCACGCCGAAATCAACGCCCTCCTCAAGAAGCCCAAGGCGGACCCCGAGGACCTCAAGAAGTTCCGGCCCATCTCCCTGCTACCATTCCCGGCTAAGGTCATCGAGAAAATCGTCAACAGGCAATTGGCCCACCACCTGGAAGACAACAACGTCATGGACCGGTTCCAGTCTGGATTCAGACGAAACCACAGCACCGAGACAGCCCTCATCGCCGCCACAGACGACATTAGGCACCAACTAGACAACGGTGAAACATCAGCCCTCATCGTCATGGACCTGTCGGCCGCCTTCGACACAGTCTGTCATCGCACTCTAAAGACACGCCTCCTAGAAGCCGGAATCCAAGAAAAGGACCTTGACTGGACCACGTCCTTCCTCACCGGCAGAACCAAGAGCATCCGCCTCCCACTCTTCCAATCCGAAGCCACCAACATCATCTGCGGCGTCCCCCAGGGCTCATGCCTCAGCCCGACGCTGTTCAACATATACATGACCCCCCTCGCACAACTGGCCCGCCAGTACGACCTCAACATCTCCTACGCAGACGACACCCAGCTCATCCTCTCCCTCACCAAGGACCCACACACCGCCAAAACCAACCTCCACGAGAGAATGAAGGCCGTCGCCAACTGGATGAGGAGCAACCGTCTGAAGCTGAACTAGGACAAGACAGAGGTACTCATCCTCGGACCCACCTCCTCAGCCTGGGACGACTCCTGGTGGCCGACCACACTGGGAACAGCACCAACACCCACCGACCATGCACGCAACCTAGGATTCATCCTCGACTCCTCCCTCTCCATGGCTAAGCAGGTCAACGCCGTCTCCTTCTCCTGCTACAACACCCTCCGCATGCTCCGCAGGATCTACAAGTGGATCCCGACCGAAATAAGAAGAATGGTGATACAGGCCCTCGTCAGCAGCAGACTGGACTACGGCAACGCACTCTACGCAGGAATCCCAGCCAAACACCTACGACGACTACAACGCAACCAAAACGCCTCCGCCCGACTGATCGGCAACATCCCCCGCCGCAGCCACATCACCCCCCTCCTGAGAGACCTACACTGGCTCGCTGTCGACAAGAGATACCCATATGATGAAGCATGCAGCCTCTGGTGGGTGAGGGTATTCGTCCTGAAAGGGATCTCTCCCACGTGGGGAGTGTGTGAGACATTAGTCTGTCACTTCACAGGCACTTGTGTGCGCTAATATAGACCCAAGGATTTGTTTTGTGTTGAGAGTGTACTCCTTGCAGGTCTTTAAACAGTCTCCCTTGGACCCCCCTTTCCCAATTGTTGTGCTATGTAAGCCTATAATGTTGCTCTGCTAAGTGCAGCATTGTATATATTCTACACAAACTATTATATTTTGGGGGATAGTGAGAACAGGATAAATATAGTGGCCTTCCTATGTTTCCATGCATGATAAAATAATGTATTCTTCAATAGTTTGAACAGCATCACCTGAATTTGCATAGTGTTCTTTCTTCTGAAGCGTCTGCAAGTTCTAAACAATTGTACTTAATACCAAGGTGTGCTACAACACTGTCAGACACCGTTTAGGGAGCCATGGGACAAACAGGGGCTAGGGGCTAGTGGGCCTCAGCCATGGGGTGTCCCTATCATGGGTGTAACTGGTACAGGATCTTTCATCCAACAGTCTCTCTTGTAATGACCCTCCTTGTGACACCTAAAACAACTACTGACCCTGGGCATGGAAGAACCTTCCTGTCCTCCCTTCTCCTTCTGTTGTTTCTGCCTTAGCACTAAATTCCCTTCTGCTTTTGTCTCCCTCTGGAACCCCAACAGAACCCCCCCCCTGCCAGCAGACACCCAGCATATACCCCTGCCAACACACACCCTGCCAGCAAACACCCAGCATATACCCCTGCCAGCACACACACCATGCCAGCAGACACCCAGCATATACCCCTGCCAGCACACACACCCCTGCCAGCAGACATCCAGCATATACCCGAGCCAACACACCCCACCCAGCACATACCCCTGCCAGCACACACACCCTGCCAACAGACACCAAGCACATACCCCTGCCAGCATATACCCCTGCCAGCACCCCCAGCCAACAAACAGCCCTGCCAGCACACACCCCCTGCCAGCAGACACCCAGCATATACCCCTGCCAGCACACACCCCCTGCCAGCAGACACCCAGCATATACCCCTGCCAGCACACACACCATGCCAGCAGACACCCAGCATATACCCCTGCCAGCACACACACCCCTGCCAGCAGACACCCAGCATATACCCGAGCCAACACACCCCACCCAGCACATACCCCTGCCAGCACACACCCCCTGCCAGCAGACACCCAGCATATACCCGAGCCAACACACCCCACCCAGCACATACCCCTGCCAGCACACACCCCCTGCCAGCAGACATCCAGCATATACCCGAGCCAACACACCCCACCCAGCACATACCCCTGCCAGCACACACACCCTGCCAGCAGACACCCAGCATATACCCCTGCCAGCACACACCCTGCCAGCAAACACCCAGCATATACCCCTGCCAGCACACACCCTGCCAGCAAACACCCAGCATATACCCCTGCCAGCACACACACCCAGCACACACCCCCTGCCAGCAGACACCCAGCATATACCCCTGCCAGCACACACCCCCCTGCCAGCAGACATCCAGCATATACCCGAGCCAACACACCCCACCCAGCACATACCCCTGCCAGCACACACACCCTGCCAGCAGACACCCAGCATATACCCGAGCCAACACACCCCACCCAGCACATACCCCTGCCAGCACACACCCCCTGCCAGCAGACATCCAGCATATACCCGAGCCAACACACCCCACCCAGCACATACCCCTGCCAGCACACACACCCTGCCAGCAGACACCCAGCATATACCCCTGCCAGCACACACCCTGCCAGCAAACACCCAGCATATACCCCTGCCAGCACACACCCTGCCAGCAAACACCCAGCATATACCCCTGCCAGCACACACACCCAGCACACACCCCCTGCCAGCAGACACCCAGCATATACCCCTGCCAGCACACACCCCCCTGCCAGCAGACACCCAGCATATACCCCTGCCAGCACACACCCCCCTGCCAGCAGACATCCAGCATATACCCGAGCCAACACACCCCACCCAGCACATACCCCTGCCAGCACACACACCCTGCCAACAGGCACCAAGCACATACCCCTGCCAGCACCCCCAGCCAACAAACAGCCCTGCCAGCACACACCCCCTGCCAGCACACACCCCCTGCCAGCACACGCACCCTGTGAGTGCTCCATGGAGCTGGGGGGGGTGGAGGGGCCCATGCTCAGGTGTAATCATCCAGGGAGCGCCCCATGGACACAAGGGGCCCCTCTGCTGCCTCCCTGGGGCCCCCAGCGGGGGCGCCGGGGGCCTCCGCCCAGGACGCTGCGGCACTCACTCTGGTCCTGGTTGAAGCGCAGACTGTTCACCCCCCGCGGCTGCGCCATGGCTGCGGGGCCGGGGGCTCCGCCCGGGAGGAGGTGGGGTCACGGGGCGGTCACCGGCCGCGGCTCCAGCTCGCTTATTTACCTTTCACTGCTGTCATTCACTTCCGGGTCACACAGCCAATCCCACGGCTGGAGACACTCCAGGCGCGCTCTAAAGTGGGCGGTACTCATAGCGGTAAGGTTTCCTATGATTGGACCATCGGAGGCGCCTCGGCCAGTCCTAGCGCACCCGACAGAGCTCTGCAGTGGTGATTGGCCGCAGAGTGCGCATGCGTCCCTGCGCGCGCCGTGGCCTGTCGACGGCGCGTGCGTGTACGTGCGTGGGCCTGGTGTGCGCCGGCTCGGCTCGAGTGCCCTCAGGGCCTCGGGCCGGGCCGGGCTGGGTCTGCGGGGCTCCACCGGCCGCGGCCGCCTCGAGGCACCCCTCGTGAACGCGCAGAGCCCGATACACAACCAGGATGTTGTGAAATCGTACATGAAGAAACAGCAGAAGAAAGAAATGTATTTTTATGAACTTTATTTGTAAGGTAAAAGAGCTTGTGCGAGGAGTGATGGCTACACAGAGCCAGGGTGAAATCCCACGATAACATCACTGACGTCATTCTTATACCTGCTTCACAATCTAGATGTGCGCGTGCCTAGCAACCAATAAGACAGCAGTGAAACTTTAAACAACTAGAACCACAACACAGGAGTACCACGGAGGCTGCATGAGGGCGAAGAAGAATAGAAAACATACTTACAAAACTGAGCTCATGCGGCCGTGAGTCATGGGGCCGAGAGGGGCCTGGGAGGCCTTTCATGTGCACACAACGTGACTCCTTGAGGCCTGCTTCCATCTCAATCCAGGACCCTGCTGCGGGGCAAAGGCCCCTTAGTTTTATTTTATTTTTGTAATTTATATATAGCGCGGACATGGCCTGAACGCATCCAAGCGCTTTACAGCAGTGTCAGGATACAAGGGTTACAACGGGTTCCAGTGTTTACACTCTGACTTTGGCATCGCCAGATGTGTGCAGGAGGGACCTCAGGAGCCAGGTACAGCCGTTGGGTCAAAGGTCATACACAGTTAATGCACTGATGTAGATGGTGGGGGGGGGGGGGGTCACATAACCCCGGTAGTTCAGATCCTGGTGGAGCGAATACTTAAATCTGGTCGAGGGTGATTAACCAAGGTGTCTGTCTACACGGAGGAGCTTAAGGTCCTTTTTGGAGGTGACTAGGCAAGTGGTTTGGCAAAGGGGACAAGGAGTTCCAGATTCTTGTGGCACTACCAGAGAATGACTGGCTCATGCACTGTTCATGGCTGAAGGTGGGGGGTTTCAGGACCAGGGATTGGGCATTTCAGAAACCCTTATTTGTTCCAGAGACTTTCAATACCTTGTTTAGATAGGAGGGTGAAGAGGAGTGCAGCGCTTTGTGGGAATACAGCTGCATAAACATCCTCGTGGTCATTGTGCAGCACACAGAAGTTGTAAATCATTATTATTTTTAGGTCTCGTCCTTTACCATTGCGAAGCAATGGGAAATGGGGGAGAATTCAAGTGCTCGAACGGATTGTCAAACCACCGCTTTTTTCCGTGGCGTTTTCTTCGAGTGCACGTACAGGCACGCGCATTTGGCCCATACACTTTCATGGCCATCTGTTCCTGTTCCTCAATGTCCCTCCCACCCTTCGTTTGATCTTGCCGAGAGTTCAGGCTAATGGCCCTCCCCCAGCACAGAGCGCGCATCGCGGCCGCACAGCACATCAAAGGGCTTCTCCCAGCGTGTGCTGTGCAGCTTCTCCTCCCCTAATTATGTGGCCGGCCGTACTTGTGTTTCCCGGCCGCTCTTGTATTTAATTAGCAGCAGCAGCATTTCTCCTGCGCCAGGCCACATCAAAGGCTCTGTGCCACTTTCACCCACACAGCAACACTTACAGACACGCAACGCCACTCACACCCACGCAAGCCCACTATCATCCACGCAACACCACACTCACCCACGCAACGCCACTCACCCAAGCAACGCCACTCACCCAAGCAACACCACTCACCCACGCAACCCCACTCACCCACGCAACCCCACTCATCCACGCAACCCCACTCATCCACGCAACGCCACTCATCCACGCAACGCCACTCATCCACGCAACGCCACTCACCCAAGCAACACCACTCACACACTCAACGCCACTCACACACGCAACGCCACTCACACACGCAACGCCACTCACACGCGCAACGCCACTCAGCCGCGCAACGCCACTCAGCCGCGCAACGCCACTCAGCCGCGCAACGCCACTCAGCCGCGCAACGCCACTCAGCCACGCAACGCCACTCACACGCGCAACGCCACTCACACGCGCAACGCCACTCAGCCACGCAACGCCACTCAGCCACGCAACGCCACTCAGCCACGCAACGCCACTCAGCCACGCAACGCCACTCACCCACGCAACGCCACTCACCCACGCAACGCCACTCACACATTGTGGGTGCAGATTGTGGGTGCAGATTCAGGGTGCAGATTGTGGGTGCAGATTCAGGGTGCAGATTGTGGGTGCAGATTGTGGGTGCAGATTGTGGGTGCAGATTTAGAGTGCAGATTGTGGGTGCAGATTGTGGGTGCAGATTGTGGGTGCAGATTGTGGGTGCAGATTCAGAAAAAACTCAGCAGCACCACCACCATTGCAATGCAATAGGTCTCGTTTTAACGCAAATTTAAGCTATAGGCCTTGTAAATGACAAAGCCTTTTATTTATGTTCCAAAAACCAGAACGCAAAAATAAAGGGCATTATCATTTACAATGCTAATAGTTCAGACTCGCGTTATTGCGAGACCTATTGCATTTCCAATGCTTGTTTTTAATTGTTTATATGCAGGAAGGTGTCCCTTTCTGCACATAACCAATCATTCATGGCAAGTTGCTGTTTCTATATTTGCTGCACAATGCAGAACACAGAAACAAAAAAAAGAAGGCGATATAAAGCATTTCTCCTCGTTTCACCATGTTAAGACCAGTTTTCCCTGGTCTTAATTTTGGCGCTGCTTCCTATTTACACAGCCCTTGTAAATTGGGGCAGGGTCAAAATCAGTGGGTGTTGCGGTGGAACACCCACCACAACACCTATTGCCCACAATGCAGCGTGGCTTAACACCGCCTTGGAAATAAGGCGAAGCCCCTCTCGCCCCAGGAACATAGGAAAAATTGATGTTCCTGTGGCGATGGGGGCTTGTAAATATGCCCCTCAGTGTTTCCTGAACACTCATTCTTTTAAAGACTAATCCAGGCATTCTTCTGACATTAGTAGATTGGTAAAAAAAACGAAGAAAAGTCTCTATGACTGAATAAGCTTGTCAGCTTTCGTGACCACTGCTGTTTGTTATTCCCAACTTATGAAAAGATTAATAATTGAGTGACTCTTATGACAAAGCCATGGGTGCCTTCCTTTTACAGTAACTGGATAATGATCATGGAGAACGCATCTTCATCCTCGCTCACAGCCTCTCAATGCAACAGCAGCTATTCCATTACTAAAGTTGACCCCTCGCCATGAAAGAGGTAGAGCCTAGAAAAGCAAGGCAGTAAGCAGCACTCAATGCCTTCAAAATCCCACCAGTGCTATATCTGAAGAATAGGGCAAAGAGTCCAACTCTCCGGTACGTAAAATCAGCTGACAAAATGAAATATAAAACAGATCAAAAAACGAAACATTCTTCAGTGGCAGGATCTAGATTTTCTATAACTGGTTCTTTTGCTAATGTTGTCCTATGGGACGACACTGGGGTGTACTTGTGGAACTTCAGGACTCGTTGGGTCTTCATTATATTATTTTCAGTCTTTGAAGTTCTGGTCAATAGCAACCATACCACAATATATCTGGTCTCCTGTTTCAATGGCTCTGGGTTCAAGACTGGACACCTTAGTGCACTTTAACCTTGACTGCAGGGTGACCAAAACTCCTGGACCCAAAGACTGGCCATCCTAACAAGGGCCTTGTGCTGTGAAATTAATGATGCAGTTAAGAGGATGCTCGAGCGCCTCTATGCACCAGCCAGTGGTGACCGTTGGGCCAGGCCAGTCTGTGGTGACTGGAGAGCCTGATACTGCTCAGAGTTCACAGTGTAAAAGAAAAAGATAAGACCCTAATTGGCTTTTAGTTTGTAAACAGGGTCCGCATCCACTGTTGTCACCCAGGGAAACCTATTGTTATCTTGAAATTATAGGTCAAGGTCAAATATTTCTGTTGATGGACGCACTCCCTGAAACCCACCACATCACCAGCTGCCGCTGGACGTCAGAGTTAGCAATCTACAGCGCCTACAAATGACCACTCTGCACTGTGTGGGACAAACCAGTTTTGCTGTCAAAACTAGTGTTAGGCAACAGAGCAAGATCCCACACAGGAGGGAGACTATGCAGGAGTCATATGGCTCCTAGGAAGTCTTGGTCCTTGCAGGGGGCGTTGCAGCTCCACCTCTCGCCATGGATCAATGCAGTAAGTCTTCTCTGCCACCATGCCTATAAGGAAATCTACAACCCACTAGAGGGTTAGTTCGTAGTGACGCCGGTGCAGGCGTACTGTGCCCTCTGGGAACCCTCCACTACCCAGCAGAGTAAAGACTGGTTTCAGGAAGGGGGTCTAGAACACAGGGAGATGCAGACTTTCTTGTCTACCACAGCCAAAGGACCGCCTACAGAGACTACCAGTATGTGCATGCATGCAGACAGTCCCAAACACACAGCGCCATTCACTCATACCTTGTGACACAACACTCACAACTAGACGTATCCATATTTTACAGGTAGAACCTGTGGGCAGACTCTCCGCAGGGGCAACACAATTTGAAACCTAGAATTGAAATAAAGTCCTTAAGCAGCGCGAGACTCAGTTTTCTCAATTTTTGCAGAATCATTGACATGTCTGCCTTTGATCTAGATGTCGTCTCTGCATATCTTTACAAAAACCTGCAAAAGTGTCAAGTCACTCAGACAATGACATCAATGAGAACACCTGATGTGACATCAGTCTGGGACAAGTGCCTCGTTATCTCTAGCTCAACATCAGGCAAGAACAATAACATAAGCAGTGAAGTCTGAATTGACATGTTTTATCTTGTTTTTAAGACAGCGTCTAAGACTAGTATCTGTTTCCCAGAGCTATAGCACCTGGTCACCCCGGGGTAGTAGAGCACTCTATACATTTGACTTTCATTTCATCTTGATGCACATAGGTTATGTCAGACATTCCTATGGTTATGTCAGAAATTTCCATCTCAGATAAGAAACGGTGTAAAAGGGCTCCCACTTGGTTACTGGGGGGAGGAGGGGGGGGGGGGTCCTTTGCCCCAGATTAACTTGAAAAATACTACCAAAGAAGGGCTTGACTGCCAGCTTACAGAGATGCTGCCGCATTGCGCTTTATGCTGGCAACTGATACAGAGAATATATACAAAGCCAAGTGTGGGAGGAGAGGATGACAAGTGTTTCCTTTGTCAGGGACACTGCATCCACAATTTCTCATAACTATATGTGTAACTCTATAACGTTTTGCTCTAAACAGTGCGTTGATTCCGCCTAGGAACCTCTAGATGCAAGTTTTGCTACTCCATGCTTTCCTAGTGAAGTAAGTTTTAGAGTGTTAGATGACACTTTAACTACGGCAGGAATATTCATTTTATTCTCGATATTCACATGTATTTGTGTCGTTTTAACATTCTGCGTGGTTATTTTTGATGTACTAAGCAATACGATTAAACTATGGAGATAAACGCTTCTTAATTAAAGTGTCTTTTTCTTCGTGTGTGTGATATTGTAAGGAATGAGATTGGTTCTTCAAATCACCACGGCGTCCTTGGATCCCCGTTTAGGGACTGTTAGTAACCCGAGGTATTTGATGCCATTTCAACTATAGATTGTGTGGGGCCCTGTGGAGCTACAATAACCTGTCTTTCACATCCAGTTGCTGGTGCAGTGAACTAAGTTGACTCGTGTCACCTGTGTGTGCAAAAAGAAACCGTGTGGAGCTGAGCCAGAACCTTAGTTTACGCAACAGAATAAGAAAGCAAAAGATGCCATCACTGCTGGTCATTTGCATTGGATCACCCGTCATCAGAACAGTGTTCTGCTGATGAACAGTAAAGTAAATACACCTTCAAATTACTCCACAGACTCTCACGTTCATCAGAGGAAACACAGGGCAGATCAGAAAATAAAAACCACTCTGTCATGATGTTTCCAAGCCACTGAAACATTACTGTCCCGGCATACCTCACTTGTAAGCTGTCCTGCTGCGTACACCGTGACCTGTGAACCCCTCCCAGACCACCACGCACTACATCCAGATTCCCATCGTGAGCCTCCTGGTCCCCTTGTGCTGTAAAGCTCTTGCTGATGGGCTTTGGTCAAGTACTTTCCGCCTCTTTTCTAATCTGCCCTAAAAGTAAAGGGGAGATCTCAGGGCACAGAACCTGCTCTTCTATGATCACAGATTCGACTGGTCCAACAGACCTGGACTGAATGGTACGTTTTTCAAATGGAATGCTGCGCACGTCAATGAACGCCCTTATCTTTTTTTGCTCTGATACTAACATCCCATTCTCTTCTACATGCGTCTACTGATCTCTTCATTGTCATTTCTGGTAGAAATATTTCTGCTCTTTATCGCTAAATCTCACATTGAACTTGTTCGGTAAAGCAGAGGATCTGCTTTCAAGCGCACGGCTCTGTATGAACCAGAACTCGTCATCAATGGTCACACTGAACAGATTTAGGGGCATATTATCAAGCCCCAGCGATAATTATCGCTAAGCGCACTTCGCGCTAGGAAAATTATCGCCGGGTAGCGTGGATTTTTATCACTGAGATAGTGTGCTATCAGCAACGCTTATCTCAGAAGTGATAAAAATCCTCGCGCTAACTGCCAAATGAGAGATTATTGCTGGAAAACCAACGATGATAGGGGCTCACAAACTTAGCCATGATATCCACCTTCCATAGGATATCATGGCTAAGTCAGGAAAATACCAGGTGTAAAAAAAGCAGCGCTAACCGCGGTTAGTGCTGCTTTTTTTATCACTAACAGGGTTAGCGATATCCTTGATAATAGGAGAAATGTTGCTTAACAACATTTCTCCTATTATTTTTCTCTGGAACGCCCCCTTTGCATCTCATTAGTGATGCAAGGGGAAGCGTAGAGAAAAAGGGTGCTAACATGCGAATTTGCGTGTTAGCACCCTGTTGCTGATAGGGAGATAATTTTATCTCCACTTTCTTGGCTTTTAAAGCCAAAAAAGCGGAGATAAATCCCTGGATAATATGCCCCAAAGTCCTTTGTTTCAAGTGGATTTTGCAGGTGGTGTCATGAGGCGGGGGTAGGAACAGCAGTGACACGCCTGAAAGTTTAATCCTTGTAGCGTTATTTATGTATAGTCCTCTTCCAGATTCCTGCACACATACAGTTGGATATAACCTGAAAGTATATTTCTTTGTCTATCACAGTAATGAGTTTAATAATCCTTCTGAAGAACACTTAAAAAATCCCAGTGCTGGCGACATCCTGAGTTTTAGAGACACCCCATGTAACTCATGAGGAAACCACTGATGCCTTGGCAAACCGGATATCCAACATGGACAATGGTTTGTGCAGAATTATTAAAATAAGGTTAAAATGTTTTCTATTGTGAAAAAGTTTATAGACCAAATTGAATCACCAATATAGAGAAGACCACAGAATCTGAGCCTTTACACTCCTTTGGAGGGTGAGGGAGTGGAACTGGATCTTACCCAAACCTCTACACTGCAGGGACATTTCTAAATTCTTTGTCACCACTGTTCATACTTTGCACTATTTCATAAAAACTGAGTTGACAAATGTCAATCTGGTATATATGCAGCTTTTGCTCTCAGTGGTTTTACATTAAACGTGACAGATTTTCCATGCCTTATTAACTACAGAGTGTCCATTTAACATTCAATTAAAAGTTGCTATCAAAAAAATTGTCCTTCACAGCTGTGCCAGCCATGAAAGTAAACATTATCTATACAATAACAACAGAACAGAAGGAGGTCATTTATGTAGATCTGAAAGTGACATTCTGCGTGTTTTCCAGCATCACTGGAAGACGGAGGATCTGTCGATGGGGCTGAAATGGGGGCATTGTTTGGAACATCCAAATGGTACATTTCACTCGGCCACCAGGAAGTGAATGACCAGCAGAGACGTCAATCTTTGTGCAGATTTCTTTATTTTGTGGCCAATAAAGGCTGCTCAAGGTTTCGACAACTTCGCGGTGGGAGCTGGAACAAGCTTTGTCCCACCAGCACACCTTGCGCATCACAAACAGGCAGTTGCTGCACAATCATCTGAGCAGGTCAAATAAACAATAAAACAGGAAACAGAAGCAGCTGAAGAGTGAACGCTGAAATACAACATTGATTTAAGAGTTAACTTAGTTTGGCAGATTTAGGATGGAGGATTCAGACTAGGTGACAGACTGACGAGCTAGGGAGCGGGCTTGGGTGCACCGCCTGTAACTGGGAAAGAATGTATAGGGTAACAGGCCGGTATTTAACACTATTCTGGGAAATTTGGGTGAGACCCCTGTACATCCTCAAACAGATGCAGGGAAGTGTCCCATAACACCACCAGAGTGCACATTGCTCAATCCCCCATTCATCATGAGAGAAGGACCACTTGAATCCCTTTGGCTAGACATCTCATTGTCTGGACAGAGGACTTTCAAGGTCTCCCTGCACCCCTGCCCAGTCAGATGCTAGCGCCCTCCCTTGTGCCCCTGTCCCATCAGATGCTAGCTCCCTCCCTGTGCCCCTGCCCAGTCATGCTAGCGCCCTCCCTGTGCCCCTGTCCAGTCAGATGCTAGCGCCCTCCCTGTGCCCTGTCCCGTCAGATGCTAGCGCCCTCCCTGTGCCCCTGTCCCGTCAGATGCTAGCGCCCTCCCTGTGCCCCTGTCCCGTCAGATGCTAGCACCCTCCCTTGTGCCCTTGTCCAGTCAGATGCTAGCGCCCTCCCTTGTGCCCTTGTCCAGTCAGATGCTAGTGCCCTCCCTTGTGCCCTTGTCCAGTCAGATGCTAGCTCGCTCCATGTGCCCTGTCCCGTCAGATGCTAGTGCCCTCCCTTGTGCCCTTGTCCAGTCAGATGCTAGCTCGCTCCATGTGCCCCTGCCCAGTCAGATGTTGGTGCCCGAAAGCTCAGATTAAGGGACCCAGTCATGTTTGCAGCCAGGGCACTGACAGCCAGAGTAGCTTTTGAGCTTCAACAGTTCAAGGTTCCGGCTGCGCCATGTGCTCGGTTGTCGTCTCTGGACCATCCTCGGGCTGGCTTCTCAAGTCACTCTTGTAGTTAGTCCTCCAGCAGTGGCTGCGGTCACTGGCCCCAGCGCGCTCCAGTCAGTGTCACGGTCTCTCCAACGCAGGTCCGAAGCGGTCAATGGTTTGAAGGACGAGGGAGAGGTTGTCCAGGAAGGAGTTAATAGAAACACGCAGGATCCTGGCCTCAGCAGCTTTCCACTGCCTGCAAAGTGTAAATGAGGAAAAGCAAGTAAGACATCTGGGACAGGACCAGGTACAGCAGGCACAGCAGGCAGGCCACAAGTACAGGCAAGAAAGAGGAAGTGTGTGAAAGTCCCAGGCATGAAGAGGATGCCGCAGGGCTCCAGGCGCAGTGCAAAGAGGGCACGCGTTCACTGCTGAGCGCACAGACAGAGCTAAGGAGGCACAGTTAAGGGAATGGTGAGCAGGCCACGGGTGCAGGCAAGGGGAAGAGTGCGAACGTTCCAGGGCCGACTGTGTAAAGGCTCTGGGTACTTCTGAAGATTACCTGGAGGGCTTGAAAGAGAATTAGCCCGTTGGACGCTCATGAGCTCGTCATGAGCCACGGTGCTCGTGTGCTCATGACGAGCTGAGCTCGTCATAACGGTCCGAACGCTCGCACGCGGGGCTAATTCCCCCGCTGTGCTGAACGTTCTATGAAAACGGGTGTGGCCGTGACGAACTCAGCTCGTCATGAGCACACGGCCACCGAGGCTCACGACGAGCTCAGCTCGGCACAAACACCGAGGCGCTGTGCGCGCCCACCCGCCCCCTCAGCACAGCGGGGGAATTAGGCCAACAGGTTACAAAAAAGTGATGGATGAATGCTTGAATTAATCTCAGCGACTGGTAACTACTCGGGTTGCATCCCAGTCCATTGTTTATTTCACGCCATGGCACTTCCGTTTGGACCCAGCTATATGCAAATCAGTCATGACCGTGCTCCAGTAGGACAGTCCAGCCCGAACTGCCAAAGCCGGGCCTCTCCGAATCAGAATACAAGCCACCCAAGACCGGTTAATCCCTGATTGGGGTTCTTCAGTCACGTGTTCTTTAGTCCCAGTGGGCTTAGGGGTCTGGGGTTGCTTGCATTCCCATCTGGAGGAGACTTGGCCAGGCAGGACTGTTCCTATTGGTGCAGGACCAAGACTGATTTGCATAAGGGGTGAGTCTCGGTCTAGAGTGCGACACAAATGATGGGCTGGAATGTGGACTGGGCTCTTAGCAGAGGTTAATTCAAACATTCCTTCCATCACCATCTTGTTTTGACAATCATTGTATGATTCGGACAGCGGCTCAGCCATGCGAGCATTATAGAACACTCCTTTGTTTTTGTTTGACAAGAAGGCCCCAAATTCATGCAGAGAGGACACAAGCAACTGAGCACAGAGTTCTAAAGGGCCAGAGGCCCGGGTGCCAACGTCATGAACGGTGTGTAGAGTCCCCTGGCTCAGTGTGCTAAGGCCCCAGGCGTGGGTAATGTCAAGCGGCCCCAGCCAGCACCAAGAAGACTCGGGCACTGTGTGAAGGAGGCACGGACTCTGCAAGAAGTCTTAGAGAGGAGAAGTGATGGGCACGGTGCAGAGGGATGCAAGGAACAAGAGCCCCAGGCAGTGACCAGTGCATGGAGGCCAGAGGCATCCTTTGAAGAGAGCTAAGGCACTCTGTGAGGGAGAGACAATCACTGTGCAAAGAATCGCAATGAAAAGAGGGGAAGGTCAAAGTGCACAAGACACAGGGACTGTGTGCAGTGCCCCCTGGCAGAGGGCGTCAAGGCCCCAGGCACCGGGATAGGGTACATAGGCTCCACGAGCTATGTGAAAAGGGCTTGGGCACTATGTGAAGGGGGGCTGGGCATTGTGGCAAGAATCCCAGGGTGGAGAGGGATGAGCATACTTCACCAAGGCCCTGGGTATGGGGACAAAGTCCACAGGCACAGTGGGAAGATGGCACGGGCAGTGGGCAGAGAACACCCGCAGAGGGACAGCACAGAGAGGACCCTGCCAACGCATGCCAAGGCCTCGGGTATAGTGGGGAGAGGGCACGGACACTGTGGCTAGAGGCCCAGGGCAGAGAGGGATGGGCATAGCAGAGGTGTGCTCAAGGCACCTGGCAAAGCCTGACGCATAGTGCATAGAGGCTCTAGGCGCTGTGGGCAAGGGTACAGAGCTCAGAAGCCCCAAGCATCTGTGCAGAGAATCACAGAAATTGTTTATTTGTCTGAATTTTCAGATCCTGAGATAGTGGGGTCAGCCTGTGAGCACTATGTATACAAGACAAATAGTTTGGGACGGTAGGTTCACAGGACTGCAGTTCAAGTGTTGGAAAGAGTGGTAATACTCACACGTGCAGGATGTTGTCGGTCACCAGCAGCGTCTTGCTGATGCCCCCTTTTCGTGGCTCCCTGTCGGGGGCGAGACTGTTGTGTGCGATCTGTGCCTCCAGGTGAGATGGAAAAGGAACGTCCAGCTGGCTGAGCATAGGGTCAAGGTCCAAAGCAGACACCCCGAAGACTCCCCCACACACTACTGGCAGTGTTACACCCTCTAGAGTAGAGACACTACCTCCCATCCTAAGTCGACCTAGGACCCCCTGGCCCAGTAAAGTGTCCTTCTCGGCTCCTATACATGCAACCTGGCACAACAGAGCACAAACAAGGGACGCGGAACACAAACAAGGGACGCGGAGCACAAACAAGGGACGCGGAGCACAAACAAGGGACGCGGAGCACAAACAAGGGACGCGGAGCACAAACAAGGGACGCGGAGCACAAACAAGGGACGCGGAGCACAAACAAGGGACGCGGAGCACAAACAAGGGACGCGGAGCACAAACAAGGGACGCGGAGCACAAACAAGGGACGCGGAGCACAAACAAGGGACGCGGAGCACAAACAAGGGACGCAGAGCACAAACAAGGGACGCGGAGCACAAACAAGGGACGCGGAGCACAAACAAGGGACGCAGAGCACAAACAAGGGACGCAGAGCACAAACAAGGGACGCAGAGCACAAACCAGGGACGCAGAGCACAAACAAGGGACGCAGAGCACAAACAAGGGACGCAGAGCACAAACAAGGGACGCAGAGCACAAACAAGGGACGCAGAGCACAAACAAGGGACGCAGAGCACAAACAAGGGACGCAGAGCACAAACAAGGGACGCAGAGCACAAACAAGGGACGCGGAGCACAAACAAGGGACGCGGAGCACAAACAAGGGACGCGGAGCACAAACAAGGGACGCGGAGCACTGGCCTTAAACCTTACCACAGACCGCCTTACCGACCCCACAGCCAGGCACAGCAGAGCACTAACAAGGGACACAGAGCACTGGGCTTGAACCTTATCACAGACCGCCTCACCGGCCCCACAGCCAGGCACAGCAGAGCACAAACAAAGGACGCAGTGCATCGGGCTTAAACCTTACGACAGACCGCCTTACCGACCCCACAGCCAGGCACAGCAGAGCACAAACAAAGGACGCAGTGCATCGGGCTTAAACCTTACGACAGACCGCCTTACCGCCAGGCACAGCAGAGCACAAACAAGGGACTCCGAGCAATGTGCCTAAATATGATCACATACCACACTTATAGTCAGGCGCAGCTCACCCTTAAGGACGGATACAGCACGCCTCACTTCCATCAAACCGCCCTCAGCACTGCCCGCCTCCCCTCCCAGTGCCTTTACAGACCACCAGGGCTGCTCTTGGAGTCCCGGGGGCATGTGATGTTGGGAAGAGACACGTCTGAGCTGGGCGGTCTCTGGGGTGAGCTGAAGCCTCTTTCAAGGGTTGGAAGGTTGGGTCATTCCTTGGTGGTCGCCCCTCTGGTCAATGTGCCGCCCTGGGAAGAACCACCAGTGGGGCCTGGAAGGCGCTCCTCGGTCTCTGCTGGTCCTGGCAGGGTGGGCGAGTGTCCACAGAGGGTATTTATAAGAGAAGCAGGACCTCAGACTCAACGCCACAGAGACACCGAACCCAGAAGACAACATGGATCGACAAAGCACCCACATACAGAGGCACAGAATCACCCACAGCTAGCACAGGGCTCAACATCACCAGCCCCATGACTCTCAGAACACACCACAGACATGCGTCCCGCATCCAACATAACGTACCACTACTAGGGCATCACCCCTCCCCGGAAACCAGAGAACAATTCTAAAAGATAAAGACACCATACAGACCAACACCACAAGACAAGTGCTGAGAAACAGGAGGGCTCGAGATATCTACTCCCCTACTAGTTATGGCGAGCCATATATTATCAGGGCGAGCTGTTTATGGGCTTGCTAGCCTGCTCTGGGGTGCTGACAAAGAGCAGGAGTTCTGTTCACTCAGAAGGTGAAAAAGCAATAAAGATGCCCTTAAATCTTGTTTTTATCTTGTTGCATTCGCTCAGAGTTCAGAGACCGATCAAATGTCAGCTTATGGCTTCTAAAAATGTATTTTATCCTGGAGGTTGACGTTTACTTTTCTTCTCTGACTGCAAAGTTAGAGGATTTTGAAAAATTAATGCACAACATTTAAACAGCTAGTAAATGAACTGTACAAACATTTTAAAATATATTTCAGTAATGAAAGCACATTTTTTGTAAATGAGTAAAAGTAAGTTTTTAATAGGAATGAAAACACATTTGGAACCCTTTACTTGGTGATGTGCAAATGGTAAATATTTTTGCTGAAACCCAATTTCCACAGAATTTATATAAGGTATATAGTATTATCAGTAAACCAGGGTGTTAGTGGGACAAGTTGTGGCCATTTCAACGGAAAATGTGTTGTTTGTAAATGACAGTGCACTACCACATTATGCTTCAGTAATATATTTATTAAAAGTACGTTTTTAACCTCTTCCATGCTCATGACGAGCTCAGCTCGTAATGAGCCGTGGAACGCTCACACGCGGCGATAATTCCCCTGCTGTGCTGAGCGTTCCAGGGCAGGTAATGCACCTGTGACGAGCTCAGCTCGTCATGAGCATGCGCCATGCGCGTCCCCCTCCCCCCCAGCACAGCGGGAAATTAACCCCTGCAGCGAAGGGGTTAAACATGAACTAAGAAACATGCCTACACCTGCCCTGACGACAAAGTTATTTGTGAACCAGGAGGCAAGTTAGGGGTCATGTGTACCCCATATGTGGGCCAGATTCTAATTATACGTGAGGCAAACGTTTAATTTATTAAATCAAACAAAAGAGGTTTTTGTACAGCAGAAATGCTGAACGTGGATATTTGAAGGGGCTCTCATATGTGACAATGAAGAAAAAGGCAGCTCTGTAAAATAAAAGACTTGCCTACATCACAATATCAAAATAAAAGATCCCTACATCACACACTTTGAGACCAGTTTACTGGACAAGTACATTACAGATAGGTCGAGTAGACTATTAAAGTCATTAGGCCTCCAGATCTGGCAACATTTTTATGATTTTCAGAGGCCTGAACAGTCGCACAACAGATGCATTCACCGAAGACAGACCAAGCTCGGGTACAGTCACCTCAAACAGATGCCCAAAGGACGCATGATAGAATCACCCAATATGGACTGGTCGTGTTTACGCACACTCACCTTATCGATACGATGCTCCGGTACAAGCTGCCAGGACCAATCGAGAACAACCACCCCACTGAAGTACCCCCTGCGCTCCACAGTCACACAGACCCAGTGCGGACCCTGGTTGGTCACACTCACCTCAGAGACACAATGACCTGATACAACCACTGAAGGCACCGGAGCACAACCCCACGGAGGGACACCCCGTGCTCCACAGACCGGGCTCAATGCAGACAGAGGATGGTCACACGCACCCCAAATACACCTCAATGGCTGCCCACTCCTCGACACCTCTCAGTCTGGTTTCAGACCCAACTACGGCAAAGAAACTGCCCTTATCGCTGCTACTCACATCTGCATGACTGGAGGGGGGGGCTGTGGGGAGAGAGACACAGCAGCCCTCATCCTCCTGGAACTTTCCGCAGCGTTTGACACCGTCTCCCACATCATCCTCATCTAACGCCTACATGACACTGGAATCCAAAGACACGCACCCGATGGGTCTGCGTCTTCCTGGCTGGAAGGACCCAGTCAGTCAGCCGGGCACAGCACACCTCGGACACCCACAACCTCCTCTGCGGAGGTCCGCAAGGATCCCCCCTGAGCCGGACCCCCTTCAACGCACACGATACCTCTAGCCAGCATCATCCGCTCTACCGATATCAACGTCCTCTCCTGCGCTGACACACGCAGCTCAGTCTCTGCCCCACAGACAAGATCCCCAGTACCCGGGTCAAGATCATTCCCTGCATGACTGAAATTACTTGCTGGATGAAAAACAACTGCCTAAAGATTAGGACTGTCCGTCACCCCCAGCACCCACGTCAAGAACCCCAGGATCATCATTGACAGCAAACTCAACAAGACCCCCAAGTCAATGCTGCCACGGCCTTGTGCGTCCATGACCCGAAGAAGGTTTTCAAATCAGAAACCCCAGAAAAACATCATACACGCCCGTGTCACCGGCAAGTGGACTACGGAAGCATCCTCTCGGTTGGGATCAACAAAAAAACTCAGCAGAAGGCTGCAAACCATTCAGAACTCCGCGGCCAGAATCCCTCTCAACTAGTGCTTAATTTGAACCAGTGGGTTCTGGTGCTCAGCACCAGCACTTAATCTTCAATTCTGGGACTTATGGCAGACAGCCACATGGGGGCGCAGTTTGTCCTATATTGTGATGAACACAACAGTTGTTTAATAATTCTATATACATTACAAACGACTAATACCTGCCACCCATAGCTACAAAAATAGCCCGGGTGTCTCCTATTAGTCATTTTAATATATAAAAAGCCTGAATTGTCATTAGTAGCACTATGGGTGGCGCAAGTTGCTGTGGACTGCTGACCAGGGCGCTGACACTTAGGGGAATATTTACAAGCCCCTATCGCCACCACAACGCCGCGCTCCTCCACTTCCTCGTAAATATGCCCCTTATTGCTTTACAAATGATGTACTGCTCTCAACCCAGAATCACTTTCAACCTCCGAGGCCGCACGCACATCACACCACACCTGACGAAGCCCCGCTGGCTCCCCATACACAAACGAGGACAAATCAGACTCGTCAGCCACACTCCCAAGGCGCTACATAACCCTAACCGGGCATACCTCAATCGCGTCTGCTTTCACAAACCTCCCAGACACCTCCGCTCGTCCCGACTCCTACTCGCACACATCCCACACATCGAAAACGTGATCTGGGGCGGGCCCTCTCCTACGTCCCTCCACAAGTGTGGAATGCCCCCCCCCCCCCAAATAAGAGCCTCCTCCTCACTTCTTGAACTTCACAAGGAGCCGAAGACCTGGCTTTTCAAGTAGTACCACCAGGCCCTGGGTGTGCCAAGACTCACCCCACAGAGGCTGAGCCGCCACTCCATGCGACAACAGTGCTGCAGGCAGACGGGGGAGGGCCGCACTCACCTCAGAGGCGCAATGGAAGAGTAAAAGCATCGATACCACTCAAGTACAATCCCACACGGGCACACACTGTGCTCCACAGCCACCTCACACACAGTGCAGCCCCCCAATCCAGTGTATAGGCCCCCATGTTGGTTAGGTATTTTGGGGCTGATTGACAAGGCCCTTTTGTCATTTTTGCGCCACCTATTGTCAGGTATAATGTATGCAGGGTGGGCGTTCCCACGCAGGGAAGCCTCGTAAAAGTGACGCAGTGAAATATACAAGATTTCACTGCGCCACTTCTAGGACGCCACTGCGCCAAAACCTTACGCCTGCTTGAAGCAGGCGTAAGGAGGGTCGCAGCTCAAGGAGGAAAGGCCTCCCATGCATTGCTGGATTGCGTTGTGCTTGCAGCACGACTATCACTGTGGAGCATCTATGGTGGCGCAAGGGTTTCTCATGATGGCGCAGAGAAAGTGACGCATTTCTACAGATGCGTCACTTTGTTGTAAATCTGCCCCTTCGTGTCTACAGAATATTTCTCAAGAGTTTTCTGCTACTGGGCGGCCCAGCAGAGCACAGACTCTGCATCGTCCTACCTCCTTCTGGCCTCAGGGGACAGCTTGGTTGGTTCAGGCGCCTGACTGTCGCAGACAGCAGCCCTTCTTGCCTCAGGGGACAGCCTGGTTGGTTCAGGCGCCTCACTATGGCTGCAGTCATACGGCCTTCGGAGACTGGTAAGGCCTGACACCCCTCAGGGTCCTTCTGCCAGACTCCAGCCCCCCCAGGATTGCTAGGGCTGCCTGGAGGCACCTGCCTGCCTGGCGCGCCTGTTGGCAGCTTTGAGGCCTGCACCGGCAGGGACATCTTAAGATTTTTGGGGGACCTGGGCAAAACATATATTGGGGGCCCCTATACAGAACAAATTTGTTTTTTATTAACCATTTCCTGTTAATTCAAGTCCACAGGCCAAAGTATACTAAATTATATGTTAATTTTGAAGAAAGTTCAGTTTCTCAGGGGGCCCCTAGGAAGCTGAGGGCCCTGGGCAATTGCCCACTTTGCCCATGTCTTAAAACGTCTCTGTGCACCGGCTGTGTGGGTGGTAAGTGTGGGTTCAGGGGGTGTTACAGGTGAGGGTGTCCACACCTTGCACCCCTCTCCACCCTCGGGTGTTCTTCCCCGGAGTCTCCGCACCCCCCCCCCCCCCCCCCGGACCCCTGCACTTGTCCCGCCATCCATCGAGCCCCCCCCCCCCCCCGTACCCCCTCCAGTCTCACTCGGCCGCGCGCGCGCGCGTTCAAAGATCGATCCAGAGCACGCGCTGGGAATCGATGGACCTGAGAAGGATGACATGATGGGTCGGCCCTGAACTCTGGATCGCAGATGCCCGAGACCTCGTGGGGACAATCGGCGACTTCCGCGCTCTATCCACAGACCCCCCTCTCACCCCACAGACCCCCCCACCCTCACCCCCACACCCCTACCACAGACCCCCCCACCGTAAGAGCACCACACACAATCTTACTGCAAAGGGCCCCCACCATCGTCCACCCCCACAGACCCACCCCTCATGAACCGACCCTAGTGCACGTCCATCCCCAGCAGATCTGCCCCCCCCCCCGGTGCAGGATACAAGCTGAGCGCGCCCTCCATGGCTGACTCGGCCCCGGCTCCTCCGGCTCCAGCGCGGTGGGAGGAGGGGGGGCCGCTTCCGGCGGGGGAGGGCCGGGGGGGCGGAGCCAGGAGGGGGAGTCACACCCCCGGGAGGAGGGGCGTCAGCAAGGGGAGGGGAGGACTGGAGGACACCCCCCCGCCCCTCCTTTCCTCTCCAGGAGCGCCCTCTGGGGTCCGGCATGGGGGGGGCTGTTTATCCCCCTTCACCCCAGCCCCTGTCCTCCCCATGGAGCATTTATTATAATTTTTTTATTTGATGCATTTTTCTCTGGCGCGGACTTTCCCCGAAGGCGTCGGAGGCTTCACAAGAGGAACAGAACTGAAACAAGAGAACAAAATACAAAAGCAAACGTTAGGTTACATGAGGCAAAAGTGACAATCGTGAGCCAACAAAATACAAGAGGAGCGAACGGTGCATTACAGGAGGAGAGAGCGACTTGTTGATGTTACAAAAGAGAACTAAACACAGGTAGAAGGATAATCCTGCAATAAATGGCAGAACCCACTGGGAAGGCACTTCCATAGTCATGGAGAATAGAGATCTTCTATAGTAAAAGGCCTTCCTTCAGATAATATTTATTTATTTATGTATTTATGCATTTTTATATAGCGCGGACTTTACCCAAAGGCGTCAGAGGCTTCACAGTAGGAACAGAACTGATACATAATGAGAAACATTACAAAAGAACATTGCAAAAACATACGTTCCTTACATAAGGTAATAGTGACAATTGTGAGCAAACAAAATACATGAGGTAGTAAAAACTGTGAGCAACCAAAAATACATGAGGTGGTCAAAAGTGCACAAGAGAAAATAAAAGTGACAAGTGTGCAGTTATAAGAGAAAACAGTCAAATTAGAGGTATAGTCCTGCAATAAGTGCTAGACACTCGGGCTCAGAGAGGGAATGAATTCACTTTGGAAGTGTCTTTGAAGGAGGAGAACTTTGAGGTCAGTTTTGAAGGCCTGGGAGGAGGCGGTGGTCCGGAGCTGAGGCGGAAGTGAGTTCCAGATTCTCACCGCGTTGCCTGAAAAGGATTGGGCCAGCGATCTTTTGTGAGAAAGTGCCATCTTTCTTGCATGGTATGCCCCCACTTTTTTCTGAACTGCTGATGTACTTTGACTGAGTGTGCCCTGGGCTCCTGCCAATCAGGCACTCAGGGCCTGTGTTCCTTCCCTACAAAGAAAATATATGCTGAAACAAAATACCCAATTGGCATCTCTGGCCACCTGTCAGCCCGTAGTAAATGGTACCCTAGGTACCCAGGGCATGGTGACCAGAGAAGACCCCTGAGGGCTGCAGCACTTATTGTGCCACCCTTAGGGGCCCTCTACCCTGACACACACACACTGCCTTTGCAGGCTGAGTGTCTAAGTACAGAACAAAGTAAAGAGTCGACATGGCACACATCCCTGTGTGCCATACCCACAGACCCACTGCCCTGGCATACATCAGTCACCCCTCTGGCTGGGTGCCCTATGCCAGTGGTGTGGGCACAGGTGCATGAGCCCTGTGCCCCTACAGTACCCAGGACCACTCCTGGGCACCGTAAGTGCAGTGATGCCATTGAGAGTATACGGTGCTGGGAGGTTGTCATTAGGAACTCCACAGCACCATAATGGCTTCACTGAAGACCAACAAGTTTGATATAAAACTTCTCAGCACATTAAACCCACACTGATGCCAGTCTGGGATTTAATGTAAAATGCACGAGAGGGCATCTTAGAGATGCCCTCCAAAACCCGAACCTACAATCCACGTCTGGGCTGAGTGGCTGCAGAGGCTGCCACACAGCAGACATGTTGCTGGACCCCTGGGTGGAGAACCCCCCGCTCTCCTGGGCCTGCAACAATGCACACCCTGGGCGAGGTGCTAGGTCTCCCCCAGGATGGACAGGGGGAAGCTTCAAAGGCATACCGCCTCTGAGAGCTTCCCCAGACCACTTGCTGTACCCAGTAACCAGCCCCCACCAGTCCTGACCCCCACTCTGGCAGGAAGACTGGCGGGAAAAACTCCGTCAGGAAGGGGGGGTGCCAACCTGTGCCAACCCCACCCCTTAGGTGGGGGAGACGAGGTGAAGCACGACCCCGGGCTCCGGCCATCTTGAAGAAGGAAGCCCTGCCCAATCACAGCTAGGCTCCTGCCCCCCTCCCCCAGGAGAGGAGCAGGATAGGGGTGTACCCACCACAGGACAGGGACCTATTGGTCCCTGTCCTTGCCCTACCTGTAACGCCCCTAAATGTAGTATTTACGGGCTCCCTAAACCTTCCTTCCTCAGATCCCGATATCAAAAGAAGAAAGAAGATCAAGAAGAAGAAGACCCGCCGCGCAGCTGCTAACAACAGGACAACAACAACTGATTTGGCCCAAACCCTACCGGCCTGTTGATCCTGGAACCTGCTCCTGCCTAATCCCGGCGACCTCCGCGGACAGCAACCTTGGGACACCCAGAGGACCTGCCTGCCTTAACCCTCTCGAAGATTGGGACTCCCATCAGCAGAGGCTCTGCTGCAACAACCCACCTGGTGCCCACCAGGAAGCTCCGGACCAGCCCACTCTGCACCAGCCGAGCCCGGGCCGGGCCAACCCGAACCAAGACCACGAGGACGTCCCTCCGGCGACTGGGACCCGAAGTCCAGTGCCCAAAGACCCTCCTCGACGAACCAGCCGACGCCTGCAGACTCAGAACCAGGGGCCACCCCAACCACGACCAGCCGAGGGTAAGCTTTTCCGACCCCCAAAGACACCCCTGCACCCGGTTCCCCACGGCCCCCTGTGCCTCACTTTGGGGTATCTACCTGTGCTCCAAGATCCCAACTTACCTCTCAAAGTGCTGGTCGCCCCTGGAGAGTCACCGTCCCCGAGCCTGCAGCCTTTTTTCCTTTCGCAAGATCCTCTTTGGATAACATTGAGCGCCCGACGGCTCAAAAGCACCCTGCACCCAGCCGCCCGAGTACCGCTGGTTGTGACCTCTCTTTCCTATCTTACTTTCCCCCTTGCCCTGAGCAAGTGACCAGGAGCCCAGCTCTCAGAGCCGCGTGGCCTGCTAGCCAGCAGCCACCAGCCGGAGGCCCCCTTTCCCTCATTGGAAAACATTGGACCTCCCGACCTCTGCACCCGGCCGCCCCTGTGCCGCTGAGGGTGATCCAACTGTACCTACATGACCCTGGGGGACCCCTGAGTCCACGCCCAGAACCCTAACTTCGCCAACCAAGTACTCAACTTTAAACCGGTAATTCACTTACCTGCCATTGGATAACATTGACCCATTTTGACTCGAAAATTTTCTGTGTGGAGTTTTGAAAACTGAAAATATTCCTATAAAATCAGCCAAAGTCCGAATTTGAAAATACTCACCTGTGATCAGGAGAGAAGCCAGTACTGTACCTTTCAGCCCAGTACTGAACCGCAAAAGTAATCCCTAGTGGGTTTTACTAGTAACCTGTATTTTCTCCATAGGAACCCATTGTCTGCTTTTCTATGAAATTTCTTCTAAGTGTCTACTTTTGAAAACTGCAAATATTCTTTAAAAATCGTCTGAAATACTGAAACGCAATTACCTACCTGTTTTGAGTTAAGTCCCCATTGCTGGCCCTAGGAGACTAGTGCTGGGTTACAAAAGTAACACAATCGTACTTTACCTTCAACCTGAATTTTCTCCCATTGGATAACATTGTCAGAATCACCTTGAAAAGTTTCTAAGTGTGAACTTTTAAAACAGATTTATATTCAGGAATATTCATCACAGCAACTAAAACGTTTTTGCTAATCTGGTTTCAGCTTAAACCCCAGGACTGAATCTAAGATCTAGTCCTGGAACTACCAAAGTAATCCATAAAGTAATCAACTGTACTTTCCTATGAAAAACCCATTGAGCTCAATGCTAGAGGGTTTCAGAACTGTATTGCTTATTAGCTAACCTGTAATTATTGTGTTTACAGACATATTGCTCCTCTGCAAAGTATTTACATGAGAGTACTCGTACCTCAAAGTATATTTTTATAACTGTTGGTTCTAAAAATAAAACCACTATATCTGAGGCTATAACAACAATTGGCCTGGAGTTCAGTTCTTGAGTGTGTGAAACCATTTGCTGACTGAGTGTGTACATCAAATGCCTTACACTGCCCTCTGGTACTGCCTTACTGCTCGACCAAGCTACAACTTTAGAGAATAAGGTCAGTTCTGACTTTAACCTCCGTTATACCTTTGGGGTTTGTGGACTCTATACACACTAATCTACCTTATTGTGCAGTATATACAGAGCCAATTTCTCACACCTTTCCTTCTTGAAAGTGGGAGGTTCAAGCAATAGATTTTCTGCATTACGTGATGGTCTAGAGCTTCCAGAGAGTTTCAGTTTATTCAATAGGTATCGAGGGGAGGAAGTGTGCATGGCTTTGTGGATGATATTATTATTATTGTGTCTTTTGTAAAGCGCGCAGATACCCCAACGGGGTGTCCCGGCGCTGAATGAATGATAACCATCTCGAAGGCTAGAAATTACAGGCGAAACAGGAAGGTTTTCAGGGATCTACGGAATTCTTGTTCCAAATTGCTCCTACGAAGATCAAGAGGCAATTTGTTCCATCTTAGAGCAGCCCTGAGCTCAAAGGTCTTTCCACTCGCTCGGGCTTTCCTGTATCTTGGGGTGGCCAGAAAAAATTTGGTATTGGAGCGAAGGGTTCTCAGATTACTGTAGGGTCGCAAGGTAGATTGAAGGTGAGCCGAGCCAAGGCCCTTAGTGGATCGAAAGGCGAGTATCATCGCCTTAAACTCAATTTGTTTGCCCATAGAGAGCCAATGTAGTTCCCTTAAGTATGGGGAAATATGCTGTCTGCGGGAAAGGCCACCGATTAAACGTGCAGCAGCATTTTGGACCCTTTGAAGTTTCTGACAGAGACCTTTATTGAGTCCCAGATACAGACCATTAGCATAATCGACATGGGAGATGATAAGGGCATGAACAATGGTTTTTCTGTTAGCACATGGTAGATAGTTGATTAGTTTTTTTAAGATCCTTATCTTGGAAAAACATGCCGCTGAGACAGTTTGAGCCTGACTGTCAAAAGCTAATTTGTTATCCCAGCGGACTCCTAAGTTTCTCACAGAGTCCTTTGGGGTCAGGGCGGGGCTCAGATCTTCCGGCCACCAGAGGTTCGGGCTTTGTGGGTGATACAAGCAGTCTTGTAGATAGATCTTGCCTCAATGGGAAGCCAGCGGAGGGTGGATAACATCGGTGTGATGTGATCGCTTCTTTTGGCCCCATAAATGAAACAAGCTGCAGAATGGAGAACAGAATTAAGGGGGGACCGGTGGGATTTGGGGAGGCCAGTCAGAAGAGAATTGCAGAAGTCAAGTCTGGAGAGAACCAGCGATTGGACCAGGGTTTTAAGGTCATGCTGCGGGAAGAAGCGACGAATCCCCCAAAGAAGGTACAGTTGGTATCGAGCGGACTTTGCAAAGGAGTTGATGTGGGAGATTAGATTGAGTTTTGTGTCGAGTATGACACCAAGGGATTTTGCGCTGTCGACAATGATGGGTTTATTGTTTAGTAGATTCATCTGATCCATCCATGATTGAACCGGGGGAGGAGAAAGCGAGGAGGAGAGGAGGAGGAATTCGGTTTTGGAGGGATTCAGAATCAGTTGACGAGTTGACATCCAGTTTTGAATGGAGTCGAGAGTAGAGCTTAGGATAGAGAGATCGTGAGTGGAGGCAACCTTGAGGTAGAGTTGAGTGTCGTCAGCGTAGAGATGATAGTGGATCCCGGATTTACCTAATAGTTCTCCCAGTGGTTCTAAATAGAGATTGAACAGTAGAGGTGCAAGTATAGAGCCTTGAAGAACACCTTGACCTACCACCAAAGGAGATGAAAGACTGTTCGCTATTTTGATCATTTGGCATCTATCAGAGAGGAAGGAAGCCAATCAATTAAGCACAGTGCCCTCCAAGCCCATGCGGTTCTTCCAGCGCTCACTGTCTCTCCGAGGCCTTGAACTCTAGCGCCTTAATGTGAGGCCTCTCAGTGCTTTGACCCCCCCTCCCCCCGCTGCAGGAAAGAAAGAAGGGGGCACTGGACAGGCCTCCAGCTGCTGCTCGGTGCAGGTGCAAGCCAGTGAGGAGCTGCTATGAGCTGTCATTATATGACCGTGGCTCAGGGGGTGCAGCTGCTAAGAGCTGACATCATATGACCGTGGCTCAGGGGGTGCAGCTGCTATGAGCTGACATTATATGGCCGGGGCTCAGGGGGTGCAGCTGCTGTGAGCTGACATTATATGGCCGGGGCTCAGGGGATGCAGCTGTTATGAGCTGACATTATAGGACTGCGGCTCAGGGGGACTGCGGCTCAGGGGGTGCAGCTGCTATGAGCTGACATTATATGGCTGGTGCTCAGGGGGTGCAGCTGCTATGAGCTGACATTTTATGACCGTGGCTCAGGGAGTGCAGCTGCTATGAGCTGACATTATATGGCCGGGGCTCAGGGGGGTGCAGCTGCTATGAGCTGACATTATATGGCCGGGGTTCAGCGGGGTGCATCTGCTATGAGCTGACATTATATGGCCGGGGCCCAGGGGTGCAGCTGCTATGAGCTGACATTATATGGCCGGGGCTCAGGGGTGCAGCTGCTATGAGCTGTCATTATATGGCCGGGGCTCAGAGGGTGCAGCTGCTATGAGCTGACATTAAATGACCGTGGCTCAGGGGGTGCAGCTTCTATGAGCTGACATTATATGGCCGGGGTTCAGTGGGGTGCATCTGATATGAGCTGACATTATATGGCTGGGGCTCAGGGGGGTGCAGCTGCTATGAGCTAACATTATATGGCCAGGGCCCAGGGGTGCAGCTGCTATAAGCTGTCATTATATGGCCGGGGCTCGGGGTGCAGCTGCTAGGAGCTGTCATTAACATGGCCAGGGCTCAGGGGGTGCAGCTGCTATGAGCGGTCATTAAATGACTGTGGCTCAGGGGGTGCAGCTGCTATGAGCTGACATTATATGGCCGGGGCTCAGGGGGGTGCAGCTGCTATGAGCTAACATTATATGGCCGGGGCTCAGGGGGTGCAGCTGCTATGAGCTGACATTAAATGACTGTGGCTCAGGGGGTGCAGCTGCTGAGCTGACAATATATGGCCGGGCTCAGGGGGGTGCAGCTGCTATGAGCTAACATTATATGGCCGGGGCTCAGGGGGTGCAGCTGCTATGAGCTGACATTAAATGACTGTGGCTCAGGGGGGGCAGCTGCTATGAGCTGACAATATATGGCCGGGGCTCAGGGGGGTGCAGCTGCTATGAGCTAACATTATATGGCCGGGGCTCAGGGGGTGCAGCTGTTATGAGCTGACATTATATGTCCGGAGCTTAGGGGTGCAGCTGCTATGAGCTGTCATTATACGGCCGTGGCTCATGGGTGCAGCTGCTATGAGCTGTCATTATATGGCCGGGGCTCAGGGGGTGCAGCTGCTATGAGCTGACATTATATGGCCGGGGCTCAGGGGGGTGAAGCTGCTATGAGCAGTTGTAGGAAAGTAGATACCCGACTATGGTTACCCCAGATTTTTTTGCCTTGTGTTTAGCTGGTTTTCGACTTAGTTGGCCTGGGATCCTGCTAATCAGGGCCCCAGGCTATCTGCTCTCTCTGTAAAATGGACTCCATGTACTTTAGGTACATACCTAATTTGATATTGGGTCACCTTATGAGCCCCTGTATAGTGTACCATAGGTACCCAGGGCATAGGTGCACCCAAGGCCTACCAGGGGCTGCAGCATATCTTTTGCCACCCCTGGCAGGCCATCCAAACTGACACAACTGGCTGATCACTCAGCTGGGGCAAGGTTGTGTAATCACCCCTTGCTTAGGTATAGTATTCCTATATCTACCCTTATATATAGACACACAGTAACCTTTAAGTCACTCCTATGGCAGGCCTTAACAATCCTGGAGGCAGAGTGCTTGGTTATGTGTGAAATGGTGATCTAGCATGAGCTGAGCCTGTCTGCAGCTTTCGGAACCATGTCCTTATAGCTGTTCTATGATATCGCCATACCATATACTCTTAAGTGCATTATAATCCTCGCGGTTAAATGCTAACTTTGGTTTGGCTTTATCCAAACATGTCGTGTAAGGTGTCATACAATTTGGAATACTACCCCCTCGCCAATTCTGGCGACGGGGGTAGCATTCCACCCTTCTAGAGGAAGAAGACATGTTCAGAGGAGTGTGTTAGTAAATAAATACATATATATTTTATATATATCATGTGTGGTGTCCTTTCATTTGATATTCAAGGGGTTACATATGGTAAAACAGCTGGCTTGACACGCCCTCAAGAGTCTTTTAGCCTAAGACTGTTCTGTCCACGCTACCACTAGGATAGCTGGTCTATAAGGTTGACTTACAACCATCACCATAAGGGTTGTTTGGACTGGTGCAAGGTGCACACTAGAATAGTGAACATCATATACAGGCCAACTTCTCACAGCGGTCATTATATGGCCGGGGCTCAGGGGGGTGCAGCTCCTATGAGCTGTCATTATATGGCCGGGGCTCAGGGGGTGCAGCTGCTATGAGCCGCCATTATATGGCCGGGGCTCAGGGGGTGCAACTGCTATAAGCTGTAATTAACATGGCCGGGGCCCGGGAGTTGCAGCTGCTCTGGTGGAACAGGTAAAAGGTACACTGCTGCCAAGTTTCCAGTCTCATGTGTGACATTTTGAGTGACACTCAGGGGCATATGTACAAGCCCCTATTGCCACTACAACGTCACTTTTTCTAACATTGTGGTGGCGATAGGGGCTTAGCCTTATTTTCACGCTATGCCTCCTGTTTATGCTACCCTTGTAAATAGGGGGGCAGCGTCTAAATCAATGGCTGTTGCCGTGGAATTCCTACACCACACCCACTTCCCACCCCTTCCACACTAAATGCAGTGTGAAATTGTGCCTTATTCACAAGGCAAAACCAAAGGAAATGATGGACGGAGCGTTGACAATACAAGCACTCACCCCCAGTCAACTGATCTGGGTTTAATCCATCACCATTCTTTAGCCCACTCTGCCACCCCAGTTCAGACATGGCCATAAAGGTGACGTTGTGTTGGCGATAGAGGCTTGTACATATGCCTCTTTGTGACTTGGCTGCCTCAGCTCCAGTTGTCAATGTTTGGGTCGAGGGGTCTTCCTAACATCCTGAAGGTGGAAAGGACCAGAGGGGCCTCCTCTGATTAGGAGCAATGATGAGACAGGTTGGGAAATAACAGGAATAAAGAAATGCAAGCAGAATGTGGCCATAAGCAGATATAAATAAAGCAGCCCATCATTCGTTCTTATCGAGGTGGAAACAACACAATCACGATTTGTTATCTTTTTCTATAAAAGTCTCTTTTATTCATGATTTGCCATAAAGTTTGTTTTTCCTAATTTCATAAAGACAATTTGCGCCAAACTAACAGCCAGCACGAGTCGCAACAGCAGTCCCTTCTTCAGGGCTCATGAATCAATTGTCCTACTCAAGCAACAAATGATACGAAGACGTCAGTCATCTAAAGTAGTACACAACGTTGTTAGTAGAAATAACTAGATCTCTTCTCTAGTTAAATTCAATAGAATATTCATCCCCAAGATATGGGCATCGAAAAGAATAATACGCTTTGTTTGTGGGAAACGTGATAATTTCACGAACAAGTGTCAATAAAGATTGAGGGCAGGGATGATCTTGGCTCTCACAATAAATTCAGCAAAGTTTTGTCACTGCAGGGCTCGCATCCATCAAATTCACACTGCTCATAGCCGCATCCATGCTGGTTTATTAATCCGCACAGTGAAAAACCATTAGAAATGCCCAACCTCACAATGCGCTGCCAAGCCTGACTCAACAACGAATGGTGAATAAAGCAAACGCACTCCTCCAGACAACATCAACACAACTCACAGTCCCTCAGACCTACAGGTCCATAATCACTGGTAGTTACCTTCCTCTTCTTAATGTTCTCAGAGATCTTTGCAGCTCTGGCTTTTCTCTGTCCAGCTGACCGCTTGGTTTTTCTCACCTTTCTCGTTGAGTTCCTCCTACCCAGCAGCTAGCGCCAACACCACTCGCCAGTGGATTTGAGGGTGGATGACCGGAGACGACTTCTTCCTGGTCAGAGAGCCTTGCTCCAACTCCCCGCTGGCCATCTCTTCTTTGGAATATCACTGAACTGCCACCAGAGTCCTACTGCCTCTCAATGCTGGTTCTTTACACAACGCTGAAATGTTGTACTTGAAGGGCAGGATGTTCACACAAGAGTCTGGACCCACTCAGGTCAGAGGTCAGTTTTATATCATGCTAGATCCTTAAATTCACAACCTGCCAGGCTTCACCTGGCACAGACACTGCACACATCATCACATCCATCCTCACAGCTTCACACTATACATTCCACAGCATGCCTACTCAGCCCATGCGTAAAGGCATCACAACAGCGTCCCCTTTATTTACAGGAGGATAACCCAGCCACGCCTCATCACTGCACCATCCCATGTCCGTAAAGATAGAAAGTATGTCCAACAGATGCAACAATCATTCAGGAACAAGACAACAAGCTCTCTCTTCTATATCTTCCCCAAGCAAAATACACATGCCCAAAGGCATCAGCCTCAGACACATCCAGCCACGCAAGCCCAGCACCCCACCACACCAAACGCCCAGTCAACCAGCTGGCCAAAGCAACGCGACCAAGTGCGAGACGGAAGAACGCAACTGAGTCTGCACACAGTAACACACACTCTGGGTGCTGCACACAGTAAGACACCCTCTGGGTGCTGCACACAGTAACACACACTCTGGGCGCTGCACACAGCAAGACACCCTCTGGGTGCTGCACACAGTAAGACACACTCTGGGCGCTGCACAAACATCAGATGCCATGACAGTCCTCACTATGCACAGACGGAACTTCTGAAAACACAACAGTCACACCAGTGCAGTCCAGTACTCCCACCTCCAACACCTGTCCATGTGACTGCATCGGAGGTACGCCCCCAAGCACCAGAAAAAGGAAGCGCCCACGTGCTACAGCCTACACGCAAGCCCTCTGTATCCACCCATGGGAAACGCATTTCAATGTGCCTAGAGCTCTGTTTGAAGCTTCACTGCAGACACTTCACAGGAGCAGGGCAGCTCCACTTTCTCTCATTCCAGTTGACTTCTCTCTTTCAATTTAGCATCAGGTTATCAAAGTTCACCTTTTGATTTCATCAATGCTCTATGAACCACAGAGGGAAGCACTGGACCAGGGCACCGCTTCCTTTGGCTGCCCCCCTGTAAGAGTCAGTAACAGGCTCAAGATGACTCCTGCTGTGGCCTAAGGGGAAGAGGATTGGTAGATAAGAATGAATAATGAAGGAATGAATGAATATTGCATGTCTAAAGCGCACGATCACTCGTGATTGAGCGTCCTGCCTCTACATTATGGAACACTGTGAAACCCTAACGTAGACAGGAAAGATTGAATTAAATAAGGACGTGGCAGAGTGCATCCGGGAGTTGGAAAAGCCAGGCCTTTGAGGCTTTTTCGAATGAGTCTTCCGTTTCCGTGAAGCGGAGGAGAGCTGGCACTTGGTTCCAGGCTTTGGTGCACAACACCGTAAAGGCCTTTCCTTCCTGAGTTTTTAGTCTAAAGGGGGAGGCTTCAGAAGATTTGCATTTGAGGATCTCAGCGTTCTCTAGGTCTTATAAGGACTGAATCTGGACGTGAGGTATTTAGGGTCGGTGGCCTTGGCTGCTCAAAGACTAGCAGCAGGGTCTTGAATGCAATTCTTTTGTGGACTGGCAGCCAATGGAGTCTTTTTAGTGCAGCCGATGCAGAGCTCTGCTTAGGAAGCTGTAGCGCCATCTTGGCTGCCGCGTGTTTGACCATCTGAAGCCTATGGATTCGCTGCTTGGAACAGCCCGCATACAGGCTGTTGCAGTAGTAAAATCGAGATGTAACGATGGCAAAACTACGGTTTTCCTAGCTGTAAGGGGGAGAAAGTGGAAACAAATTTGAGGGATTTGATGAAGCTGAAAAACAACCCTGCTACCGCCATTGCTTGAGGTTGGAAGGAGCATCCAGAACCCGTGCAAACACATTTCAGAACCCCGAAGATGCAGCAGTTTCCGTCTCGCTGTAACAAAGTGTTGATGCCTTTGCCGAGGCTACCCAAGGCGCCTTGCATTGTGCAGTCAATGCTGCAAACTCGCCTTGTTGCCCTTTGCACCACTACTAGGCAGAGGCCCAGCAGTTGGATTCAGCTCAAGTGAACTGCTAGTAAGCCAGGTTTCCTTGTGGGTCATCAGGGTGCTCTACCTAAGGACACTCCCCTCTTCAGCCCCAGAGACCTCCTGAGGTATTGTTGCGGGGATTCTGCTCATACACAGAACTCTGCACAGAGACCCAGGACCTCAGTGAATTGTGGTGGACCAAAAAACTCACCTCCGTACCTAGAAGCCCTAACCGACTAGCATCAGTGTCTCATTAGCACTCTGTCCTATAGCAAAGTTACCAATGATTAGGCAACCCAGAACATGCGACTTAGGCTACTCTTTGGAATGGTGGGAATCAAGAACACTCTTTCGTTTTATTCTCAAACCAGTCCACAACCTGAGTAATTAGAGACACGGAAAAGTTTAAAATGTTTATTTTAACGACGTGCTCCAAGATGCAGTATTTTTACTAACATAAGCAGGCATATGATTAAAAATAATACGATCAGCATTGTTACAATTCCATAAAACACAAAGGGAGAAATCATATTATAATGATAGTGGAAACAGGTCCTATAGTGCCTTGTGAACCACCCTCCCTTGCTAGGAAGTAGGTTTTATAATAATAGAAGGTCTCTTAGGCTTGAATGGGGAACCCCATGCTCCAAGATCAGCAGAAGTGAATCAAGTCAGGATTAGCAAAGCTCTCTCTCTCTGGAAAAGGATTTTCTCCAAGTGCCCTAATCATGCACGCAGTGCAATATTAAAGAACTCCCTCGAGATAGAGGTACTATCTCCCTGCAGCCGCAGCACCCAAAACAGCAAAGCCCGGTCCAGCGTCGTCCAGCTCTGCGGTCTGACCGATGCCGCAGAGTACCAGCAAAAGGTATCCCTGCTCTGGAGGGTCAGTTCAACCTCTACTTCAAGTCATGAGGCCTTAGAACCCACCAGAGACAAAAGGCACCAATACCTGTGGTACCGGAGCCCTTGCTGCAAAAACCTACAAAGCCAAGTCCAAGCAGACTCCAACTTTACAGCGAGCCAGCACCGACGTGTAACTTCAGGACTTCAGAGACCCACCTCAGCAGTTGCTCAGCAGCTCCAGAATCGTCGCTCCAAGGTGTCAGCCACTGACCGCGAGGCCCATCTTTGCACACCTTTGCCCAGCTGCACAAGTTCACTGCACCCAGCCTACCTGGGGCATCGTTAATCTAGCTGTGCTCACGAGGCCTCAGAGCCCTTGCAACCTTTACTCTCCCTTGAGAGCCCTCAGACTCACTTGCAAGTCCCCCTTGGCTTTTACAGGTGGCCCCTTTTAGCGCCAGCTGCCAAGTCCCTTTGTCTATTGTTTCCACAGAAACCGGTAAAGCTCCAAAGACCTTGGCCGTGGCACTTTGGACCTTGGCCCTTGAATCTTTCAATTTCTAAAACGGTTACCACACAATATCTGAGCTGCATTGATGGTGTTTTTGCCTCAGTGCCAGTATGTGACTCAGAATTCATGATGTCCCCTGTGAGTGGGGGTGTTCAGTCGGTTAAACTCTCTTCTCACCTCACTTATCTGGGAAGGAAAGCCGAATAGGACAGCGCCGGACATGATGAAGGGATAAAAGGATGGTGGCCTTGGTGTACTGAGCTTGAGAGTACCATCATGCAGCTCATACGCAGCATGCAGTGAAATGGATAGAGGACGGGGCAATTGGGAGAAGGATCTGCTGGCGGGGATGGTAGAGGGGAACAAACTCCCTATGTGCTTGATAGCAGGTGCTGGGGTGTCTTACGGCACGCTTTGTTTGGTGCGACAGACAGCAGCGGTAAGCATAGGTTGGTGTTGGTAGTAATTAGGATGGCTTCATTTCACAGGGAACTGCCAATATGGATCTTGGCTCCATTTCGCCAGAAGAAAGAGACTGTTTTACCACTCTTGGTAGGAGGGGGGTTGTGAGGTAGTGGGGGATTTGTATTCTGGTGAGGCATTTTTGTTTTTTGAGGAGGCGCAGGAGCAGGCTGCTTTGGGCCTGGGCTACTTTCTTCATTATGTGGGTGTATCTGGCACAGTGAGGGCGATTTGGCCGTCTTATCTGGAAGCTCCATCCGCATTGGCCACGTTGGGCGCGGTATTGACGCTGGGGTCGATGCGACATCTTACATCCCTGACATATAAGGCTCTTCAAGCTGATACAGTTAGGGCAGCGCTGAGGGTGCGGAGTGCCTGGGAGGAGGATCTGGAGACCCCTATATCAGCTGTGGACTGGCCTCAGCCATGTGAGTTACTGAGGATGGGGTCCAGAAAAACCCTGTGCAAATTAGTTAATTTTAACTTCATGCTTCGCGCCTACGTAATAACCTGTGCACCTGAATAAAATTAGTCCGGACTACACTTCCATGTGTCTACGGTGTGCAGTTGGGGGGCGGAATTTATGCATCTAGCATGGGGCCTTCTGGGAGACAGTGATCAGATTGAATCGTGCCACGGCCCTCGTTTGAGAACTAGCATCTCAGCTTTGTTGGCTGGGGCTGTTGGTCCCTCCAAAGAAAAGTAAAATGACGTACAGATTCATGCAGCCGCCACTAGCACTGGCAAGGAGGTGTGTAGCCATTACTTGGTTAGGGATGAGGGCTCCTTTGGAGGAGCTTTGGGTTAGAGATGTCTCAGAACAGGCGGTGACAGCGGAAACACAAATGCGTCGCATTAGAACTGAGGCCAAACTTCTGCTAGACTTGGAAGCCTGGGGGTTGCTTTGCCAAAAGTTCTTGGATCCGGAGGGAGGTGAGGAGGGGGCAGTGATGAATCAATGTAGCGCTTGGGTACACTATGTTGGGGTGTTTGATATGGATTGTATTAGGATTGTGATGTTTACTATGGTGGACGGCTACGTCTTTGTTTCCCCCTACACTATCTTAATGATGTAACTTGGCAATTGATGTGGGCCTTGTGGCTCTGATGTGTCTGTACTCCATCTGCTGAGTTGCTGCTTCATTGTTTATTGTCATGTGTTTATAAAATGACAAAGGTTTTTCTTTTTTTTAATTGTGTATATAAGCAACTACTACATTCGCATCGCCCGTATCAGGACCAGCAGTCCCCGTCATTGCAATTGTTTCAAACAAATTTTAATCTCTTGATCAAAGGGTGGATTTTCTTATCCTTAACACCGCTTTCTTTTCTAGATGTTGCGGCGGATGTTCCGTGAGTTCCTCTCAAGAGTTTTCTGCGTACAGAGCTTGTGGCCCAGTAGTGTGGAGCCGAGCTGCGTCAGTTCCAACAGAAGCAGTCTGATTTTTATGTCAACTATTTGAGTCACGCATGTGCGCCAGTTCTCCGCAGCAAAACTCAAATGTGGAGTAATTACATAGCCAGAACACAAAGGAACCACTTTCCCGTTGCCACTGCTGTGACAACCTATTTTAATGAATTTAATTAATCAAATTCGCACTCAGTTCTTTGTTTTTTTCAAAAATTATATCCACTAATCTTCATCTCGATTATTCTTCAATCCATTCTACTCATAGCCATATTTGGTCTTTCACTCTTGACTTTCCAAAGAACGCAGGAGACTCACTGTTTCCACATGCCATAGATTTTATTGGAAACCCAATGCATTTCGGGTGGGACCCTTCTTCAGGGGTTTCCCGACATGTAAAACATTTTCTTTTAATCTATCATTTTCACGCTAGGGTACTACTCTCCCCTCCCTCTCCTCACGTGAACAAGGAACAACCATCAGTTGCGTCTCACCTAAATCGTTTTTTCGTAATTATAGCCCCCAACAGTATGAATATCAGGCTCTCCAGCAGCTAACAGACAGCCGTGGTAATTTTGGGCAAAACGTATATGGTAAGCTGTGCTTCCCAGTGATGCCCCCCCCCCCGCCCCCTCCTTGGCAGCAGGGAATTAAAACTTTCAAGCTTCGCCTTAGGAGCACAAGTCAGAAAGTTCCCTTCACACTTTAACCATCACTAGCCCTGCCTTGGGGTTGCTGCCCGCGTGCCTGAAGGGAAGAACATGTAGTTACAAACTGTCTATAGATTTAGTGGCGCCGGATCCCATTATCATGACTTCATTCCAGGCTTAGGAGGATGAATGTAATGACTGCTACGAGGAGCTTTAACTGGGGCTCGAAGAGACGATGACGGATGCGTTGGACTAGTGTTCAGCAGTCTGCGAACAAAGCATCGGCAATTCCAATAGAATCTTTTACAAAACGTCTTCAATAATATGCCCAATGCCCTGTGTCCATGAAGAACTTTTAGTCCCCCCTTGCCAGTACCTCCTAACCCTCAAAAGGCAAAAATAAAACTAGAACATGGCCACACAGGGAGGCGTTTAAGAAACTTTCTCGTGCTCTTGCCTATCGGATACCTAGGATACCAGACGGACACAGCACTAAATCACCAAAGGTGACGACCCCAACACTGACCATTCTTCATAGTCAGATTCCATCCTCTAGGGTGGACAAACCAGAGCCAAGCACGAAGAAACACAAGACCAAGGAGAATCCCCCTCAGAGCACCAACACTTGGAAGGGTACCTGGCTTTGCTGCACATGACATAGTCAATCAGATCGCAAAAAACAACAAGTGATGGACTGAATGTGGATCAATGTCACACACTCCCCCAGTCAAAAGATCTGGGCCCAAATCCATCGTTTTTTTGCACTCCACACCACCCTGGGTCAGATAATGGCTTTATGCAAATCAGCTCTGACCCTGTTGCCCCATGGGAACAGTCCAGTCCGAACTACAACAGCCATATCTTTCCCAGACCGGAATCAAGCATCCGAGGACCGGACCGGTTTCGAGGTAACACCTCTCTTCAGCCCGGCTAGCTTGACTCCAAGTGGTGTGGAGTGCCTGGGACCCACGTCTGGGCATCCCCAGCGCACTTAGGGCGGCAATTGCAAAAAACAACAAGTGATGGACTGAATGTGGATCAATGTCACACACTCCCCCAGTCAAAAGATCTGGGCCCAAATCCATCGTTTTTTTGCACTCCACACCACCCTGGGTCAGATAATGGCTTTATGCAAATCAGCTCTGACCCTGTTGCCCCATGGGAACAGTCCAGTCCGAACTACAACAGCCATATCTTTCCCAGACCGGAATCAAGCATCCGAGGACCGGACCGGTTTCGAGGTAACACCTCTCTTCAGCCCGGCTAGCTTGACTCCAAGTGGTGTGGAGTGCCTGGGACCCACGTCTGGGCATCCCCAGCGCACTTAGGGCGGCAATTGCAAAAAACAACAAGTGATGGACTGAATGTGGATCAATGTCACACACTCCCCCAGTCAAAAGATCTGGGCCCAAATCCATCGTTTTTTTGCACTCCACACCACCCTGGGTCAGATAATGGCTTTATGCAAATCAGCTCTGACCCTGTTGCCCCATGGGAACAGTCCAGTCCGAACTACAACAGCCATATCTTTCCCAGACCGGAATCAAGCATCCGAGGACCGGACCGGTTTCGAGGTAACACCTCTCTTCAGCCCGTCTAGCTTGACTCCAATTGGTGTGGAGTGCCTGGGACCCACGTCTGGGCATCCCCAGCGCACTTAGGGCGGCAATTGCAAAAAACAACAAGTGATGGACTGAATGTGGATCAATGTCACACACTCCCCCAGTCAAAAGATCTGGGCCCAAATCCATCGTTTTTTTGCACTCCACACCACCCTGGGTCAGATAATGGCTTTATGCAAATTAGCTCTGACCCTGTTGCCAGAGCTGATTTGCATATCGCCATTGTCTAACCCAGGGTGGTGTGGAGTGCAAAAAAACGATGGATTTGGGCCCAGATCTTTTGACTGGGGGAGTGTGTGACATTGATCCACATTCAGTCCATCACTTGTTGTTTTTGCAATTGCCGCCCTAAGTGCGCTGGGGATGCCCAGACATGGGTCCCAGGCACTCCACACCACTTGGAGTCAAGCTAGCCGGGCTGAAGAGAGGTGTTACCTCGAAACCGGTCCGGTCCTCGGATGCTTGATTCCGCTCTGGGAAGGACATGGCTTTTGTAGTTCGGACTGGACTGTTCCCATGGGGCAACAGGGTCAGAGCTGATTTGCATATCGCCATTGTCTAACCCAGGGTGGTGTGGAGTGCAAAAAAACGATGGATTTGGGCCCAGATCTTTTGACTGGGGGAGTGTGTGACATTGATCCACATTCAGTCCATCACTTGTTGTTTTTGCAATAGTCAATCAGATCTTCTGATAGTTTGCAACCTCAGGTGTGGAAAACCTATGTCCAAACACATACTAGAAAAAGATTTGAGGAGGTTCGGATCCATTTGCAGCCCAAGACCGACCCTCCTAGGCATGGTGACCGAGACCCCAGAAGAGGACCCTAGTATCGTCACCTTTATGAAGAAATATTCCGGGGACCCGGAGGAAGAGCAGGATCGAGCTTGGCACAATTGCAAAGATACGGTGCTGGGTTTGGTAGAGCCACTCACAAAGATCCTAGAAATGACCTATAAGGCCAAAGATACCTCAAGACCTATAGACTGAGACATCCTAGCAGGCTGGGGCAGACAGCGATTTGCCAGTTGGGGAACGCTAACTGGTATCGCAACAGAAAGGCATAGATCAATTCGGATAGACCCCAAGTTAAGCGCACTCGCAAGTTCAGAAGTTGGGGCAACTACTGGAGGTCTGTTTGATCTCCCATTTGTGAAGGACCTCAGCAGATTTGCCAGGGCTGGGAGATTCAGGGGTTCATTGTACGGCCGTGGTTCCTTCCAAGGACATCAGAGAGGATATACCCCCCACGGGGTCACAGGGGATGGTATGATGCCTTAGGAGGCTATTGTGGAGCATCCTCAGGAACAGGCGAGCCTCTAAGAGAAGTGGTTTTGGGAGGGCAGGGTTCAACATTTCGTACCCAATTGACAAAAAATATTGCAGGATGCATGGGTTCTAGAGGCTGTACAAACTGGAGTTTGACGATTATACGTGCCAGCAACATCCCCCCTCCCCCCGTAACTTTGTTTTCCCATGTGAACAGGCCTTTATAAATTAGGAGGTTCAGGAACTGCTGAAACTATACTTTGGTATAGCATATACATAGCCTGCAGCCTACACCCATAGGCTTACTCAACAGAATAAAAACCCTGGCAGAAACGACATGCTTAACTCTGCTCACTTCTGCGTGGGCAGTGATGGAGCGTTCCTATAGGTTCCCAAGGTGGAGTTTGTGCACTTAACACACTGGAAAAGATGGTGGCAGTGAGTCTGTCAGCAGAGGAGCAGAAGTTACGTTTCAACCTGGACCATCTCAGAGTTAAAAACTGGCTCAAATAGTAGTTCCTAACTCGCCAACCATTCTAAATGAGCTTACACGCTAAGCAGGGCCAATGGAACCACACAACATCAATAAAGGTCTTTAGTTTTTTTTATAAGTTACCATTACAGCAGCACACTCATCCCCCAAGCACGCTCCTGTGTCGATTCTTATTCAACAACACGCAGTGTCTATTGCTGTAGCTCATTTCTCCAGGACACCCACCCAGAAGGGCTATCCGCATTCCAGGAGATAAAAAATGCTGAATGGAAGTCTAGGCACCACAAGGTGGGACAAACCAACCACTGTAGATGTTGTGTGTGGATTTTGGTAACACAGTCATAGGAGAAACAGGGTCACTCAAGGACAAAGAAACAAACTTTGAAAATGAACAAATGGAGGTAAAAGACAGAAAGAAATGACCACGCTTCACTTCAGACTGCCATCTGCAGTGTTCCTCTGGCCATACTGGTGCTTACAATTTAATTCCCTTTCCTAAAATATTCCAAGAAGATGACAGTACGCAGAAGTCCTGCAGAAGTCCCCCATTCTCTAAAATGTACTGATTCAAACTGAACAGCTCCCTTCGGCAGTACAGGAACTTGACCGTCACCCTGGTTCACTGGTCAGTTTCAATGGTGGGGCCTTGAATTTTTGATTTCTGTCTCTCGATCCATCCTCGCCGACTTACATATATGTCTAGATATAACAACTAAAACGTTTGGCTCGATACGCCCCCCCCTTACCAACCAAACTGACCTCTAACTCCCACATTTACTGTCCGCTCGCGACAGCCATACTGCACCGAGACCCCTTCACAAATACAAGAGCCGCCCTCTCTTACCAGAGCCCACAGTGACGTCAGGTGATTTCCCAGAAGGATGGGAGCTCTGAAAAGCTCCAGGAAGGGACCTTTGGAAGCTGGAAATGATTTGGAGCAGAATCGATGACTTGGCAGGCGAGGGACCCCACCAGGCAGCAATGGATTGTGGTCTAGACTAGCTTGCGTTTAATACTAGCTCATCTCCTTATCACTTGATTTTATTGGTATTCGTACTGCCTCTCCACCCGAGCATCATCCATAACGGATACAAGAAGGCACGAGGAATGGCTTCCCAGCAGGTTGTGGTTTAAGGCCCCAAGATATTCAAGAGTGACATCAGAAAACAACAAGACGCATAACAGGACCACACTGAGCTGTAAATATCTGTCTCCAGCCTTTGGACTATCAGCCGGCACCGCAGAATGGCCAACAGCCACACTGAATCAGGAAGCAGAACGAAAATATGTGCCCAGGAACAGCATTTAATATGTGCAAGTTACACAGTGGCCCCAGCAAACCCTCCTTTTGAGGTACCAGGACTCGTCCCCCTCAAAGCATGATTTTGCCAGTGGTTAGTCCAGGAAGCCCATCTCCATGGCTTCTAGCATCTGGGGGTGCAGTAGGCGTGTTGCCAAGCGCTCAATGTCATCCAGGCTGAGCAGGCGAAGGCTTCGCTCGTAATCCTGCAGAAGGAGAAAAAGAAAGCAGCATGGTCAACGGGGGAGGGAGATTCAGATATTGGTCATCTCTACGTTTAACACGACAACACGAGTCCACACAATCCATCTCTATCTATGGCACCACACGAGCCCACACAATCCACCTCGATCCATGGCACCACACGAGCCCACACAATCCACCTCGATCCATGGCACCACACGAGCCCACACAATCCATCTCGATCTATGGCACCACACGAGCCCACACAATCCATCTATGGCACCACACGAGCCCACACAATCCATCTCCATCTATGGCACCACACGAGCCCACACAATCCATCTCGATCTATGGCACCACACGAGCCCACACAATCCATCTCCATCTATGGCACCACACGAGCCCACACAATCCATCTCCATCTATGGCACCACACGAGCCCACACAATCCATCTTGATCTATGGCACCACACGAGCCCACACAATCCATCTATGGCACCACACGAGCCCACACAATCCATCTCCATCTATGGCACCACACGAGCCCACACAATCCATCTCCATCTATGGCACCACACGAGCCCACACAATCCATCTATGGCACCACACGAGCCCACACAATCCATCTCCATCTATGGCACCACACGAGCCCACACAATCCATCTCCATCTATGGCACCACACGAGCCCACACAATCCATCTTGATCTATGGCACCACACGAGCCCACACAATCCATCTTGATCTATGGCACCACACGAGCCCACACAATCCATCTTGATCTATGGCACCACACAAGCCCACACAATCCATCTCCATCTATGGCACCACATGAGCCCACACAATCCATCTCCATGTCACATGGGCGTCTGCCTGTGCACCTTTCTTTGGAGGGTCAGCAGAGATGGGTCTAGTCTGTCAGGTTTCCTCACACCCTATGATTTTGCAGGGAAAATGTATGAATACAACAACTGCAATATGTCAACATGCGTGTGGTTTGGTAAATTAAAGCTGGGAGCAGTAGTCCAAAGTCTGCAGTTCCAGCTTAGATAATCTTACAGATAGGGGTAGAACCATTACCCCCAAAGACACCCCCCTAATTTGTAATCATACCTGGAACACAGTGGATAAAATGTTATGTTATGTTATATTATATGGTGATTTATAAAGCGCACAGCTACTCAGGTAGAGTGTCCTGGTGCTAAACAGATCTATCAGGCACAGAGCAAGAGAGTACAATGAGGTTATTGTCCAAAAAGCCATGTCTTGAGTTCCTTCCTAAAAGCACGGAGGTTGCCGCTCTTCCGCAGAGACTCAGGTAATGAGTTCCAGAGCTGGGGTGCCAAGCGTTTAAAATAGCGGCCCCCAATGCGTGCTCGCCTAATTCCCGGTACAGTGGCCAGGGCCAATGATGACGACGGTAAGGACCTTGAAGGAAGATAGAGGCCCAGTCTTTTCCTGATATAGCGGGCACCAGTCCCATGGAGGGCCTTAAATGCCGTGGTCAAAGTTTTAAAGACGATGCGCTTACGAATCGGCATCCAATGCAGAGATTTAAGAAGAGCTGCAGTGTGGGATCTCCGGTTAAGACCGAAAAGCGCTCGTGCTGCCGCGTTTTGCACTGTTTGAAGACGTGAAAGAAGATATTCAGGAAGACCTAAATATAACACGTTGGCGTAGTCCAGTCGCGCGCCTATCAAGGCCTGGACCGTGATCTTCCTGTGTGCTAAGGATAGAAGAGGAAGAAATTTCCTCAGCATTTTTAGGAGACCAAAGCACTGACCAACCACTCCCAAGATCGGAGGTTTGAAGGAGAGACAATAAAAGGGATGCATTGGCGTTTTGAGGTATTTTTAATCTAAGACCCTGGCAGGAAAAATTATCCAAAGTGCTCTCTGGATTATGGTGGAGCCCATCCTGGTTTTTAGGGACCAGGATGAGAACAGATGATGAGGCAGCAACAGGGTGTGTGAGGGGCTACCTAACAACGGAATGTGATGTCCTGATTATGTCTGATTCTGTCTATATACATTAGTAATCCTTCATGATCCACCGTTTGTGGTGATTTGTAAAGGCACAGAAACAGGGATAATTTAGCCACGGTATGGCTAAAGAGCAGGCTTTATGGGTTGCTTCTGTTTTATCGCCTGCGTTCCACAAACTGCCTCAAAGCACAAGCTTTGCCATACAGAGGCTATTATGGTTCTGGGGAAAGGCCCATCTGCTCATTCACTCAGCTGGCGTCTAAATCAGAAGGTGTACTTAGAGTTACACTTCTCCTGGAGGCCCAAACATTTGCTCCCTGGGCTACTGCAGGCGAGCAAATATATGAATCTTGCGCAAAGAAAATTGGGCCTTGGCACAGATTTACTTCCTCATTCTTTTATTGGTTCAGAGAAAAATAAACTGTGCTATTTATAAAGACTGAAAACACTGAATTTAATCTAAAGTTTTCAGGTGCCATGACTTATGTGTTTGCTAATCCTCCCATGTTTTGAAATGTTTTTTTCTTTTGCTTTTCATAAACAATACTTTACAGATAAACAGTGGCATGGTCAACAGCTCGATACTCGCGTTATAAAAGCAAGATCTATTAGCTTTGCGAATGTTGTGTTTAAGCAGACAACCCTAGGGGAAAGGGGAAGAGCTAGGCGCGAACTGTAGAGAGGTGCGAGCCATGGGTATTAGTACTGCCTTGAGGCTTCCTGCAGCTTCCTTGCGCGACAAGCTTCCTTCTATGGGCAATATTCAAAGGGCTCTTAAACCTAAAGCAGTCAACACTCAGTCACTCTGCTGAAATATTCTCTGTGCCATACTCAACAATAGAGGACTTAACTCTACCCCTGCTTCCCACCTAAACCCATAATTCCCTGGACGAGTAAAGCCAGGGGCCGGACTGCTGCAGATGGTGGAGTTATAGCGAACAAAAGGATCCACTTATGAGGGTCACTGCTCTTAAATGGTTTATAGATCCAGTGCTGTGGCAACGACCACATCGTGCTACTGCCAGCACCCCCCTCTGTCCCACCACACTGGTTAAGCAGCAAGGGATAGCCATTAACTGAGGAGCAGTGGGCCATTCACAACTCTAGTCCTGGCTGTACCTGTAGCAGTAACAACAGTGATGCCCCCGCACGGATTCCACTCCCCCACCTTCCTTGGTGCACACACAAAAGGAATGCGTGTGGAGCCCTGCAAACAGAGCACGTGGGGGTGAACAGCCACGCCTTACCCAACCTTGAGAGAGCGCTGCAAACAGAGCACGTGGGGGTGAATAGCCACGCCTTACCCAACCTTGAGAGAGCCCTGCAAACAGAGCACGTGGGGGTGAACAGCCACACCTTACCCAACCTTGAGAGAGCGCTGCAAACAGAGCACGTGGGGGTGAATAGCCACGCCTTACCCAACCTTGAGAGAGCCCTGCAAACAGAGCACGTGGGGGTGAACAGCCACGCCTTACCCAACCTTGAGAGAGCCCTGCAAACAGAGCACGTGGGGGTGAACAGCCACGCCTTACCCAACCTTGAGAGAGCCCTGCAAACAGAGCATGTGGGGATGAAAAGCCACGCCTTACCCAACCTTGAGAGAGCGCTGCAAACAGAGCATGTGGGGGTGAACAGCCACGCCTTACCCAACCTTGAGAGAGCCCGGCAAACAAAGCACGTGGGGGTGAACAGCCACGCCTTACCCAACCTTGAGAGAGCCCTGCAAACAGAGCACGTGGGGGTGAACAGCCACGCCTTACCCAACCTTGAGAGAGCCCTGCAAACAGAGCACGTGGGGGTGAACAGCCACGCCTTACCCAACCTTGAGAGAGCCCTGCAAACAGAATGTGTGTGCAAGTGACACCAACCTTGAGAGAGCCCGGCAAACAGAGCATGTGGGGGTGAACAGCCACGCCTTACCCAACCTTGAGAGAGCGCTGCAAACAGAGCACGTGGGGGTGAACAGCCACGCCTTACCCAACCTTGAGAGAGCCCGGCAAACAAAGCACGTGGGGGTGAATAGCCACGCCTTACCCAACCTTGAGAGAGCCCTGCAAACAGAATGTGTGTGCAAGTGACACCAACCTTGAGAGAGCCCGGCAAACAGAGCACGTGGGGGTGAACAGCCACGCCTTACCCAACCTTGAGAGAGCCCTGCAAACAGAGCACGTGGGGGTGAACAGCCACGCCTTACCCAACCTTGAGAGAGCCCTGCAAACAGAGCACGTGGGGGTGAACAGCCACGCCTTACCCAACCTTGAGAGAGCCCTGCAAACAGAATGTGTGTGCGAGTGACACCACCTCGGTGACATAAATAGAGGAGTGGAACGGGGCATAGCAGCAACAAAATATCAGATACCATTCACGAGAAACTTGACTATGGTCACAGCAGTGTCACTTGTCACCAGTGATGTAAAATGCATCCAGGGCCCGTGGAAGAGCTACGATCGCTGACACGTGGATGGACAGGCGGAGTGCAGAAAGCAACCATCGCTTTCATGTGGACCAAGGTGATGAGAACAGCTGTGCAAGACGTATAGGACTTGTCCTTGTAAGAGGTGGTACACAGGCACACTTCCATTCATTAAAAACGAATTACTAACAGCACAGTAAAACACTTCAGCATCATTGCCTAGTGGGCTCTGTTCTGTCCTTGCTTGGAGGCCAAGCTCAAAACATTTAACCAAATAAGAGAGAAATGACCCCCTCTCACCCAGAGCACCCAGTGGCCATTGGATATGAAACCGCGTCTCCCTGTCCATTAAATTCACTTCTCTGGAATATTCACACAAAGTCTTCATTTCAAACAAGTCTTTTCATGGGGTACCATGAAGCATATTTGGACAGCAACAGGCCTTAGGAATCTGCCTTTTTTCGTCACCTCAGATGTCTTTCCCATTCTTGGTGCTGGGTTGTGGCGTATTCCACCCTCTGGGCAGTCGGAGTGTTCTAAGCACCTCCCAAGGCGTGTGATATAATTCAGCAAACATGGTGCCTTTTTGATATCTGGCACAACCCTATCAGCAAACTTGACTTATAAGTGAGCTCATAGCAGAAATGTGCCAAGACTACACGAGTTACATGATGACAATAACTATTCAGCACACTTGTACCCAGGGGCGTCTTGGGTAAAAGGCACAAGCTCCCTGTGTGGACTTCAGTGAGGTCTCACATCATGCACAAGGGAGACTTAAAAAACATGCCAGTAAAGCTGCCCGGCAGCCCTTCGCCACTGCAGGGCAAGATGCAGCATTTACATGTCAAAGTAAAACTATTTTTGACACGTGTGAGCGCCTATTTCTAACAATAAATAAATCAAAAGTAAAGTAGGACTTGAAGTTCGCAAGGTTCGGCTGCATTTAATTCAACAGTGAAATATGCGAAGTTGGTTCACTTGTAAATTCTGAATTAAAGATGAAAAGTGCTGTTTGGTGTGTCGGCGGTGACAGCCTTGACACTGACAAAGCCTGCTTTAGCTTAAACAATTACATTTTTTTTAAAACAGTAAATCTTGGCGTGTACGTGCCCAAGAATATCCGTAGGATCACTTCCGACCTTGCGCCAGTAGTGTTGGATATTCCTGCACTAGGTACATGTAGAGCCCCAAGGGGGTTTTACATTTCACAGGAAGCTCCTTTTGGATAATATCTTTGTTGACCACATGAAGGTTTGGATTAAGTATTTCTTCCAAAACAACTGGCACTCCACGTCATGTGGGGTCGTCTGGGATCTGGGATGCCCTTAAAGCTGGTTTTAGAGGAAAAGCTCCGAGTTACGGATTGCATAAACAAATGCAAGCTAAGTTAGCTGTTCAGGAATTATATAGTAAGCTCAAAGCAGCTGAAGAAAATCATGCACCTGGGATTTCGGCTCATAAAAATATTACGGATCTACAAACCAATGTCGCTAGATGTAAGGCTTATATCAATCTGTTATTGAGCAAGGAGATTGCGTTAAAATATCAGCTGCACAAAAAGGATGGCTAGGAGTTTGGTGAAGCCACTGGGCGCTGTTTAGCTCAAAAACTTCGCTCAAAAGAGGCCGCACAAAAAATAGATGGCATGAAGAATGCTTTGGGTAATGTGGTACATGATCCCCCGGAGGTCTTAAAGATCTTCCATAACTTTTATAAAGAATTATATACAGTTTGAGAAAGCTTTATTCGAGTTATACACTCATAAAAGCACACACATATAAAATTGCACATTTTTAAAAAACTCTAGACATACATTAGCACTTAATTCCTAGCTTAAAATACACAGTATAAACACATAAAATATTCACAAAAAAGTTAATATAAGCTTTCTCATAAGGTACACGAGCTAAATGCAAGTTAAAAAGCCAAATCGCCCACAATGTGGACCATAACCCAAGTTAAACAATCAAAACTTATTACTTACATTTAGCAACATGTTATAGCTAAAATTCAAAATTGTCTCCCTCAAGATAGTTGGCATTAGAATTCATATGAGCATATAAACGAGAAACCAAAATTCAAAGCCTATTCGGGGATAGTAACCTCCGCCTTATGGCCCAAGCCCACCCCAGATATTTTGCCGTTCCTATTACTATGGGCAATTCGGTCGAGGAACAGATAATTCTCAAACCCTCGACACCACTTAAGACACCAAGGTTCCTACAAACAGGTGCCAGCCACATGTTTCTTGGATTTACATAGGCCTCACATAGGAATAGGAAATGTGCTATGCTTTCATTGGGGGCGCCACATGTCGGGCAACTCGAGCTACTATTGGATCCCCAGTTAGACGTTATTGACCTCAGGGGGAGTGAACCTGCCCTTAGCTGGAAAAATAATTTCCTGTCTAGTGGAACAGTTAAGGTGTCCCAATACAGTTCTAGTACAGGTCTTGTTTTGATTTCCATAAACCTACCCGCCATAGATTCTGGGGTCGCACTCCTCCAAAGCTTCTGGTCAATGTGATCCCAATATATAGCTTTTATAGTTGTTTTACTAGGGAATGCTTCCCCAGAGGGATTTTCCCACAGCTTGGATAAACCAAGCTCAGCAAGAACGTCCCTGAGCTTTTTCAGCCATGTAATTTTATGGAAAACATCTGATTTAACTAGGGCTGAAAACCCCTCGGCATAATGTCTAATTTCTGGGGTCATCCACAACCGTCTCCAGTAAAGGATAGGCCTTAGGCGGGCACGATCACTGAGCGATCTTCTTCCCAAATCCAGGCCTAGTGGTATTAGCGGTGTACTTTGGGGCAAACTAGTTATCCCTCTCAAAAACCTGTTCTCCGACCTTTGTAGCATATCAAACCTCTCAAAGCCCCAGACTTCAGCTCCGTAAAGGGCTGCTCCTAAGGCTTTGGCGTCGTATACCATGAGAACAGGTTTAATGGGCCTGATTTTAGATTTTGCTTGTTCCACTCGAAGCGCACCCGAAATCTGTTGATGTTTCAAAACTGCCTTCTCGATATGTCTAGTCCAGCCAGGTTTGCTTGATATCTCCACCCCTAGGTAAGTAAAAACATTTACTACCTCTAGTCTAATACTGTTCAGAGATACCTTAGGTTGGACTTGACGCTTTTGCCCGAAGACCATCAGCTTAGTTTTGTTAACATTGACTTCAAGACCCCTTTCCTTGCAAAACATATCAAATATATTCAAGGCTCGCTGGAGTCCTGCCGGGGTCTTGGACACAATCAGGGTATCGTCGGCGAACATCAGGATCGGAACCCTGATGCCCGCCAGCGAAGGTGCATCAACCCTGGCATTCAGCATCCTATCCACTATGCCATTAATGAACAAGGAGATCAACAAGGGTGCCATGGCACAACCCTGACGTACCCCCCGCTCAACGGGGAAATTGATGGAAGATTCCCCGTTCCTTCCCCACTGGACTTTGGCGAAATTGCTTTCGTGGAGACGCATTATTAATGTAAGTAATTCGAGTGGAACCCCTATGTTACTCAAAACACCCCACAGCTTACTCCTAGGCACCAAATCGAAGGCAGCCCTCAGATTTACAAAAGCTACATAAAGGCTGCCTTCACCAAGGAGTACAGTTCCCCACCGTAACATGGTGAAACGAAAGATTTGGTCGACCGTGCTGGTTGCACGTCTAAATCCTGCCTGGTAGGGGGATAAGGCGTTATTTTCATCCACCCAAGACATAAGTTTGTCGACCACCATCTTACCCACCACTTTCTGGATAGTGGCCAGCAAACTTATGGGTCTATAATTTGCCGGTAGCGACCGATCGCCTTTCTTAAAGATCGGGATTATAATTGCCCCCTTCCATACATCCGGGATTTTTGCCCCTTTTGCAAGGGCATTTCCAAGCACAGTCACATATTTTGCCCACCGAGCCTTATCATGCTTGAAAATGTCTGAGGGAATTCCATCCAGCCCTGGAGCTTTCCCCCCCCTATATACAGAACAGGAGGCTGGGCGACACACTAGGGATTGGGAGTTTCAAGACGTAATATTAGAGCGGTTGGACCAAGCGGAAGTAGGGATTTTGGATGGCCCTATTACTATAGATGAATTGGAACTAGTTATAAATAGCATGACTGCTGGTAAGGCGGCTGGGACAGATAAGCTCCCCGCGGAGGTCCACAGGACCTTTTTTCAGGATTTCAAAACGGACATGCTGGCCGTATTTCAAGCAGCTCAAACTGGGGGCTCACCGGGATCCTGGGATGAGGCTAATATTGTTGTGTTTAAAAAGAAGGAAAAACCACCTGATATCCCGGGGTCCTATCGACCAATTTCCCTCGTTAATTACAACGGGAAAATCTATGCTAAAATATTCGCAAAACGACTTGCTATAGTCATCTCCCCGCTAGTCTCACTAAGACAATACGGTTGCTAAACATTCTTACATACCACTACAATTCGGTTTTAGGAAAGGACGCTCCAAACACGCCCCTTCCCAATATCAAATTGGTATGTTTTAGCAATTCCAAACTTTGATTATGTAACATGTTACTGAATCGCAATTTGAGAATGATGCATACAAAAAAGCATTTTTCCGGTTGCAAATGGCCCAATTCTGAGAATCGGGCCATTTGCGACCGGAAAACTTATTGATCCATCTTTGTCTTTAATTTGTAAATGTTTAACTTGGATCCCCGTTGTCAAATGTTATCATTGTGGCGTAATTGTAATCATTACATTGTATTTTTTACTTTGTTATGTTTGGAATTGTATCTTTTTGATTTCCAACTTTGCTATTTTGTTAGGGGAGTTGAGGGAAGCCTGCTAGTTGAGCCACAACAGCAGGGATAAGCCTGGAAATCCCCAATTACATTTGCTTTGGCTTCTGAACTCTGACCTGTTCAGCACCCTACCGTCCCACTAGTGAAGTGGATTTACTTAAACCAGCACAAGTGCTCCCCGCAGGGTTGCAGGAGCTCACCTCTATCAGGCGAGACACCGGTGTAAGAATGTCGCCATTGAAGATGCAGCGAGGCACATATAAGGAAAGCTGGAAGAGAAGTTTACAAAGGAGTCCACAGCATTTTGCTTGCTTTAAAGAAGAGCTTTAGGTGGTGACCTACATGTCAGACGCTGGCTGCTGCTGGTGAGCATGTTCAATGCTCCCTTGTGCTTTAAAGCTGCGCCTACTGTTACACTGACAGACAGATTGAGTGGAGCAAGCAGAAGGCCCAGGATATAGCTCAGAGGTATCACCCACGCTATCAGATGCCCACTCTCACCTTCTGCAGATATTCCAAAATCTTCTCCGCATCAGACGTACTGAAGTGTCTGGCCAGCACCTGAGACAAAAGGAGCCAGACTCCACGCGGCTGGGGGGACATCCCCTTAGGTGGCTCCTCAGGGGACGGTCTCTCGGTCAGCTTCAACACCAGGTTCAACTTGGAGTCTGGGCCGATGGAGTAATCAGAGAGTCGCTGCTCATCTGCAAGAGAAGCAAACAGGTAGAGAAACATTCAACAGAAGGCAGGACATGAGCTGCTCGTCTGAAAGAGTAGCAGACGAGTAGAGGAACATTTAACATGAGACAGGACAGGAGCTGCTCATCTGCAAGAGAAGCAGACAGGTAGAGAAACATTCACGACGAGACCGGACAGGTGCTGGTCATCTACAAGAGAAGCAGACATGTAGAGAAACATTCAGCAGGAGGCAGGACAGGAGCTGCTCATCTTCGAGAGAAGCAGAAAGGTAGAGAAACATTCACAAGGAGGAAAGAAAGGAGCTCCTCATATGCAAGAGAAGAAGACAAGTAAAGAAACATTCACAAGTAAGCAGGGAAGGAAGACTTCAATCCAATCATGTGTTTAGGCAGTACATACCCTGTACAGAGCATGCAAGTACCGACAAAAGGAGAGGAAAGAAAGACAGACTTAGAACATAACAGGTTTATTTGTTTTCCTGAATCACGTGATAGTAGTGGTATTTCAAACAGTTTGGGGCAAAAAATTGCTACAAGAATTTCCAACCTGGAAAAAACTAAAGACTTTCTATTTGTGCCAATGTATTTGGCACTGGGGGTGGCTAGCACGTTCTGGTCCTCTGACGGAATGAAGTAATAAAGCTAATGGTGAGTATGGGGGTTCAAAGCGTGGTATATGTGCATCCACATTTAACACAAGCAACATGCCCTGTACCTGCTAGTGCCTTGCCCTTGTAGAGGAGACGCTGCTGACCAACCGGGACCTTGAGCTTCTCAGCCACCAGCTTCTTCACTGTGGAGACCCGGTCCTCCTGTGAAACCTGTACGGGTAGAGTGCAGAACCTTGTCAGAAGGAACTCATCTAAAGTGCACACACACCCATGCAACCCCTTCTGAGCTCTCAGCATCCAAGAAAGGGAAAGATCAGGCTTGGTCCACTTTGAGGCTTGTTTTCTTTGGTGGCCTGGTCTGCCGTGGGCAACAGAGCCAGCACTTGGCCAGTGAGCGAACATCCCAAGAAACAAGCACGTCCCTACACACAGTTACACAGTCTAGTCACCCAAAGAAACAGGGGTCTCAGAGTCAGCTCATTCCGATGCGTGGCTTTAGAAGAGCTACAGTAGCAGGTATAAGTGGAACGATCCTGGCATGTTACATTCATGAAAAAGCAAGCATGTGTCATACCAACTACTGCTTGAATTACAGAGCGAAGCATGAGAACACACAGCTCACATGAAAACGGGTCAAAGAATGCTTTCTTGAGTGGTAGGAATGCAGCGCTTAAGGAATCCATCCACAGGGCTTACAGTTCCATGCCAATGCCATAACCATGTACCTTTACGCGAGCAGGTGGGGGCAATCTACCACAGACACATAACTTTAAGTGACACCTAAGATACAACTCTTATATCACCAGCCATGAATCCAAGGTTCTTTCCATCGACATAGAGTAACGTGAGGTACTTTAAATGGGTCCCAAAAATCCTCATAGCCATGGTATTTGAGCCAGGGGATGGGCTGACTGCCACTACTCTGCGACCACACAAGAGCCCCACACCACTCCACAGCAAAGGTATGAATACTAATGGCAGCAGCTTTCAAAGTAAGCATTTCATGCAAATCAGCATCCGCTCCTTGTCACCACCACTACCTGAACATGGGGCACCTGCCTCACCCTGTGCCTCAAGTAGAACCTTAGTACTTCCATTACAGCCCCCAACACTTTATACCGTGCCTACAATACTACTTAGATCAGTCACCCTACCCCAAGAATATCACAACAAATAGCGGCCCTTTAAAAAAACACCTCTCGTTTTACAGTGACTCAGCAGACCCACCAACAGATCAATCCCTGCCAAAACACAGACACCAAAAAGAAATCCTCCACTGTTCACCACTTACCGAATCCTGATCTTCTCCATCGCCTGAATATCGTCTCAGGTGATTAGTGCGCTATGAAAATTAACATAACATCTGTGTGGGAATTATATATTGCCTGACATCAGCACTGAATGGCATTTCCCTTGGTGCCAGCAGAGCACAGTCAATGGTTGCGGTAGCGGAGGACCTAGGCACAATATAACCCAGACCACGATGGAGCACGGGTCGGATACCCTAACCAGAATTGTCCTGGTCAAAGATTTTACCTGCTGACTTTAGTCTTTTAAGTCCCAATCTACCACAGGAGTAGAATTCTAAAGCCTCTCCAAGACTTCAGGTGAGGCACTTTGAGGCTCACAGGGTGTCAGGCAGAGGAAACAGCAGGGTCTAGTGCAGGCCCCGTTGTCACTGGTCAGCAGGGCAAGGCAGACTCTGTACCCACAATAACCTCAGAGACAGAAATCTGGTATAACAAAGCTGAGCTTTCAGCAACCGGAGAGTTGATGCACACAAATTGTTTTTGCTTTCTGTTTGCAGGTTTGAATCACACCCTGAAAGTTTTATGTGAACCTTACAGACCATTCAAATAGGCGGGGACACGAATATCAAAGGAGACCCACTGTGATTGGGGCCTGACTGGCTGAGGAGATAATAGAAGGGCCATGCTCAGGGGTCACATGTATTTAGCCTCATCCACTCATCATGTAACTTTTTTTTTACTACATACCATGGATGGCACACTGTGCAACATGATCTATGGCAACAAAGGAAACATTAAATGGTCACTGTAAGATGAATGATTTGCCAGAGAAATGCTGTCCCTCAAACCTCCGAAGCAACACATACAAACCCCTTCAGTGACAGACTAACACTCCATTCCTTCAGTACTGGACAACCAGACCACACCTATCCAGTGAAAGTACAGAAAACTCCTACCTACGGATCCCTCTCCTCTTATGACACACTAAAAGAATCCTCCCCCGTCCCACCAGCGCTGGCCATGGACACCCCTACAGTGCTGCAAAGACAAGCACACACAAACTGTGTGCTGCACACACATACTGTGTGGTGCACAAATTCCCCACTGCCTAGTGCTAGGAAAACGGATCGCCGCCAGCAATGTACGCACGGATCGCCGCCAGCGGTGTAGGCACAGATCCCCGCCAGCGGTGTAGGCACAGATCCCCGCACGCGGTGAACGCACAGATCCCCGCATGCGGTGAACGCACAGATCCCCGCACGCGGTGAACGCACAGATCCCCGCACGCGGTGAACGCACAGATCCTCGCCAGCGGTGAACGCACAGATCCTCGCCAGCGGTGAACGCACAGATCCCCGCCAGCGGTGAACGCACAGATCCCCGCCAGCGGTGAACGCACAGATCCCCGGCAGCGGTGAACGAACAGATCCCCGGCAGCGGTGAACGAACAGATCCCTGGCAGCGGTGAACGAACAGATCCCCGGCAGTGGTGTACGCATGGATCCCCGCAAGTGGTGTATGCACCCATCCTCGTCAGCGGTGTACGTCCTAATTCCCGTCAGCGGTGTACGTACAGATCCCCGTCAGCAGTGTACGTACGGATCCCCGTCAGCGGACTACGTACGGATCCCCGTCAGCGGAGTACGCACGGATCCCCCTCAGCAGAGTACGCACGGACCCCCTCAGCGGAGTACGCATGGATCCCCCTCAGCGGAGTACGCACGGATCCCCCTCAGCGGAGTACGCACGGACCCCCCTCAGCGGAGTACGCATGGATCCCCCTCAGCGGAGTACGCACGGATCCCCTCAGCGGAGTACGCACGGATCCCCGTCAGGGGAGTACATACCGATCCCCCTCATCAGTGTACGTACGGATCCCCGTCAGCGGAGTACGTACGGATCCCCGTCAGCGGTGTATGTATGGAATGTACGGATCCCCGTCAGCGGTGTACGTACGGATCCCCGTCAGCAGTGTACGTACGGATCCCCGTCAGCAGAGTACGTACGGATCCCCGTCAGCAGAGTACGTGCGGATCCCCGTCAGCAGAGTACGTACGGATCCCCGTCAGCAGAGTACGTACGGATCCCCGTCAGCGGTGTACGTACGGATCCCCGTCAGCGGTGTACGTACGGATCCCCGTCCGCGGTGTACGCACGGATCCCCGTCCGCGGTGTACGCACGGATCCCCGTCCGCGGTGTACGTACGGATCCCCGTCCGCGGTGTACAGATCCCAGTCAACGGTGTATGTATAGATCCTCCCTCAGTTGTGTAACCAACAACCCCCTCCCTTACAGTGCTGCAGATGGAGACCACTCCTGACCTGCTGGACATACAGCCCCCTTCTCTTGCGTTAGACATACAGACCCCACCTCTACAGTGATGCACAGAAAGCCCCCTTCACCCCCACCTGTGCAATACACAGACCCCACTCTCTTGGGTTGGACAGACACTGCACCCCCAGAGCAGCCAGCGGACCCTCCCCCAGCCCCGGTACCTGCAGCCCCCCTCCCCTCGGTACCTGCAGCCCCCCCTCCCCCAGTACCTGCAGCCCCCCTCCCCTCGGTACCTGCAGCCCCCCTCCCCCCCTCGTACCTGCAGCCCCCTTCCCCCCTCCCCTCGGTACCTGCAGCCCCCTCCCCTCGGTACCTGCAGCCCCCTCCCCCCTCCCCCCTCCCCCAGCCCCGGTACCTGCAGCCGGGCCTCCTCTCCCTGCAGCGCTTTCACGGTCAGAAGCATCACCGGGGCCACGGGAGACAACACCGAGAACAGCACCAGCCATAGAGAGCGCGGGGGCAGAGAGTACACAAGAGCGATAGAGAGGAGCGCGGGGATAGAGTGTATACCGGAACCAGGAACGATAGAGAGGAGCGCCGGGGATGGAGTGTATACCGGAACCAGGAACGATAGAGAGGAGCGCCGGGGATAGAGTGTATACCGGAACCATAGACAGCAGAGCCAGTGAGGGCGCTCTGACCATAGAGCTACGCAGGGACAGAGCGGAAGCCCAGACAACACCGAGAGCAGCGTCAGCCATAGAGGGCGCCCGGGCAGAGAGTACACAAGAGCGATAGAGACGAGCGCCGGGGATAGAGTGTATACCGGAACCAGGAACGATAGAGAGGAGCGGCGGGGATAGAGTGTATACCGGAACCATGAACAGGAGCGCCCTCTGACCATAGAGATGAGACACGGGCAGAGTGGAAACCTAGGCCCCCATGGAGCCGGTAGCGGTAACCATAGAGAAAAGTGCCCGGCACGGAATGTACACTCTGACCATAGAGAGGAGACACGGACAGAGTGTAACCTTAGGCCCTGTAGAGCGGCCCGTGGCACAGGTGCCTCGAAGCCACGCCCCTTCAATGGTTCTTTGGTGCAGATTTACAGAGGCTTCACGCGAGCACCGGGTCCGTTACACAAGGACACATTCCGGGGGGGGGGATCCGCCGAGAGTCACAGACCCCGAGGCTCGAGCCATGGTCTCCAAGGTCGGCAGCTCTGGCCGCTAAACCACATCCTCGCCCCTAGTGACGCCTCCCGGTTTAAAGAGCCCCACGGCAGTTTAAAATCCCACTTCAAGGGTTAGTTTAACAGAGACCGGAAATACACAAGTATATGGTGTAGAGAAAGAGAAGAAAGACTATGGTTCATGCTGTACTGTCCTACTCCAGTCCTCATACTGTCCTCCATCAGAGTCCAGCCTAGAGGTGTTTATACTGTCCTATATCACGGCCTGCACTCATACTGTCCTCCATCAGAGTCCAGCCTAGAGGGGTTTATACTGTCCTACTCCAGTCCTCATACTGTCCTCCATCAGAGTCCAGCCTAGAGGGGTTTATACTGTCCTACTCCAGTCCTTATACTGTCCTCCATCAGAGTCCAGCCTAGAGGGGTTTATACTGTCCTACTCCAGTCCTCATACTGTCCTCCATCAGAGTCCAGCCTAGAGGGGTTTATACTGTCCTACTCCAGTCCTCATACTGTCCTCCATCAGAGTCCAGCCTAGAGGTGTTTATACTGTCCTATACCACGGTCTGCACTCATACTGTCCTCCATCAGAGTCCAGCCTAGAGGGGTTTATACTGTCCTACTCCAGTCCTTATACTGTCCTCCATCAGAGTCCAGCCTAGAGGGGTTTATACTGTCCTACTCCAGTCCTCATACTGTCCTCCATCAGAGTCCAGCCTAGAGGGGTTTATACTGTCCTACTCCAGTCCTCATACTGTCCTCCATCAGAGTCCAGCCTAGAGGTGTTTATACTGTCCTATACCACGGTCTGCACTCATACTGTCCTCCATCAGAGTCCAGCCTAGAGGGGTTTATACTGCCCTACTCCAGTCCTTATACTGTCCTCCATCAGAGTTCAGCCTAGAGGGGTTTATACTGTCCTACTCCAGTCCTTATACTGTCCTCCATCAGAGTCCAGCCTAGAGGGGTTTATACTGTCCTACTCCAGTCCTTATACTATCCTCCATCAGAGTCCAGCCTAGAGGGGTTTATACTGTCCTACTCCAGTCCTCATACTGTCCTCCATCAGAGTCCAGCCTAGAGGGGTTTATACTGTCCTACTCCAGTCCTCATACTGTCCTCCATCAGAGTCCAGCCTAGAGGTGTTTATACTGTCCTATACCACGGTCTGCACTCATACTGTCCTCCATCAGAGTCCAGCCTAGAGGGGTTTATACTGCCCTACTCCAGTCCTTATACTGTCCTCCATCAGAGTCCAGCCTACAGGGGTTTATACTGTCCTACTCCAGTCCTTATACTGTCCTCCATCAGAGTCCAGCCTAGAGGGGTTTATACTGTCCTACTCCAGTCCTCATACTGTCCTCCATCAGAGTCCAGCCTAGAGGGGTTTATACTGTCCTACTCCAGTCCTCATACTGTCCTCCATCAGAGTCCAGCCTAGAGGTGTTTATACTGTCCTATACCACGGTCTGCACTCATACTGTCCTCCATCAGAGTCCAGCCTAGAGGTGTTTATACTGTCCTATACCACGGTCTGCACTCATACTGTCCTCCATCAGAGTCCAGCCTAGAGGGGTTCATACTGTCCTATACCACGGTCTGCACTCATACTGTCCTCCATCAGAGTCCAGCCTAGAGGTGTTCATACTGTCCTATATCACGGCCTGCACTCATACTGTCCTCCATCAGAGTCCAGCCTAGAGGGGTTTATACTGTCCTACTCCAGTCCTCATACTGTCCTCCATCAGAGTCCAGCCTAGAGGGGTTTATACTGTCCTACTCCAGTCCTCATACTGTCCTCCATCAGAGTCCAGCCTAGAGGGGTTTATACTGTCCTACTCCAGTCCTCATACTGTCCTCCATCAGAGTCCAGCCTAGAGGTGTTTATACTGTCCTATACCACGGTCTGCACTCATACTGTCCTCCATCAGAGTCCAGCCTAGAGGGGTTTATACTGTCCTATACCACGGTCTGCACTCATACTGTCCTCCATCAGAGTCCAGCCTAGAGGGGTTCATACTGTCCTATACCACGGTCTGCACTCATACTGTCCTCCATCAGAGTCCAGCCTAGAGGGGTTCATACTGTCCTATACCACGGTCTGCACTCATACTGTCCTCCATCAGAGTCCAGCCTAGAGGGGTTTATACTGTCCTACTCCAGTCCTCATACTGTCCTCCATCAGAGTCCAGCCTAGAGGGGTTTATACTGTCCTACTCCAGTCCTCATACTGTCCTCCATCAGAGTCCAGCCTAGAGGGGTTTATACTATCCTACTCCAGTCCTTATACTGTCCTCCATCAGAGTCCAGCCTAGAGGGGTTTATACTGTCCTACTCCAGTCCTTATACTGTCCTCCATCAGAGTCCAGCCTAGAGGGGTTTATACTGTCCTACTCCAGTCCTTATACTGTCCTCCATCAGAGTCCAGCCTAGAGGGGTTTATACTGTCCTACTCCAGTCCTCATACTGTCCTCCATCAGAGTCCAGCCTAGAGGGGTTTATACTGTCCTACTCCAGTCCTCATACTGTCCTCCATCAGAGTCCAGCCTAGAGGTGTTTATACTGTCCTATACCACGGTCTGCACTCCTACTGTCCTCCATCAGAGTACAGCCTAGAGGGGTTTATACTGTCCTATACCACGGTCTGCACTCATACTGTCCTCCATCAGAGTCCAGCCTAGAGGGGTTCATACTGTCCTATACCACGGTCTGCACTCATACTGTCCTCCATCAGAGTCCAGCCTAGAGGGGTTCATACTGTCCTATACCACGGTCTGCACTCATACTGTCCTCCATCAGAGTCCAGCCTAGAGGGGTTTATACTGTCCTACTCCAGTCCTCATACTGTCCTCCATCAGAGTCCAGCCTAGAGGGGTTTATACTGTCCTATACCACGGTCTGCACTCATACTGTCCTCCATCAGAGTCCAGCCTAGAGGGGTTCATACTGTCCTATACCACGGTCTGCACTCATACTGTCCTCCATCAGAGTCCAGCCTAGAGGGGTTCATACTGTCCTATACCACGGTCTGCACTCATACTGTCCTCCATCAGAGTCCAGCCTAGAGGGGTTTATACTGTCCTACTCCAGTCCTCATACTGTCCTCCATCAGAGTCCAGCCTAGAGGGGTTTATACTGTCCTACTCCAGTCCTCATACTGTCCTCCATCAGAGTCCAGCCTAGAGGGGTTTATACTGTCCTACTCCAGTCCTCATACTGTCCTCCATCAGAGTCCAGCCTAGAGGTGTTTATACTGTCCTATACCACGGTCTGCACTCATACTGTCCTCCATCAGAGTCCAGCCTAGAGGGGTTTATACTGTCCTATACCACGGTCTGCACTCATACTGTCCTCCATCAGAGTCCAGCCTAGAGGGGTTCATACTGTCCTATACCACGGTCTGCACTCATACTGTCCTCCATCAGAGTCCAGCCTAGAGGGGTTCATACTGTCCTTTACCACGGTCTGCACTCATACTGTCCTCCATCAGAGTCCAGCCTAGAGGTGTTTATACTGTCCTATACCACGGTCTGCACTCATACTGTCCTCCATCGGAGTCCAGCCTAGAGGTGTTCATACTGTCCTATATATCCTCCTGTACTCATACTGTCCTCCATCAGAGTCCAGCCTAGAGGGGTTTATACTGTCCTATACCACGGTCTGCACTCATACTGTCCTCCATCAGAGTCCAGCCTAGAGGGGTTCATACTGTCCTATACCACGGTCTGCACTCATACTGTCCTCCATCAGAGTCCAGCCTAGAGGGGTTCATACTGTCCTATACCACGGTCTGCACTCATACTGTCCTCCATCAGAGTCCAGCCTAGAGGGGTTTATACTGTCCTACTCCAGTCCTCATACTGTCCTCCATCAGAGTCCAGCCTAGAGGGGTTTATACTGTCCTATACCACGGTCTGCACTCATACTGTCCTCCATCAGAGTCCAGCCTAGAGGGGTTCATACTGTCCTATACCACGGTCTGCACTCATACTGTCCTCCATCAGAGTCCAGCCTAGAGGGGTTCATACTGTCCTATACCACGGTCTGCACTCATACTGTCCTCCATCAGAGTCCAGCCTAGAGGGGTTTATACTGTCCTACTCCAGTCCTCATACTGTCCTCCATCAGAGTCCAGCCTAGAGGGGTTTATACTGTCCTACTCCAGTCCTCATACTGTCCTCCATCAGAGTCCAGCCTAGAGGGGTTTATACTGTCCTACTCCAGTCCTCATACTGTCCTCCATCAGAGTCCAGCCTAGAGGTGTTTATACTGTCCTATACCACGGTCTGCACTCATACTGTCCTCCATCAGAGTCCAGCCTAGAGGGGTTTATACTGTCCTATACCACGGTCTGCACTCATACTGTCCTCCATCAGAGTCCAGCCTAGAGGGGTTCATACTGTCCTATACCACGGTCTGCACTCATACTGTCCTCCATCAGAGTCCAGCCTAGAGGGGTTCATACTGTCCTATACCACGGTCTGCACTCATACTGTCCTCCATCAGAGTCCAGCCTAGAGGTGTTTATACTGTCCTATACCACGGTCTGCACTCATACTGTCCTCCATCGGAGTCCAGCCTAGAGGTGTTCATACTGTCCTATATATCCTCCTGTACTCATACTGTCCTCCATCAGAGTCCAGCCTAGAGGGGTTTACACTGTCCTATACCACGGTCTGCACTCATACTGTCCTCCATCAGAGTCCAGCCTAGAGGTGTTTATACTGTCCTATACCACGGTCTGCACTCATACTGTCCTCCATCAGAGTCCAGCCTAGAGGTGTTTATACTGTCCTATACCACGGTCTGCACTCATACTGTCCTCCATCAGAGTCCAGCCTAGAGGTGTTCATACTGTCCTATATCACGGCCTGCACTCATACTGTCCTCCATCAGAGTCCAGCCTAGAGGGGTTTATACTGTCCTACTCCAGTCCTCATACTGTCCTCCATCAGAGTCCAGCCTAGAGGGGTTTATACTGTCCTACTCCAGTCCTCATACTGTCCTCCATCAGAGTCCAGCCTAGAGGGGTTTATACTGTCCTACTCCAGTCCTCATACTGTCCTCCATCAGAGTCCAGCCTAGAGGTGTTTATACTGTCCTATACCACGGTCTGCACTCATACTGTCCTCCATCAGAGTCCAGCCTAGAGGGGTTTATACTGTCCTATACCACGGTCTGCACTCATACTGTCCTCCATCAGAGTCCAGCCTAGAGGGGTTCATACTGTCCTATACCACGGTCTGCACTCATACTGTCCTCCATCAGAGTCCAGCCTAGAGGGGTTTATACTGTCCTACTCCCACGGTCTGCACTCATACTGTCCTCCATCAGAGTCCAGCCTAGAGGGGTTTATACTGTCCTACTCCAGTCCTCATACTGTCCTCCATCAGAGTCCAGCCTAGAGGGGTTTATACTGTCCTACTCCAGTCCTCATACTGTCCTCCATCAGAGTCCAGCCTAGAGGTGTTTATACTGTCCTATACCACGGTCTGCACTCATACTGTCCTCCATCAGAGTCCAGCCTAGAGGGGTTCATACTGTCCTATACCACGGTCTGCACTCATACTGTCCTCCATCAGAGTCCAGCCTAGAGGGGTTTATACTGTCCTACTCCAGTCACTCATACTGTCCTCCATCAGAGTCCAGCCTAGAGGGGTTTATACTGTCCTACTCCAGTCCTCATACTGTCCTCCATCAGAGTCCAGCCTAGAGGGGTTTATACTGTCCTACTCCAGTCCTCATACTGTCCTCCATCAGAGTCCAGCCTAGAGGGTTTATACTGTCCTACTCCAGTCCTCTATACTGTCCTCCATCAGAGTCCAGCCTAGAGGGGTTTATACTGTCCTACTCCAGTCCTTATACTGTCCTCCATCAGAGTCCAGCCTAGAGGGGTTTATACTGTCCTACTCCAGTCCTCATACTGTCCTCCATCAGAGTCCAGCCTAGAGGGGTTTATACTGTCCTACTCCAGTCCTCATACTGTCCTCCATCAGAGTCCAGCCTAGAGGTGTTTATACTGTCCTATACCACGGTCTGCACTCATACTGTCCTCCATCAGAGTACAGCCTAGAGGGGTTTATACTGTCCTATACCACGGTCTGCACTCATACTGTCCTCCATCAGAGTCCAGCCTAGAGGGGTTCATACTGTCCTATACCACGGTCTGCACTCATACTGTCCTCCATCAGAGTCCAGCCTAGAGGTGTTCATACTGTCCTATATCACGGCCTGCACTCATACTGTCCTCCATCAGAGTCCAGCCTAGAGGGGTTTATACTGTCCTACTCCAGTCCTCATACTGTCCTCCATCAGAGTCCAGCCTAGAGGGGTTTATACTGTCCTACTCCAGTCCTCATACTGTCCTCCATCAGAGTCCAGCCTAGAGGGGTTTATACTGTCCTACTCCAGTCCTCATACTGTCCTCCATCAGAGTCCAGCCTAGAGGTGTTTATACTGTCCTATACCACGGTCTGCACTCATACTGTCCTCCATCAGAGTCCAGCCTAGAGGGGTTTATACTGTCCTATACCACGGTCTGCACTCATACTGTCCTCCATCAGAGTCCAGCCTAGAGGGTTCATACTGTCCTATACCACGGTCTGCACTCATACTGTCCTCCATCAGAGTCCAGCCTAGAGGGGTTTATACTGTCCTACTCCAGTCCTCATACTGTCCTCCATCAGAGTCCAGCCTAGAGGGGTTTATACTGTCCTACTCCAGTCCTCATACTGTCCTCCATCAGAGTCCAGCCTAGAGGGGTTTATACTGTCCTACTCCAGTCCTCATACTGTCCTCCATCAGAGTCCAGCCTAGAGGTGTTTATACTGTCCTATACCACGGTCTGCACTCATACTGTCCTCCATCAGAGTACAGCCTAGAGGGGTTTATACTGTCCTATACCACGGTCTGCACTCATACTGTCCTCCATCAGAGTCCAGCCTAGAGGGGTTCATACTGTCCTATACCACGGTCTGCACTCATACTGTCCTCCATCAGAGTCCAGCCTAGAGGGGTTCATACTGTCCTATACCACGGTCTGCACTCATACTGTCCTCCATCAGAGTCCAGCCTAGAGGGGTTTATACTGTCCTACTCCAGTCCTCATACTGTCCTCCATCAGAGTCCAGCCTAGAGGGGTTTATACTGTCCTATACCACGGTCTGCACTCATACTGTCCTCCATCAGAGTCCAGCCTAGAGGGGTTCATACTGTCCTATACCACGGTCTGCACTCATACTGTCCTCCATCAGAGTCCAGCCTAGAGGGGTTCATACTGTCCTATACCACGGTCTGCACTCATACTGTCCTCCATCAGAGTCCAGCCTAGAGGGGTTTATACTGTCCTACTCCAGTCCTCATACTGTCCTCCATCAGAGTCCAGCCTAGAGGGGTTTATACTGTCCTACTCCAGTCCTCATACTGTCCTCCATCAGAGTCCAGCCTAGAGGTGTTTATACTGTCCTATACCACGGTCTGCACTCATACTGTCCTCCATCAGAGTCCAGCCTAGAGGGGTTTATACTGTCCTATACCACGGTCTGCACTCATACTGTCCTCCATCAGAGTCCAGCCTAGAGGGGTTCATACTGTCCTATACCACGGTCTGCACTCATACTGTCCTCCATCAGAGTCCAGCCTAGAGGGGTTCATACTGTCCTATACCACGGTCTGCACTCATACTGTCCTCCATCAGAGTCCAGCCTAGAGGTGTTTATACTGTCCTATACCACGGTCTGCACTCATACTGTCCTCCATCGGAGTCCAGCCTAGAGGTGTTCATACTGTCCTATATATCCTCCTGTACTCATACTGTCCTCCATCAGAGTCCAGCCTAGAGGGGTTTATACTGTCCTATACCACGGTCTGCACTCATACTGTCCTCCATCAGAGTCCAGCCTAGAGGGGTTCATACTGTCCTATACCACGGTCTGCACTCATACTGTCCTCTATCAGAGTCCAGCCTAGAGGGGTTCATACTGTCCTATACCACGGTCTGCACTCATACTGTCCTCCATCAGAGTCCAGCCTAGAGGGGTTTATACTGTCCTACTCCAGTCCTCATACTGTCCTCCATCAGAGTCCAGCCTAGAGGGGTTTATACTGTCCTATACCACGGTCTGCACTCATACTGTCCTCCATCAGAGTCCAGCCTAGAGGGGTTCATACTGTCCTATACCACGGTCTGCACTCATACTGTCCTCCATCAGAGTCCAGCCTAGAGGGGTTCATACTGTCCTATACCACGGTCTGCACTCATACTGTCCTCCATCAGAGTCCAGCCTAGAGGGGTTTATACTGTCCTACTCCAGTCCTCATACTGTCCTCCATCAGAGTCCAGCCTAGAGGGGTTTATACTGTCCTACTCCAGTCCTCATACTGTCCTCCATCAGAGTCCAGCCTAGAGGGGTTTATACTGTCCTACTCCAGTCCTCATACTGTCCTCCATCAGAGTCCAGCCTAGAGGTGTTTATACTGTCCTATACCACGGTCTGCACTCATACTGTCCTCCATCAGAGTCCAGCCTAGAGGGGTTTATACTGTCCTATACCACGGTCTGCACTCATACTGTCCTCCATCAGAGTACAGCCTAGAGGGGTTTATACTGTCCTATACCACGGTCTGCACTCATACTGTCCTCCATCAGAGTCCAGCCTAGAGGGGTTCATACTGTCCTATACCACGGTCTGCACTCATACTGTCCTCCATCAGAGTCCAGCCTAGAGGTGTTCATACTGTCCTATATCACGGCCTGCACTCATACTGTCCTCCATCAGAGTCCAGCCTAGAGGGGTTTATACTGTCCTACTCCAGTCCTCATACTGTCCTCCATCAGAGTCCAGCCTAGAGGGGTTTATACTGTCCTACTCCAGTCCTCATACTGTCCTCCATCAGAGTCCAGCCTAGAGGGGTTTATACTGTCCTACTCCAGTCCTCATACTGTCCTCCATCAGAGTCCAGCCTAGAGGTGTTTATACTGTCCTATACCACGGTCTGCACTCATACTGTCCTCCATCAGAGTCCAGCCTAGAGGGGTTTATACTGTCCTATACCACGGTCTGCACTCATACTGTCCTCCATCAGAGTCCAGCCTAGAGGGGTTCATACTGTCCTATACCACGGTCTGCACTCATACTGTCCTCCATCAGAGTCCAGCCTAGAGGGGTTTATACTGTCCTACTCCAGTCCTCATACTGTCCTCCATCAGAGTCCAGCCTAGAGGGGTTTATACTGTCCTACTCCAGTCCTCATACTGTCCTCCATCAGAGTCCAGCCTAGAGGGGTTTATACTGTCCTACTCCAGTCCTCATACTGTCCTCCATCAGAGTCCAGCCTAGAGGTGTTTATACTGTCCTATACCACGGTCTGCACTCATACTGTCCTCCATCAGAGTACAGCCTAGAGGGGTTTATACTGTCCTATACCACGGTCTGCACTCATACTGTCCTCCATCAGAGTCCAGCCTAGAGGGGTTCATACTGTCCTATACCACGGTCTGCACTCATACTGTCCTCCATCAGAGTCCAGCCTAGAGGGGTTCATACTGTCCTATACCACGGTCTGCACTCATACTGTCCTCCATCAGAGTCCAGCCTAGAGGGGTTTATACTGTCCTACTCCAGTCCTCATACTGTCCTCCATCAGAGTCCAGCCTAGAGGGGTTTATACTGTCCTATACCACGGTCTGCACTCATACTGTCCTCCATCAGAGTCCAGCCTAGAGGGGTTCATACTGTCCTATACCACGGTCTGCACTCATACTGTCCTCCATCAGAGTCCAGCCTAGAGGGGTTCATACTGTCCTATACCACGGTCTGCACTCATACTGTCCTCCATCAGAGTCCAGCCTAGAGGGGTTTATACTGTCCTACTCCAGTCCTCATACTGTCCTCCATCAGAGTCCAGCCTAGAGGGGTTTATACTGTCCTACTCCAGTCCTCATACTGTCCTCCATCAGAGTCCAGCCTAGAGGGGTTTATACTGTCCTACTCCAGTCCTCATACTGTCCTCCATCAGAGTCCAGCCTAGAGGTGTTTATACTGTCCTATACCACGGTCTGCACTCATACTGTCCTCCATCAGAGTCCAGCCTAGAGGGGTTTATACTGTCCTATACCACGGTCTGCACTCATACTGTCCTCCATCAGAGTCCAGCCTAGAGGGGTTCATACTGTCCTATACCACGGTCTGCACTCATACTGTCCTCCATCAGAGTCCAGCCTAGAGGGGTTCATACTGTCCTATACCACGGTCTGCACTCATACTGTCCTCCATCAGAGTCCAGCCTAGAGGTGTTTATACTGTCCTATACCACGGTCTGCACTCATACTGTCCTCCATCGGAGTCCAGCCTAGAGGTGTTCATACTGTCCTATATATCCTCCTGTACTCATACTGTCCTCCATCAGAGTCCAGCCTAGAGGGGTTTATACTGTCCTATACCACGGTCTGCACTCATACTGTCCTCCATCAGAGTCCAGCCTAGAGGGGTTCATACTGTCCTATACCACGGTCTGCACTCATACTGTCCTCTATCAGAGTCCAGCCTAGAGGGGTTCATACTGTCCTATACCACGGTCTGCACTCATACTGTCCTCCATCAGAGTCCAGCCTAGAGGGGTTTATACTGTCCTACTCCAGTCCTCATACTGTCCTCCATCAGAGTCCAGCCTAGAGGGGTTTATACTGTCCTATACCACGGTCTGCACTCATACTGTCCTCCATCAGAGTCCAGCCTAGAGGGGTTCATACTGTCCTATACCACGGTCTGCACTCATACTGTCCTCCATCAGAGTCCAGCCTAGAGGGGTTCATACTGTCCTATACCACGGTCTGCACTCATACTGTCCTCCATCAGAGTCCAGCCTAGAGGGGTTTATACTGTCCTACTCCAGTCCTCATACTGTCCTCCATCAGAGTCCAGCCTAGAGGGGTTTATACTGTCCTACTCCAGTCCTCATACTGTCCTCCATCAGAGTCCAGCCTAGAGGGGTTTATACTGTCCTACTCCAGTCCTCATACTGTCCTCCATCAGAGTCCAGCCTAGAGGTGTTTATACTGTCCTATACCACGGTCTGCACTCATACTGTCCTCCATCAGAGTCCAGCCTAGAGGGGTTTATACTGTCCTATACCACGGTCTGCACTCATACTGTCCTCCATCAGAGTCCAGCCTAGAGGGGTTCATACTGTCCTATACCACGGTCTGCACTCATACTGTCCTCCATCAGAGTCCAGCCTAGAGGGGTTCATACTGTCCTATACCACGGTCTGCACTCATACTGTCCTCCATCAGAGTCCAGCCTAGAGGTGTTTATACTGTCCTATACCACGGTCTGCACTCATACTGTCCTCCATCGGAGTCCAGCCTAGAGGTGTTCATACTGTCCTATATATCCTCCTGTACTCATACTGTCCTCCATCAGAGTCCAGCCTAGAGGGGTTTACACTGTCCTATACCACGGTCTGCACTCATACTGTCCTCCATCAGAGTCCAGCCTAGAGGTGTTTATACTGTCCTATACCACGGTCTGCACTCATACTGTCCTCCATCAGAGTCCAGCCTAGAGGTGTTTATACTGTCCTATACCACGGTCTGCACTCATACTGTCCTCCATCAGAGTCCAGCCTAGAGGTGTTCATACTGTCCTATATCACGGCCTGCACTCATACTGTCCTCCATCAGAGTCCAGCCTAGAGGGGTTTATACTGTCCTACTCCAGTCCTCATACTGTCCTCCATCAGAGTCCAGCCTAGAGGGGTTTATACTGTCCTACTCCAGTCCTCATACTGTCCTCCATCAGAGTCCAGCCTAGAGGGGTTTATACTGTCCTACTCCAGTCCTCATACTGTCCTCCATCAGAGTCCAGCCTAGAGGTGTTTATACTGTCCTATACCACGGTCTGAACTCATACTGTCCTCCATCAGAGTCCAGCCTAGAGGGGTTTATACTGTCCTATACCACGGTCTGCACTCATACTGTCCTCCATCAGAGTCCAGCCAAGAGGGGTTCATACTGTCCTATACCACGGTCTGCACTCATACTGTCCTCCATCAGAGTCCAGCCTAGAGGGGTTTATACTGTCCTACTCCAGTCCTCATACTGTCCTCCATCAGAGTCCAGCCTAGAGGGGTTTATACTGTCCTACTCCAGTCCTCATACTGTCCTCCATCAGAGTCCAGCCTAGAGGGGTTTATACTGTCCTACTCCAGTCCTCATACTGTCCTCCATCAGAGTCCAGCCTAGAGGTGTTTATACTGTCCTATACCACGGTCTGCACTCATACTGTCCTCCATCAGAGTCCAGCCTAGAGGGGTTCATACTGTCCTATACCACGGTCTGCACTCATACTGTCCTCCATCAGAGTCCAGCCTAGAGGGGTTTATACTGTCCTACTCCAGTCCTCATACTGTCCTCCATCAGAGTCCAGCCTAGAGGGGTTTATACTGTCCTACTCCAGTCCTCATACTGTCCTCCATCAGAGTCCAGCCTAGAGGGGTTTATACTGTCCTACTCCAGTCCTTATACTGTCCTCCATCAGAGTCCAGCCTAGAGGGGTTTATACTGTCCTACTCCAGTCCTTATACTGTCCTCCATCAGAGTCCAGCCTAGAGGGGTTTATACTGTCCTACTCCAGTCCTTATACTGTCCTCCATCAGAGTCCAGCCTAGAGGGGTTTATACTGTCCTACTCCAGTCCTCATACTGTCCTCCATCAGAGTCCAGCCTAGAGGGGTTTATACTGTCCTACTCCAGTCCTCATACTGTCCTCCATCAGAGTCCAGCCTAGAGGTGTTTATACTGTCCTATACCACGGTCTGCACTCATACTGTCCTCCATCAGAGTACAGCCTAGAGGGGTTTATACTGTCCTATACCACGGTCTGCACTCATACTGTCCTCCATCAAAGTCCAGCCTAGAGGGGTTCATACTGTCCTATACCACGGTCTGCACTCATACTGTCCTCCATCAGAGTCCAGCCTAGAGGTGTTCATACTGTCCTATATCACGGCCTGCACTCATACTGTCCTCCATCAGAGTCCAGCCTAGAGGGGTTTATACTGTCCTACTCCAGTCCTCATACTGTCCTCCATCAGAGTCCAGCCTAGAGGGGTTTATACTGTCCTACTCCAGTCCTCATACTGTCCTCCATCAGAGTCCAGCCTAGAGGGGTTTATACTGTCCTACTCCAGTCCTCATACTGTCCTCCATCAGAGTCCAGCCTAGAGGTGTTTATACTGTCCTATACCACGGTCTGCACTCATACTGTCCTCCATCAGAGTCCAGCCTAGAGGGGTTTATACTGTCCTATACCACGGTCTGCACTCATACTGTCCTCCATCAGAGTCCAGCCTAGAGGGGTTCATACTGTCCTATACCACGGTCTGCACTCATACTGTCCTCCATCAGAGTCCAGCCTAGAGGGGTTTATACTGTCCTACTCCAGTCCTCATACTGTCCTCCATCAGAGTCCAGCCTAGAGGGGTTTATACTGTCCTACTCCAGTCCTCATACTGTCCTCCATCAGAGTCCAGCCTAGAGGGGTTTATACTGTCCTACTCCAGTCCTCATACTGTCCTCCATCAGAGTCCAGCCTAGAGGTGTTTATACTGTCCTATACCACGGTCTGCACTCATACTGTCCTCCATCAGAGTCCAGCCTAGAGGGGTTTATACTGTCCTATACCACGGTCTGCACTCATACTGTCCTCCATCAGAGTCCAGCCTAGAGGGGTTCATACTGTCCTATACCACGGTCTGCACTCATACTGTCCTCCATCAGAGTCCAGCCTAGAGGGGTTCATACTGTCCTATACCACGGTCTGCACTCATACTGTCCTCCATCAGAGTCCAGCCTAGAGGTGTTTATACTGTCCTATACCACGGTCTGCACTCATACTGTCCTCCATCGGAGTCCAGCCTAGAGGTGTTCATACTGTCCTATATATCCTCCTGTACTCATACTGTCCTCCATCAGAGTCTAGCCTAGAGGGGTTTACACTGTCCTATACCACGGTCTGCACTCATACTGTCCTCCATCAGAGTCCAGCCTAGAGGTGTTTATACTGTCCTATACCACGGTCTGCACTCATACTGTCCTCCATCAGAGTCCAGCCTAGAGGTGTTTATACTGTCCTATACCACGGTCTGCACTCATACTGTCCTCCATCAGAGTCCAGCCTAGAGGTGTTCATACTGTCCTATATCACGGCCTGCACTCATACTGTCCTCCATCAGAGTCCAGCCTAGAGGGGTTTATACTGTCCTACTCCAGTCCTCATACTGTCCTCCATCAGAGTCCAGCCTAGAGGGGTTTATACTGTCCTACTCCAGTCCTCATACTGTCCTCCATCAGAGTCCAGCCTAGAGGGGTTTATACTGTCCTACTCCAGTCCTCATACTGTCCTCCATCAGAGTCCAGCCTAGAGGGGTTTATACTGTCCTACTCCAGTCCTCATACTGTCCTCCATCAGAGTCCAGCCTAGAGGTGTTTATACTGTCCTATACCACGGTCTGCACTCATACTGTCCTCCATCAGAGTCCAGCCTAGAGGGGTTTATACTGTCCTATACCACGGTCTGCACTCATACTGTCCTCCATCAGAGTCCAGCCTAGAGGGGTTCATACTGTCCTATACCACGGTCTGCACTCATACTGTCCTCCATCAGAGTCCAGCCTAGAGGGGTTTATACTGTCCTACTCCAGTCCTCATACTGTCCTCCATCAGAATCCAGCCTAGAGGGGTTTATACTGTCCTACTCCAGTCCTCATACTGTCCTCCATCAGAGTCCAGCCTAGAGGGGTTTATACTGTCCTACTCCAGTCCTCATACTGTCCTCCATCAGAGTCCAGCCTAGAGGTGTTTATACTGTCCTATACCACGGTCTGCACTCATACTGTCCTCCATCAGAGTCCAGCCTAGAGGTGTTTATACTGTCCTATACCACGGTCTGCACTCATACTGTCCTCCATCAGAGTCCAGCCTAGAGGTGTTCATACTGTCCTATATCACGGCCTGCACTCATACTGTCCTCCATCAGAGTCCAGCCTAGAGGGGTTTATACTGTCCTACTCCAGTCCTCATACTGTCCTCCATCAGAGTCCAGCCTAGAGGGGTTTATACTGTCCTACTCCAGTCCTCATACTGTCCTCCATCAGAGTCCAGCCTAGAGGGGTTTATACTGTCCTACTCCAGTCCTCATACTGTCCTCCATCAGAGTCCAGCCTAGAGGGGTTTATACTGTCCTACTCCAGTCCTCATACTGTCCTCCATCAGAGTCCAGCCTAGAGGTGTTTATACTGTCCTATACCACGGTCTGCACTCATACTGTCCTCCATCAGAGTCCAGCCTAGAGGGGTTTATACTGTCCTATACCACGGTCTGCACTCATACTGTCCTCCATCAGAGTCCAGCCTAGAGGGGTTCATACTGTCCTATACCACGGTCTGCACTCATACTGTCCTCCATCAGAGTCCAGCCTAGAGGGGTTTATACTGTCCTACTCCAGTCCTCATACTGTCCTCCATCAGAGTCCAGCCTAGAGGGGTTTATACTGTCCTACTCCAGTCCTCATACTGTCCTCCATCAGAGTCCAGCCTAGAGGGGTTTATACTGTCCTACTCCAGTCCTCATACTGTCCTCCATCAGAGTCCAGCCTAGAGGTGTTTATACTGTCCTATACCACGGTCTGCACTCATACTGTCCTCCATCGGAGTCCAGCCTAGAGGTGTTCATACTGTCCTATATATCCTCCTGTACTCATACTGTCCTCCATCAGAGTCTAGCCTAGAGGGGTTTACACTGTCCTATACCACGGTCTGCACTCATACTGTCCTCCATCAGAGTCCAGTCTAGAGGTGTTTATACTGTCCTATACCACGGTCTGCACTCATACTGTCCTCCATCAGAGTCCAGCCTAGAGGTGTTTATACTGTCCTATACCACGGTCTGCACTCATACTGTCCTCCATCAGAGTCCAGCCTAGAGGTGTTCATACTGTCCTATATCACGGCCTGCACTCATACTGTCCTCCATCAGAGTCCAGCCTAGAGGGGTTTATACTGTCCTACTCCAGTCCTCATACTGTCCTCCATCAGAGTCCAGCCTAGAGGGGTTTATACTGTCCTACTCCAGTCCTCATACTGTCCTCCATCAGAGTCCAGCCTAGAGGGGTTTATACTGTCCTACTCCAGTCCTCATACTGTCCTCCATCAGAGTCCAGCCTAGAGGGGTTTATACTGTCCTACTCCAGTCCTCATACTGTCCTCCATCAGAGTCCAGCCTAGAGGTGTTTATACTGTCCTATACCACGGTCTGCACTCATACTGTCCTCCATCAGAGTCCAGCCTAGAGGGGTTTATACTGTCCTATACCACGGTCTGCACTCATACTGTCCTCCATCAGAGTCCAGCCTAGAGGGGTTCATACTGTCCTATACCACGGTCTGCACTCATACTGTCCTCCATCAGAGTCCAGCCTAGAGGGGTTTATACTGTCCTACTCCAGTCCTCATACTGTCCTCCATCAGAGTCCAGCCTAGAGGGGTTTATACTGTCCTACTCCAGTCCTCATACTGTCCTCCATCAGAGTCCAGCCTAGAGGGGTTTATACTGTCCTACTCCAGTCCTCATACTGTCCTCCATCAGAGTCCAGCCTAGAGGTGTTTATACTGTCCTATACCACGGTCTGCACTCATACTGTCCTCCATCAGAGTCCAGCCTAGAGGGGTTTATACTGTCCTATACCACGGTCTGCACTCATACTGTCCTCCATCAGAGTCCAGCCTAGAGGGGTTCATACTGTCCTATACCACGGTCTGCACTCATACTGTCCTCCATCAGAGTCCAGCCTAGAGGGGTTTATACTGTCCTATACCACGGTCTGCACTCATACTGTCCTCCATCAGAGTCCAGCCTAGAGGGGTTCATACTGTCCTATACCACGGTCTGCACTCATACTGTCCTCCATCAGAGTCCAGCCTAGAGGTGTTTATACTGTCCTATACCACGGTCTGCACTCATACTGTCCTCCATCAGAGTCCAGCCTAGAGGGGTTTATACTGTCCTATACCACGGTCTGCACTCATACTGTCCTCCATCAGAGTCCAGCCTAGAGGGGTTCATACTGTCCTATACCACGGTCTGCACTCATACTGTCCTCCATCAGAGTCCAGCCTAGAGGGGTTTATACTGTCCTACTCCAGTCCTCATACTGTCCTCCATCAGAGTCCAGCCTAGAGGGGTTTATACTGTCCTACTCCAGTCCTCATACTGTCCTCCATCAGAGTCCAGCCTAGAGGGGTTTATACTGTCCTACTCCAGTCCTCATACTGTCCTCCATCAGAGTCCAGCCTAGAGGGATTCATACTGTCCTATACCACGGTCTGCACTCATACTGTCCTCCATCAGAGTCCAGCCTAGAGGTGTTTATACTGTCCTATACCACGGTCTGCACTCATACTGTCCTCCATCAGAGTCCAGCCTAGAGGTGTTTATACTGTCCTATACCACGGTCTGCACTCATACTGTCCTCCATCAGAGTCCAGCCTAGAGGTGTTTATACTGTCCTATATATCCTCCTGTACTCATACTGTCCTCCATCAGAGTCCAGCCTAGAGGGGTTTACACTGTCCTATACCACGGTCTGCACTCATACTGTCCTCCATCAGAGTCCAGCCTAGAGGGGTTTATACTGTCCTATATCACGCCCTGCACTCATACTGTCCTCCATCAGAGTCCAGCCTAGAGGGGTTCATACTGTCCTATACCACGGTCTGCACTCATACTGTCCTCCATCAGAGTCCAGCCTAGAGGGGTTTATACTGTCCTATACCACGGTCTGCACTCATACTGTCCTCCATCAGAGTCCAGCCTAGAGGTGTTTATACTGTCCTATACCACGGTCTGCACTCATACTGTCCTCCATCAGAGTCCAGCCTAGAGGGGTTCATACTGTCCTATACCACGGTCTGCACTCATACTGTCCTCCATCAGAGTCCAGCCTAGAGGTGTTTATACTGTCCTATACCACGGTCTGCACTCATACTGTCCTCCATCAGAGTCCAGCCTAGAGGTGTTTATACTGTCCTATACCACGGTCTGCACTCATACTGTCCTCCATCAGAGTCCAGCCTAGAGGGGTTTATACTGTCCTATACCACGGTCTGCACTCATACTGTCCTCCATCAGAGTCCAGCCTAGAGGGATTCATACTGTCCTATACCACGGTCTGCACTCATACTGTCCTCCATCAGAGTCCAGCCTAGAGGTGTTCATACTGTCCTATATCACGGCCTGCACTCATACTGTCCTCCATCAGAGTCCAGCCTAGAGGGGTTTATACTGTCCTACTCCAGTCCTCATACTGTCCTCCATCAGAGTCCAGCCTAGAGGGGTTTATACTGTCCTACTCCAGTCCTCATACTGTCCTCCATCAGAGTCCAGCCTAGAGGGGTTTTTCCAGCCTAGAGGGGTTTATACTGTCCTACTCCAGTCCTCATACTGTCCTCCATCAGAGTCCAGCCTAGAGGTGTTTATACTGTCCTATACCACGGTCTGCACTCATACTGTCCTCCATCAGAGTCCAGCCTAGAGGGGTTTATACTGTCCTATACCACGGTCTGCACTCATACTGTCCTCCATCAGAGTCCAGCCTAGAGGGGTTCATACTGTCCTATACCACGGTCTGCACTCATACTGTCCTCCATCAGAGTCCAGCCTAGAGGGGTTTATACTGTCCTACTCCAGTCCTCATACTGTCCTCCATCAGAATCCAGCCTAGAGGGGTTTATACTGTCCTACTCCAGTCCTCATACTGTCCTCCATCAGAGTCCAGCCTAGAGGGGTTTATACTGTCCTACTCCAGTCCTCATACTGTCCTCCATCAGAGTCCAGCCTAGAGGTGTTTATACTGTCCTATACCACGGTCTGCACTCATACTGTCCTCCATCAGAGTCCAGCCTAGAGGTGTTTATACTGTCCTATACCACGGTCTGCACTCATACTGTCCTCCATCAGAGTCCAGCCTAGAGGTGTTCATACTGTCCTATATCACGGCCTGCACTCATACTGTCCTCCATCAGAGTCCAGCCTAGAGGGGTTTATACTGTCCTACTCCAGTCCTCATACTGTCCTCCATCAGAGTCCAGCCTAGAGGGGTTTATACTGTCCTACTCCAGTCCTCATACTGTCCTCCATCAGAGTCCAGCCTAGAGGGGTTTATACTGTCCTACTCCAGTCCTCATACTGTCCTCCATCAGAGTCCAGCCTAGAGGGGTTTATACTGTCCTACTCCAGTCCTCATACTGTCCTCCATCAGAGTCCAGCCTAGAGGTGTTTATACTGTCCTATACCACGGTCTGCACTCATACTGTCCTCCATCAGAGTCCAGCCTAGAGGGGTTTATACTGTCCTATACCACGGTCTGCACTCATACTGTCCTCCATCAGAGTCCAGCCTAGAGGGGTTCATACTGTCCTATACCACGGTCTGCACTCATACTGTCCTCCATCAGAGTCCAGCCTAGAGGGGTTTATACTGTCCTACTCCAGTCCTCATACTGTCCTCCATCAGAGTCCAGCCTAGAGGGGTTTATACTGTCCTACTCCAGTCCTCATACTGTCCTCCATCAGAGTCCAGCCTAGAGGGGTTTATACTGTCCTACTCCAGTCCTCATACTGTCCTCCATCAGAGTCCAGCCTAGAGGTGTTTATACTGTCCTATACCACGGTCTGCACTCATACTGTCCTCCATCGGAGTCCAGCCTAGAGGTGTTCATACTGTCCTATATATCCTCCTGTACTCATACTGTCCTCCATCAGAGTCTAGCCTAGAGGGGTTTACACTGTCCTATACCACGGTCTGCACTCATACTGTCCTCCATCAGAGTCCAGTCTAGAGGTGTTTATACTGTCCTATACCACGGTCTGCACTCATACTGTCCTCCATCAGAGTCCAGCCTAGAGGTGTTTATACTGTCCTATACCACGGTCTGCACTCATACTGTCCTCCATCAGAGTCCAGCCTAGAGGTGTTCATACTGTCCTATATCACGGCCTGCACTCATACTGTCCTCCATCAGAGTCCAGCCTAGAGGGGTTTATACTGTCCTACTCCAGTCCTCATACTGTCCTCCATCAGAGTCCAGCCTAGAGGGGTTTATACTGTCCTACTCCAGTCCTCATACTGTCCTCCATCAGAGTCCAGCCTAGAGGGGTTTATACTGTCCTACTCCAGTCCTCATACTGTCCTCCATCAGAGTCCAGCCTAGAGGGGTTTATACTGTCCTACTCCAGTCCTCATACTGTCCTCCATCAGAGTCCAGCCTAGAGGTGTTTATACTGTCCTATACCACGGTCTGCACTCATACTGTCCTCCATCAGAGTCCAGCCTAGAGGGGTTTATACTGTCCTATACCACGGTCTGCACTCATACTGTCCTCCATCAGAGTCCAGCCTAGAGGGGTTCATACTGTCCTATACCACGGTCTGCACTCATACTGTCCTCCATCAGAGTCCAGCCTAGAGGGGTTTATACTGTCCTACTCCAGTCCTCATACTGTCCTCCATCAGAGTCCAGCCTAGAGGGGTTTATACTGTCCTACTCCAGTCCTCATACTGTCCTCCATCAGAGTCCAGCCTAGAGGGGTTTATACTGTCCTACTCCAGTCCTCATACTGTCCTCCATCAGAGTCCAGCCTAGAGGTGTTTATACTGTCCTATACCACGGTCTGCACTCATACTGTCCTCCATCAGAGTCCAGCCTAGAGGGGTTTATACTGTCCTATACCACGGTCTGCACTCATACTGTCCTCCATCAGAGTCCAGCCTAGAGGGGTTCATACTGTCCTATACCACGGTCTGCACTCATACTGTCCTCCATCAGAGTCCAGCCTAGAGGGGTTTATACTGTCCTATACCACGGTCTGCACTCATACTGTCCTCCATCAGAGTCCAGCCTAGAGGGGTTCATACTGTCCTATACCACGGTCTGCACTCATACTGTCCTCCATCAGAGTCCAGCCTAGAGGTGTTTATACTGTCCTATACCACGGTCTGCACTCATACTGTCCTCCATCAGAGTCCAGCCTAGAGGGGTTTATACTGTCCTATACCACGGTCTGCACTCATACTGTCCTCCATCAGAGTCCAGCCTAGAGGGGTTCATACTGTCCTATACCACGGTCTGCACTCATACTGTCCTCCATCAGAGTCCAGCCTAGAGGGGTTTATACTGTCCTACTCCAGTCCTCATACTGTCCTCCATCAGAGTCCAGCCTAGAGGGGTTTATACTGTCCTACTCCAGTCCTCATACTGTCCTCCATCAGAGTCCAGCCTAGAGGGGTTTATACTGTCCTACTCCAGTCCTCATACTGTCCTCCATCAGAGTCCAGCCTAGAGGGATTCATACTGTCCTATACCACGGTCTGCACTCATACTGTCCTCCATCAGAGTCCAGCCTAGAGGTGTTTATACTGTCCTATACCACGGTCTGCACTCATACTGTCCTCCATCAGAGTCCAGCCTAGAGGTGTTTATACTGTCCTATACCACGGTCTGCACTCATACTGTCCTCCATCAGAGTCCAGCCTAGAGGTGTTTATACTGTCCTATATATCCTCCTGTACTCATACTGTCCTCCATCAGAGTCCAGCCTAGAGGGGTTTACACTGTCCTATACCACGGTCTGCACTCATACTGTCCTCCATCAGAGTCCAGCCTAGAGGGGTTTATACTGTCCTATATCACGCCCTGCACTCATACTGTCCTCCATCAGAGTCCAGCCTAGAGGGGTTCATACTGTCCTATACCACGGTCTGCACTCATACTGTCCTCCATCAGAGTCCAGCCTAGAGGGGTTTATACTGTCCTATACCACGGTCTGCACTCATACTGTCCTCCATCAGAGTCCAGCCTAGAGGTGTTTATACTGTCCTATACCACGGTCTGCACTCATACTGTCCTCCATCAGAGTCCAGCCTAGAGGGGTTCATACTGTCCTATACCACGGTCTGCACTCATACTGTCCTCCATCAGAGTCCAGCCTAGAGGTGTTTATACTGTCCTATACCACGGTCTGCACTCATACTGTCCTCCATCAGAGTCCAGCCTAGAGGTGTTTATACTGTCCTATACCACGGTCTGCACTCATACTGTCCTCCATCAGAGTCCAGCCTAGAGGGGTTTATACTGTCCTATACCACGGTCTGCACTCATACTGTCCTCCATCAGAGTCCAGCCTAGAGGGATTCATACTGTCCTATACCACGGTCTGCACTCATACTGTCCTCCATCAGAGTCCAGCCTAGAGGTGTTTATACTGTCCTATACCACGGTCTGCACTCATACTGTCCTCCATCAGAGTCCAGCCTAGAGGTGTTTATACTGTCCTATATATCCTCCTGTACTCATACTGTCCTCCATCAGAGTCCAGCCTAGAGGGGTTTACACTGTCCTATACCACGGTCTGCACTCATACTGTCCTCCATCAGAGTCCAGCCTAGAGGTGTTTATACTGTCCTATACCACGGTCTGCACTCATACTGTCCTCCATCAGAGTCCAGCCTAGAGGGGTTTATACTGTCCTATACCACGGTCTGCACTCATACTGTCCTCCATCAGAGTCCAGCCTAGAGGGGTTTATACTGTCCTATACCACGGTCTGCACTCATACTGTCCTCCATCAGAGTCCAGCCTAGAGGGGTTCATACTGTCCTATACCACGGTCTGCACTCATACTGTCCTCCATCAGAGTCCAGCCTAGAGGGGTTTATACTGTCCTATATCACGCCCTGCACTCATACTGTCCTCCATCAGAGTCCAGCCTAGAGGGGTTCATACTGTCCTATACCACGGTCTGCACTCATACTGTCCTCCATCAGAGTCCAGCCTAGAGGGGTTTATACTGTCCTATACCACGGTCTGCACTCATACTGTCCTCCATCAGAGTCCAGCCTAGAGGGGTTCATACTGTCCTATACCACGGTCTGCACTCATACTGTCCTCCATCAGAGTCCAGCCTAGAGGTGTTTATACTGTCCTATACCACGGTCTGCACTCATACTGTCCTCCATCAGAGTCCAGCCTAGAGGGGTTTATACTGTCCTATACCACGGTCTGCACTCATACTGTCCTCCATCAGAGTCCAGCCTAGAGGGGTTCATACTGTCCTATACCACGGTCTGCACTCATACTGTCCTCCATCAGAGTCCAGCCTAGAGGGGTTTATACTGTCCTACTCCAGTCCTCATACTGTCCTCCATCAGAGTCCAGCCTAGAGGGGTTTATACTGTCCTACTCCAGTCCTCATACTGTCCTCCATCAGAGTCCAGCCTAGAGGGGTTTATACTGTCCTACTCCAGTCCTCATACTGTCCTCCATCAGAGTCCAGCCTAGAGGGATTCATACTGTCCTATACCACGGTCTGCACTCATACTGTCCTCCATCAGAGTCCAGCCTAGAGGTGTTTATACTGTCCTATACCACGGTCTGCACTCATACTGTCCTCCATCAGAGTCCAGCCTAGAGGTGTTTATACTGTCCTATACCACGGTCTGCACTCATACTGTCCTCCATCAGAGTCCAGCCTAGAGGTGTTTATACTGTCCTATATATCCTCCTGTACTCATACTGTCCTCCATCAGAGTCCAGCCTAGAGGGGTTTACACTGTCCTATACCACGGTCTGCACTCATACTGTCCTCCATCAGAGTCCAGCCTAGAGGGGTTTATACTGTCCTATATCACGCCCTGCACTCATACTGTCCTCCATCAGAGTCCAGCCTAGAGGGGTTCATACTGTCCTATACCACGGTCTGCACTCATACTGTCCTCCATCAGAGTCCAGCCTAGAGGGGTTTATACTGTCCTATACCACGGTCTGCACTCATACTGTCCTCCATCAGAGTCCAGCCTAGAGGTGTTTATACTGTCCTATACCACGGTCTGCACTCATACTGTCCTCCATCAGAGTCCAGCCTAGAGGGGTTCATACTGTCCTATACCACGGTCTGCACTCATACTGTCCTCCATCAGAGTCCAGCCTAGAGGTGTTTATACTGTCCTATACCACGGTCTGCACTCATACTGTCCTCCATCAGAGTCCAGCCTAGAGGTGTTTATACTGTCCTATACCACGGTCTGCACTCATACTGTCCTCCATCAGAGTCCAGCCTAGAGGGGTTTATACTGTCCTATACCACGGTCTGCACTCATACTGTCCTCCATCAGAGTCCAGCCTAGAGGGATTCATACTGTCCTATACCACGGTCTGCACTCATACTGTCCTCCATCAGAGTCCAGCCTAGAGGTGTTTATACTGTCCTATACCACGGTCTGCACTCATACTGTCCTCCATCAGAGTCCAGCCTAGAGGTGTTTATACTGTCCTATATATCCTCCTGTACTCATACTGTCCTCCATCAGAGTCCAGCCTAGAGGGGTTTACACTGTCCTATACCACGGTCTGCACTCATACTGTCCTCCATCAGAGTCCAGCCTAGAGGTGTTTATACTGTCCTATACCACGGTCTGCACTCATACTGTCCTCCATCAGAGTCCAGCCTAGAGGGGTTTATACTGTCCTATACCACGGTCTGCACTCATACTGTCCTCCATCAGAGTCCAGCCTAGAGGGGTTTATACTGTCCTATACCACGGTCTGCACTCATACTGTCCTCCATCAGAGTCCAGCCTAGAGGGGTTCATACTGTCCTATACCACGGTCTGCACTCATACTGTCCTCCATCAGAGTCCAGCCTAGAGGGGTTTATACTGTCCTATATCACGCCCTGCACTCATACTGTCCTCCATCAGAGTCCAGCCTAGAGGGGTTCATACTGTCCTATACCACGGTCTGCACTCATACTGTCCTCCATCAGAGTCCAGCCTAGAGGGGTTTATACTGTCCTATACCACGGTCTGCACTCATACTGTCCTCCATCAGAGTCCAGCCTAGAGGTGTTTATACTGTCCTATACCACGGTCTGCACTCATACTGTCCTCCATCAGAGTCCAGCCTAGAGGGGTTCATACTGTCCTATACCACGGTCTGCACTCATACTGTCCTCCATCAGAGTCCAGCCTAGAGGTGTTTATACTGTCCTATACCACGGTCTGCACTCATACTGTCCTCCATCAGAGTCCAGCCTAGAGGTGTTCATACTGTCCTATATCACGGCCTGCACTCATACTGTCCTCCATCAGAGTCCAGCCTAGAGGGGTTTATACTGTCCTACTCCAGTCCTCATACTGTCCTCCATCAGAGTCCAGCCTAGAGGGGTTTATACTGTCCTACTCCAGTCCTCATACTGTCCTCCATCAGAGTCCAGCCTAGAGGGGTTTATACTGTCCTACTCCAGTCCTCATACTGTCCTCCATCAGAGTCCAGCCTAGAGGGGTTTATACTGTCCTATATCACGCCCTGTACTCATACTGTCCTCCATCAGAGTCCAGCCTAGAGGGGTTTATACTGTCCTATACCACGGTCTGCACTCATACTGTCCTCCATCAGAGTCCAGCCTAGAGGGGTTTATACTGTCCTATACCACGGTCTGCACTCATACTGTCCTCCATCAGAGTCCAGCCTAGAGGGGTTTATACTGTCCTATACCACGGTCTGCACTCATACTGTCCTCCATCAGAGTCCAGCCTAGAGGGGTTTATACTGTCCTATACCACGGTCTGCACTCATACTGTCCTCCATCAGAGTCCAGCCTAGAGGGGTTTATACTGTCCTATACCACGGTCTGCACTCATACTGTCCTCCATCAGAGTCCAGCCTAGAGGGGTTTATACTGTCCTATACCACGGTCTGCACTCATACTGTCCTCCATCAGAGTCCAGCCTAGAGGTGTTTATACTGTCCTATATCACCTCCTGTACTCATACTGTCCTCCATCAGAGTCCAGCCTAGAGGGGTTTACACTGTCCTATACCACGGTCTGCACTCATACTGTCCTCCATCAGAGTCCAGCCTAGAGGTGTTTATACTGTCCTATACCACGGTCTGCACTCATACTGTCCTCCATCAGAGTCCAGCCTAGAGGGGTTTATACTGTCCTATACCACGGTCTGCACTCATACTGTCCTCCATCAGAGTCCAGCCTAGAGGGGTTCATACTGTCCTATACCACGGTCTGCACTCATACTGTCCTCCATCAGAGTCCAGCCTAGAGGTGTTTATACTGTCCTATATCACCTCCTGTACTCATACTGTCCTCCATCAGAGTCCAGCCTAGAGGGGTTTACACTGTCCTATACCACGGTCTGCACTCATACTGTCCTCCATCAGAGTCCAGCCTAGAGGTGTTTATACTGTCCTATACCACGGTCTGCACTCATACTGTCCTCCATCAGAGTCCAGCCTAGAGGGGTTTATACTGTCCTATACCACGGTCTGCACTCATACTGTCCTCCATCAGAGTCCAGCCTAGAGGGGTTCATACTGTCCTATACCACGGTCTGCACTCATACTGTCCTCCATCAGAGTCCAGCCTAGAGGGGTTTATACTGTCCTATACCACGGTCTGCACTCATACTGTCCTCCATCAGAGTCCAGCCTAGAGGGGTTTATACTGTCCTATACCACGGTCTGCACTCATACTGTCCTCCATCAGAGTCCAGCCTAGAGGGGTTTATACTGTCCTATACCACGGTCTGCACTCATACTGTCCTCCATCAGAGTCCAGCCTAGAGGGGTTCATACTGTCCTATACCACGGTCTGCACTCATACTGTCCTCCATCAGAGTCCAGCCTAGAGGAGTTTATACTGTCCTATATCACGCCCTGCACTCATACTGTCCTCCATCAGAGTCCAGCCTAGAGGGGTTCATACTGTCCTATTCCACGGTCTGCACTCATACTGTCCTCCATCAGAGTCCAGCCTAGAGGGGTTTATACTGTCCTATACCACGGTCTGCACTCATACTGTCCTCCATCAGAGTCCAGCCTAGAGGGGTTCATACTGTCCTATACCACGGTCTGCACTCATACTGTCCTCCATCAGAGTCCAGCCTAGAGGGGTTCATACTGTCCTATACCACGGTCTGCACTCATACTGTCCTCCATCAGAGTCCAGCCTAGAGGAGTTTATACTGTCCTACTCCAGTCCTCATACTGTCCTCCATCAGAGTCCAGCCTAGAGGGGTTTATACTGTCCTACTCCAGTCCTCATACTGTCCTCCATCAGAGTCCAGCCTAGAGGGGTTTATACTGTCCTACTCCAGTCCTCATACTGTCCTCCATCAGAGTCCAGCCTAGAGGTGTTTATACTGTCCTATACCACGGTCTGCACTCATACTGTCCTCCATCAGAGTCCAGCCTAGAGGGGTTTATACTGTCCTATACCACGGTCTGCACTCATACTGTCCTCCATCAGAGTCCAGCCTAGAGGGGTTCATACTGTCCTATACCACGGTCTGCACTCATACTGTCCTCCATCAGAGTCCAGCCTAGAGGGGTTCATACTGTCCTATACCACGGTCTGCACTCATACTGTCCTCCATCAGAGTCCAGCCTAGAGGTGTTTATACTGTCCTATACCACGGTCTGCACTCATACTGTCCTCCATCGGAGTCCAGCCTAGAGGTGTTCATACTGTCCTATATATCCTCCTGTACTCATACTGTCCTCCATCAGAGTCCAGCCTAGAGGGGTTTACACTGTCCTATACCACGGTCTGCACTCATACTGTCCTCCATCAGAGTCCAGCCTAGAGGTGTTTATACTGTCCTATACCACGGTCTGCACTCATACTGTCCTCCATCAGAGTCCAGCCTAGAGGTGTTTATACTGTCCTATACCACGGTCTGCACTCATACTGTCCTCCATCAGAGTCCAGCCTAGAGGTGTTCATACTGTCCTATATCACGGCCTGCACTCATACTGTCCTCCATCAGAGTCCAGCCTAGAGGGGTTTATACTGTCCTACTCCAGTCCTCATACTGTCCTCCATCAGAGTCCAGCCTAGAGGGGTTTATACTGTCCTACTCCAGTCCTCATACTGTCCTCCATCAGAGTCCAGCCTAGAGGGGTTTATACTGTCCTACTCCAGTCCTCATACTGTCCTCCATCAGAGTCCAGCCTAGAGGTGTTTATACTGTCCTATACCACGGTCTGCACTCATACTGTCCTCCATCAGAGTCCAGCCTAGAGGGGTTTATACTGTCCTATACCACGGTCTGCACTCATACTGTCCTCCATCAGAGTCCAGCCTAGAGGGGTTCATACTGTCCTATACCACGGTCTGCACTCATACTGTCCTCCATCAGAGTCCAGCCTAGAGGGGTTTATACTGTCCTACTCCATTCCTCATACTGTCCTCCATCAGAGTCCAGCCTAGAGGGGTTTATACTGTCCTACTCCAGTCCTCATACTGTCCTCCATCAGAGTCCAGCCTAGAGGGGTTTATACTGTCCTACTCCAGTCCTCATACTGTCCTCCATCAGAGTCCAGCCTAGAGGTGTTTATACTGTCCTATACCACGGTCTGCACTCATACTGTCCTCCATCAGAGTCCAGCCTAGAGGGGTTCATACTGTCCTATACCACGGTCTGCACTCATACTGTCCTCCATCAGAGTCCAGCCTAGAGGGGTTTATACTGTCCTACTCCAGTCCTCATACTGTCCTCCATCAGAGTCCAGCCTAGAGGGGTTTATACTGTCCTACTCCAGTCCTCATACTGTCCTCCATCAGAGTCCAGCCTAGAGGGGTTTATACTGTCCTACTCCAGTCCTTATACTGTCCTCCATCAGAGTCCAGCCTAGAGGGGTTTATACTGTCCTACTCCAGTCCTTATACTGTCCTCCATCAGAGTCCAGCCTAGAGGGGTTTATACTGTCCTACTCCAGTCCTTATACTGTCCTCCATCAGAGTCCAGCCTAGAGGGGTTTATACTGTCCTACTCCAGTCCTCATACTGTCCTCCATCAGAGTCCAGCCTAGAGGGGTTTATACTGTCCTACTCCAGTCCTCATACTGTCCTCCATCAGAGTCCAGCCTAGAGGTGTTTATACTGTCCTATACCACGGTCTGCACTCATACTGTCCTCCATCAGAGTACAGCCTAGAGGGGTTTATACTGTCCTATACCACGGTCTGCACTCATACTGTCCTCCATCAGAGTCCAGCCTAGAGGGGTTCATACTGTCCTATACCACGGTCTGCACTCATACTGTCCTCCATCAGAGTCCAGCCTAGAGGTGTTCATACTGTCCTATATCACGGCCTGCACTCATACTGTCCTCCATCAGAGTCCAGCCTAGAGGGGTTTATACTGTCCTACTCCAGTCCTCATACTGTCCTCCATCAGAGTCCAGCCTAGAGGGGTTTATACTGTCCTACTCCAGTCCTCATACTGTCCTCCATCAGAGTCCAGCCTAGAGGGGTTTATACTGTCCTACTCCAGTCCTCATACTGTCCTCCATCAGAGTCCAGCCTAGAGGTGTTTATACTGTCCTATACCACGGTCTGCACTCATACTGTCCTCCATCAGAGTCCAGCCTAGAGGGGTTTATACTGTCCTATACCACGGTCTGCACTCATACTGTCCTCCATCAGAGTCCAGCCTAGAGGGGTTCATACTGTCCTATACCACGGTCTGCACTCATACTGTCCTCCATCAGAGTCCAGCCTAGAGGGGTTTATACTGTCCTACTCCAGTCCTCATACTGTCCTCCATCAGAGTCCAGCCTAGAGGGGTTTATACTGTCCTACTCCAGTCCTCATACTGTCCTCCATCAGAGTCCAGCCTAGAGGGGTTTATACTGTCCTACTCCAGTCCTCATACTGTCCTCCATCAGAGTCCAGCCTAGAGGTGTTTATACTGTCCTATACCACGGTCTGCACTCATACTGTCCTCCATCAGAGTACAGCCTAGAGGGGTTTATACTGTCCTATACCACGGTCTGCACTCATACTGTCCTCCATCAGAGTCCAGCCTAGAGGGGTTCATACTGTCCTATACCACGGTCTGCACTCATACTGTCCTCCATCAGAGTCCAGCCTAGAGGGGTTCATACTGTCCTATACCACGGTCTGCACTCATACTGTCCTCCATCAGAGTCCAGCCTAGAGGGGTTTATACTGTCCTACTCCAGTCCTCATACTGTCCTCCATCAGAGTCCAGCCTAGAGGGGTTTATACTGTCCTATACCACGGTCTGCACTCATACTGTCCTCCATCAGAGTCCAGCCTAGAGGGGTTCATACTGTCCTATACCACGGTCTGCACTCATACTGTCCTCCATCAGAGTCCAGCCTAGAGGGGTTCATACTGTCCTATACCACGGTCTGCACTCATACTGTCCTCCATCAGAGTCCAGCCTAGAGGGGTTTATACTGTCCTACTCCAGTCCTCATACTGTCCTCCATCAGAGTCCAGCCTAGAGGGGTTTATACTGTCCTACTCCAGTCCTCATACTGTCCTCCATCAGAGTCCAGCCTAGAGGGGTTTATACTGTCCTACTCCAGTCCTCATACTGTCCTCCATCAGAGTCCAGCCTAGAGGTGTTTATACTGTCCTATACCACGGTCTGCACTCATACTGTCCTCCATCAGAGTCCAGCCTAGAGGGGTTTATACTGTCCTATACCACGGTCTGCACTCATACTGTCCTCCATCAGAGTCCAGCCTAGAGGGGTTCATACTGTCCTATACCACGGTCTGCACTCATACTGTCCTCCATCAGAGTCCAGCCTAGAGGGGTTCATACTGTCCTATACCACGGTCTGCACTCATACTGTCCTCCATCAGAGTCCAGCCTAGAGGTGTTTATACTGTCCTATACCACGGTCTGCACTCATACTGTCCTCCATCGGAGTCCAGCCTAGAGGTGTTCATACTGTCCTATATATCCTCCTGTACTCATACTGTCCTCCATCAGAGTCCAGCCTAGAGGGGTTTATACTGTCCTATACCACGGTCTGCACTCATACTGTCCTCCATCAGAGTCCAGCCTAGAGGGGTTCATACTGTCCTATACCACGGTCTGCACTCATACTGTCCTCTATCAGAGTCCAGCCTAGAGGGGTTCATACTGTCCTATACCACGGTCTGCACTCATACTGTCCTCCATCAGAGTCCAGCCTAGAGGGGTTTATACTGTCCTACTCCAGTCCTCATACTGTCCTCCATCAGAGTCCAGCCTAGAGGGGTTTATACTGTCCTATACCACGGTCTGCACTCATACTGTCCTCCATCAGAGTCCAGCCTAGAGGGGTTCATACTGTCCTATACCACGGTCTGCACTCATACTGTCCTCCATCAGAGTCCAGCCTAGAGGGGTTCATACTGTCCTATACCACGGTCTGCACTCATACTGTCCTCCATCAGAGTCCAGCCTAGAGGGGTTTATACTGTCCTACTCCAGTCCTCATACTGTCCTCCATCAGAGTCCAGCCTAGAGGGGTTTATACTGTCCTACTCCAGTCCTCATACTGTCCTCCATCAGAGTCCAGCCTAGAGGGGTTTATACTGTCCTACTCCAGTCCTCATACTGTCCTCCATCAGAGTCCAGCCTAGAGGTGTTTATACTGTCCTATACCACGGTCTGCACTCATACTGTCCTCCATCAGAGTCCAGCCTAGAGGGGTTTATACTGTCCTATACCACGGTCTGCACTCATACTGTCCTCCATCAGAGTCCAGCCTAGAGGGGTTCATACTGTCCTATACCACGGTCTGCACTCATACTGTCCTCCATCAGAGTCCAGCCTAGAGGGGTTCATACTGTCCTATACCACGGTCTGCACTCATACTGTCCTCCATCAGAGTCCAGCCTAGAGGTGTTTATACTGTCCTATACCACGGTCTGCACTCATACTGTCCTCCATCGGAGTCCAGCCTAGAGGTGTTCATACTGTCCTATATATCCTCCTGTACTCATACTGTCCTCCATCAGAGTCCAGCCTAGAGGGGTTTACACTGTCCTATACCACGGTCTGCACTCATACTGTCCTCCATCAGAGTCCAGCCTAGAGGTGTTTATACTGTCCTATACCACGGTCTGCACTCATACTGTCCTCCATCAGAGTCCAGCCTAGAGGTGTTTATACTGTCCTATACCACGGTCTGCACTCATACTGTCCTCCATCAGAGTCCAGCCTAGAGGTGTTCATACTGTCCTATATCACGGCCTGCACTCATACTGTCCTCCATCAGAGTCCAGCCTAGAGGGGTTTATACTGTCCTACTCCAGTCCTCATACTGTCCTCCATCAGAGTCCAGCCTAGAGGGGTTTATACTGTCCTACTCCAGTCCTCATACTGTCCTCCATCAGAGTCCAGCCTAGAGGGGTTTATACTGTCCTACTCCAGTCCTCATACTGTCCTCCATCAGAGTCCAGCCTAGAGGTGTTTATACTGTCCTATACCACGGTCTGCACTCATACTGTCCTCCATCAGAGTCCAGCCTAGAGGGGTTTATACTGTCCTATACCACGGTCTGCACTCATACTGTCCTCCATCAGAGTCCAGCCTAGAGGGGTTCATACTGTCCTATACCACGGTCTGCACTCATACTGTCCTCCATCAGAGTCCAGCCTAGAGGGGTTTATACTGTCCTACTCCAGTCCTCATACTGTCCTCCATCAGAGTCCAGCCTAGAGGGGTTTATACTGTCCTACTCCAGTCCTCATACTGTCCTCCATCAGAGTCCAGCCTAGAGGGGTTTATACTGTCCTACTCCAGTCCTCATACTGTCCTCCATCAGAGTCCAGCCTAGAGGTGTTTATACTGTCCTATACCACGGTCTGCACTCATACTGTCCTCCATCAGAGTCCAGCCTAGAGGGGTTCATACTGTCCTATACCACGGTCTGCACTCATACTGTCCTCCATCAGAGTCCAGCCTAGAGGGGTTTATACTGTCCTACTCCAGTCCTCATACTGTCCTCCATCAGAGTCCAGCCTAGAGGGGTTTATACTGTCCTACTCCAGTCCTCATACTGTCCTCCATCAGAGTCCAGCCTAGAGGGGTTTATACTGTCCTACTCCAGTCCTTATACTGTCCTCCATCAGAGTCCAGCCTAGAGGGGTTTATACTGTCCTACTCCAGTCCTTATACTGTCCTCCATCAGAGTCCAGCCTAGAGGGGTTTATACTGTCCTACTCCAGTCCTTATACTGTCCTCCATCAGAGTCCAGCCTAGAGGGGTTTATACTGTCCTACTCCAGTCCTCATACTGTCCTCCATCAGAGTCCAGCCTAGAGGGGTTTATACTGTCCTACTCCAGTCCTCATACTGTCCTCCATCAGAGTCCAGCCTAGAGGTGTTTATACTGTCCTATACCACGGTCTGCACTCATACTGTCCTCCATCAGAGTACAGCCTAGAGGGGTTTATACTGTCCTATACCACGGTCTGCACTCATACTGTCCTCCATCAGAGTCCAGCCTAGAGGGGTTCATACTGTCCTATACCACGGTCTGCACTCATACTGTCCTCCATCAGAGTCCAGCCTAGAGGTGTTCATACTGTCCTATATCACGGCCTGCACTCATACTGTCCTCCATCAGAGTCCAGCCTAGAGGGGTTTATACTGTCCTACTCCAGTCCTCATACTGTCCTCCATCAGAGTCCAGCCTAGAGGGGTTTATACTGTCCTACTCCAGTCCTCATACTGTCCTCCATCAGAGTCCAGCCTAGAGGGGTTTATACTGTCCTACTCCAGTCCTCATACTGTCCTCCATCAGAGTCCAGCCTAGAGGTGTTTATACTGTCCTATACCACGGTCTGCACTCATACTGTCCTCCATCAGAGTCCAGCCTAGAGGGGTTTATACTGTCCTATACCACGGTCTGCACTCATACTGTCCTCCATCAGAGTCCAGCCTAGAGGGGTTCATACTGTCCTATACCACGGTCTGCACTCATACTGTCCTCCATCAGAGTCCAGCCTAGAGGGGTTTATACTGTCCTACTCCAGTCCTCATACTGTCCTCCATCAGAGTCCAGCCTAGAGGGGTTTATACTGTCCTACTCCAGTCCTCATACTGTCCTCCATCAGAGTCCAGCCTAGAGGGGTTTATACTGTCCTACTCCAGTCCTCATACTGTCCTCCATCAGAGTCCAGCCTAGAGGTGTTTATACTGTCCTATACCACGGTCTGCACTCATACTGTCCTCCATCAGAGTCCAGCCTAGAGGGGTTTATACTGTCCTATACCACGGTCTGCACTCATACTGTCCTCCATCAGAGTCCAGCCTAGAGGGGTTCATACTGTCCTATACCACGGTCTGCACTCATACTGTCCTCCATCAGAGTCCAGCCTAGAGGGGTTCATACTGTCCTATACCACGGTCTGCACTCATACTGTCCTCCATCAGAGTCCAGCCTAGAGGTGTTTATACTGTCCTATACCACGGTCTGCACTCATACTGTCCTCCATCGGAGTCCAGCCTAGAGGTGTTCATACTGTCCTATATATCCTCCTGTACTCATACTGTCCTCCATCAGAGTCTAGCCTAGAGGGGTTTACACTGTCCTATACCACGGTCTGCACTCATACTGTCCTCCATCAGAGTCCAGCCTAGAGGTGTTTATACTGTCCTATACCACGGTCTGCACTCATACTGTCCTCCATCAGAGTCCAGCCTAGAGGTGTTTATACTGTCCTATACCACGGTCTGCACTCATACTGTCCTCCATCAGAGTCCAGCCTAGAGGTGTTCATACTGTCCTATATCACGGCCTGCACTCATACTGTCCTCCATCAGAGTCCAGCCTAGAGGGGTTTATACTGTCCGACTCCAGTCCTCATACTGTCCTCCATCAGAGTCCAGCCTAGAGGGGTTTATACTGTCCTACTCCAGTCCTCATACTGTCCTCCATCAGAGTCCAGCCTAGAGGGGTTTATACTGTCCTACTCCAGTCCTCATACTGTCCTCCATCAGAGTCCAGCCTAGAGGGGTTTATACTGTCCTACTCCAGTCCTCATACTGTCCTCCATCAGAGTCCAGCCTAGAGGTGTTTATACTGTCCTATACCACGGTCTGCACTCATACTGTCCTCCATCAGAGTCCAGCCTAGAGGGGTTTATACTGTCCTATACCACGGTCTGCACTCATACTGTCCTCCATCAGAGTCCAGCCTAGAGGGGTTCATACTGTCCTATACCACGGTCTGCACTCATACTGTCCTCCATCAGAGTCCAGCCTAAAGGGGTTTATACTGTCCTACTCCAGTCCTCATACTGTCCTCCATCAGAGTCCAGCCTAGAGGGGTTTATACTGTCCTACTCCAGTCCTCATACTGTCCTCCATCAGAGTCCAGCCTAGAGGGGTTTATACTGTCCTACTCCAGTCCTCATACTGTCCTCCATCAGAGTCCAGCCTAGAGGTGTTTATACTGTCCTATACCACGGTCTGCACTCATACTGTCCTCCATCAGAGTCCAGCCTAGAGGGGTTTATACTGTCCTATACCACGGTCTGCACTCATACTGTCCTCCATCAGAGTCCAGCCTAGAGGGGTTCATACTGTCCTATACCACGGTCTGCACTCATACTGTCCTCCATCAGAGTCCAGCCTAGAGGGGTTTATACTGTCCTATACCACGGTCTGCACTCATACTGTCCTCCATCAGAGTCCAGCCTAGAGGGGTTCATACTGTCCTATACCACGGTCTGCACTCATACTGTCCTCCATCAGAGTCCAGCCTAGAGGTGTTTATACTGTCCTATACCACGGTCTGCACTCATACTGTCCTCCATCAGAGTCCAGCCTAGAGGGGTTTATACTGTCCTATACCACGGTCTGCACTCATACTGTCCTCCATCAGAGTCCAGCCTAGAGGGGTTCATACTGTCCTATACCACGGTCTGCACTCATACTGTCCTCCATCAGAGTCCAGCCTAGAGGGGTTTATACTGTCCTACTCCAGTCCTCATACTGTCCTCCATCAGAGTCCAGCCTAGAGGGGTTTATACTGTCCTACTCCAGTCCTCATACTGTCCTCCATCAGAGTCCAGCCTAGAGGGGTTTATACTGTCCTACTCCAGTCCTCATACTGTCCTCCATCAGAGTCCAGCCTAGAGGGATTCATACTGTCCTATACCACGGTCTGCACTCATACTGTCCTCCATCAGAGTCCAGCCTAGAGGTGTTTATACTGTCCTATACCACGGTCTGCACTCATACTGTCCTCCATCAGAGTCCAGCCTAGAGGTGTTTATACTGTCCTATACCACGGTCTGCACTCATACTGTCCTCCATCAGAGTCCAGCCTAGAGGTGTTTATACTGTCCTATATATCCTCCTGTACTCATACTGTCCTCCATCAGAGTCCAGCCTAGAGGGGTTTACACTGTCCTATACCACGGTCTGCACTCATACTGTCCTCCATCAGAGTCCAGCCTAGAGGGGTTTATACTGTCCTATATCACGCCCTGCACTCATACTGTCCTCCATCAGAGTCCAGCCTAGAGGGGTTCATACTGTCCTATACCACGGTCTGCACTCATACTGTCCTCCATCAGAGTCCAGCCTAGAGGGGTTTATACTGTCCTATACCACGGTCTGCACTCATACTGTCCTCCATCAGAGTCCAGCCTAGAGGTGTTTATACTGTCCTATACCACGGTCTGCACTCATACTGTCCTCCATCAGAGTCCAGCCTAGAGGGGTTCATACTGTCCTATACCACGGTCTGCACTCATACTGTCCTCCATCAGAGTCCAGCCTAGAGGTGTTTATACTGTCCTATACCACGGTCTGCACTCATACTGTCCTCCATCAGAGTCCAGCCTAGAGGTGTTTATACTGTCCTATACCACGGTCTGCACTCATACTGTCCTCCATCAGAGTCCAGCCTAGAGGGGTTTATACTGTCCTATACCACGGTCTGCACTCATACTGTCCTCCATCAGAGTCCAGCCTAGAGGGATTCATACTGTCCTATACCACGGTCTGCACTCATACTGTCCTCCATCAGAGTCCAGCCTAGAGGTGTTTATACTGTCCTATACCACGGTCTGCACTCATACTGTCCTCCATCAGAGTCCAGCCTAGAGGTGTTTATACTGTCCTATATATCCTCCTGTACTCATACTGTCCTCCATCAGAGTCCAGCCTAGAGGGGTTTACACTGTCCTATACCACGGTCTGCACTCATACTGTCCTCCATCAGAGTCCAGCCTAGAGGTGTTTATACTGTCCTATACCACGGTCTGCACTCATACTGTCCTCCATCAGAGTCCAGCCTAGAGGGGTTTATACTGTCCTATACCACGGTCTGCACTCATACTGTCCTCCATCAGAGTCCAGCCTAGAGGGGTTTATACTGTCCTATACCACGGTCTGCACTCATACTGTCCTCCATCAGAGTCCAGCCTAGAGGGGTTCATACTGTCCTATACCACGGTCTGCACTCATACTGTCCTCCATCAGAGTCCAGCCTAGAGGGGTTTATACTGTCCTATATCACGCCCTGCACTCATACTGTCCTCCATCAGAGTCCAGCCTAGAGGGGTTCATACTGTCCTATACCACGGTCTGCACTCATACTGTCCTCCATCAGAGTCCAGCCTAGAGGGGTTTATACTGTCCTATACCACGGTCTGCACTCATACTGTCCTCCATCAGAGTCCAGCCTAGAGGTGTTTATACTGTCCTATACCACGGTCTGCACTCATACTGTCCTCCATCAGAGTCCAGCCTAGAGGGGTTCATACTGTCCTATACCACGGTCTGCACTCATACTGTCCTCCATCAGAGTCCAGCCTAGAGGTGTTTATACTGTCCTATACCACGGTCTGCACTCATACTGTCCTCCATCAGAGTCCAGCCTAGAGGTGTTCATACTGTCCTATATCACGGCCTGCACTCATACTGTCCTCCATCAGAGTCCAGCCTAGAGGGGTTTATACTGTCCTACTCCAGTCCTCATACTGTCCTCCATCAGAGTCCAGCCTAGAGGGGTTTATACTGTCCTACTCCAGTCCTCATACTGTCCTCCATCAGAGTCCAGCCTAGAGGGGTTTATACTGTCCTACTCCAGTCCTCATACTGTCCTCCATCAGAGTCCAGCCTAGAGGGGTTTATACTGTCCTATATCACGCCCTGTACTCATACTGTCCTCCATCAGAGTCCAGCCTAGAGGGGTTTATACTGTCCTATACCACGGTCTGCACTCATACTGTCCTCCATCAGAGTCCAGCCTAGAGGGGTTTATACTGTCCTATACCACGGTCTGCACTCATACTGTCCTCCATCAGAGTCCAGCCTAGAGGGGTTTATACTGTCCTATACCACGGTCTGCACTCATACTGTCCTCCATCAGAGTCCAGCCTAGAGGGGTTTATACTGTCCTATACCACGGTCTGCACTCATACTGTCCTCCATCAGAGTCCAGCCTAGAGGGGTTTATACTGTCCTATACCACGGTCTGCACTCATACTGTCCTCCATCAGAGTCCAGCCTAGAGGTGTTTATACTGTCCTATATCACCTCCTGTACTCATACTGTCCTCCATCAGAGTCCAGCCTAGAGGGGTTTACACTGTCCTATACCACGGTCTGCACTCATACTGTCCTCCATCAGAGTCCAGCCTAGAGGTGTTTATACTGTCCTATACCACGGTCTGCACTCATACTGTCCTCCATCAGAGTCCAGCCTAGAGGGGTTTATACTGTCCTATACCACGGTCTGCACTCATACTGTCCTCCATCAGAGTCCAGCCTAGAGGGGTTCATACTGTCCTATACCACGGTCTGCACTCATACTGTCCTCCATCAGAGTCCAGCCTAGAGGTGTTTATACTGTCCTATATCACCTCCTGTACTCATACTGTCCTCCATCAGAGTCCAGCCTAGAGGGGTTTACACTGTCCTATACCACGGTCTGCACTCATACTGTCCTCCATCAGAGTCCAGCCTAGAGGGGTTTATACTGTCCTACTCCAGTCCTCATACTGTCCTCCATCAGAGTCCAGCCTAGAGGGGTTTATACTGTCCTACTCCAGTCCTCATACTGTCCTCCATCAGAGTCCAGCCTAGAGGTGTTTATACTGTCCTATACCACGGTCTGCACTCATACTGTCCTCCATCAGAGTCCAGCCTAGAGGGGTTCATACTGTCCTATACCACGGTCTGCACTCATACTGTCCTCCATCAGAGTCCAGCCTAGAGGGGTTTATACTGTCCTACTCCAGTCCTCATACTGTCCTCCATCAGAGTCCAGCCTAGAGGGGTTTATACTGTCCTACTCCAGTCCTCATACTGTCCTCCATCAGAGTCCAGCCTAGAGGGGTTTATACTGTCCTACTCCAGTCCTTATACTGTCCTCCATCAGAGTCCAGCCTAGAGGGGTTTATACTGTCCTACTCCAGTCCTTATACTGTCCTCCATCAGAGTCCAGCCTAGAGGGGTTTATACTGTCCTACTCCAGTCCTTATACTGTCCTCCATCAGAGTCCAGCCTAGAGGGGTTTATACTGTCCTACTCCAGTCCTCATACTGTCCTCCATCAGAGTCCAGCCTAGAGGGGTTTATACTGTCCTACTCCAGTCCTCATACTGTCCTCCATCAGAGTCCAGCCTAGAGGTGTTTATACTGTCCTATACCACGGTCTGCACTCATACTGTCCTCCATCAGAGTACAGCCTAGAGGGGTTTATACTGTCCTATACCACGGTCTGCACTCATACTGTCCTCCATCAGAGTCCAGCCTAGAGGGGTTCATACTGTCCTATACCACGGTCTGCACTCATACTGTCCTCCATCAGAGTCCAGCCTAGAGGTGTTCATACTGTCCTATATCACGGCCTGCACTCATACTGTCCTCCATCAGAGTCCAGCCTAGAGGGGTTTATACTGTCCTACTCCAGTCCTCATACTGTCCTCCATCAGAGTCCAGCCTAGAGGGGTTTATACTGTCCTACTCCAGTCCTCATACTGTCCTCCATCAGAGTCCAGCCTAGAGGGGTTTATACTGTCCTACTCCAGTCCTCATACTGTCCTCCATCAGAGTCCAGCCTAGAGGTGTTTATACTGTCCTATACCACGGTCTGCACTCATACTGTCCTCCATCAGAGTCCAGCCTAGAGGGGTTTATACTGTCCTATACCACGGTCTGCACTCATACTGTCCTCCATCAGAGTCCAGCCTAGAGGGGTTCATACTGTCCTATACCACGGTCTGCACTCATACTGTCCTCCATCAGAGTCCAGCCTAGAGGGGTTTATACTGTCCTACTCCAGTCCTCATACTGTCCTCCATCAGAGTCCAGCCTAGAGGGGTTTATACTGTCCTACTCCAGTCCTCATACTGTCCTCCATCAGAGTCCAGCCTAGAGGGGTTTATACTGTCCTACTCCAGTCCTCATACTGTCCTCCATCAGAGTCCAGCCTAGAGGTGTTTATACTGTCCTATACCACGGTCTGCACTCATACTGTCCTCCATCAGAGTCCAGCCTAGAGGGGTTTATACTGTCCTATACCACGGTCTGCACTCATACTGTCCTCCATCAGAGTCCAGCCTAGAGGGGTTCATACTGTCCTATACCACGGTCTGCACTCATACTGTCCTCCATCAGAGTCCAGCCTAGAGGGGTTCATACTGTCCTATACCACGGTCTGCACTCATACTGTCCTCCATCAGAGTCCAGCCTAGAGGTGTTTATACTGTCCTATACCACGGTCTGCACTCATACTGTCCTCCATCGGAGTCCAGCCTAGAGGTGTTCATACTGTCCTATATATCCTCCTGTACTCATACTGTCCTCCATCAGAGTCTAGCCTAGAGGGGTTTACACTGTCCTATACCACGGTCTGCACTCATACTGTCCTCCATCAGAGTCCAGCCTAGAGGTGTTTATACTGTCCTATACCACGGTCTGCACTCATACTGTCCTCCATCAGAGTCCAGCCTAGAGGTGTTTATACTGTCCTATACCACGGTCTGCACTCATACTGTCCTCCATCAGAGTCCAGCCTAGAGGTGTTCATACTGTCCTATATCACGGCCTGCACTCATACTGTCCTCCATCAGAGTCCAGCCTAGAGGGGTTTATACTGTCCTACTCCAGTCCTCATACTGTCCTCCATCAGAGTCCAGCCTAGAGGGGTTTATACTGTCCTACTCCAGTCCTCATACTGTCCTCCATCAGAGTCCAGCCTAGAGGGGTTTATACTGTCCTACTCCAGTCCTCATACTGTCCTCCATCAGAGTCCAGCCTAGAGGGGTTTATACTGTCCTACTCCAGTCCTCATACTGTCCTCCATCAGAGTCCAGCCTAGAGGTGTTTATACTGTCCTATACCACGGTCTGCACTCATACTGTCCTCCATCAGAGTCCAGCCTAGAGGGGTTTATACTGTCCTATACCACGGTCTGCACTCATACTGTCCTCCATCAGAGTCCAGCCTAGAGGGGTTCATACTGTCCTATACCACGGTCTGCACTCATACTGTCCTCCATCAGAGTCCAGCCTAGAGGGGTTTATACTGTCCTACTCCAGTCCTCATACTGTCCTCCATCAGAGTCCAGCCTAGAGGGGTTTATACTGTCCTACTCCAGTCCTCATACTGTCCTCCATCAGAGTCCAGCCTAGAGGGGTTTATACTGTCCTACTCCAGTCCTCATACTGTCCTCCATCAGAGTCCAGCCTAGAGGTGTTTATACTGTCCTATACCACGGTCTGCACTCATACTGTCCTCCATCAGAGTCCAGCCTAGAGGGGTTTATACTGTCCTATACCACGGTCTGCACTCATACTGTCCTCCATCAGAGTCCAGCCTAGAGGGGTTCATACTGTCCTATACCACGGTCTGCACTCATACTGTCCTCCATCAGAGTCCAGCCTAGAGGGGTTTATACTGTCCTATACCACGGTCTGCACTCATACTGTCCTCCATCAGAGTCCAGCCTAGAGGGGTTCATACTGTCCTATACCACGGTCTGCACTCATACTGTCCTCCATCAGAGTCCAGCCTAGAGGTGTTTATACTGTCCTATACCACGGTCTGCACTCATACTGTCCTCCATCAGAGTCCAGCCTAGAGGGGTTTATACTGTCCTATACCACGGTCTGCACTCATACTGTCCTCCATCAGAGTCCAGCCTAGAGGGGTTCATACTGTCCTATACCACGGTCTGCACTCATACTGTCCTCCATCAGAGTCCAGCCTAGAGGGGTTTATACTGTCCTACTCCAGTCCTCATACTGTCCTCCATCAGAGTCCAGCCTAGAGGGGTTTATACTGTCCTACTCCAGTCCTCATACTGTCCTCCATCAGAGTCCAGCCTAGAGGGGTTTATACTGTCCTACTCCAGTCCTCATACTGTCCTCCATCAGAGTCCAGCCTAGAGGGATTCATACTGTCCTATACCACGGTCTGCACTCATACTGTCCTCCATCAGAGTCCAGCCTAGAGGTGTTTATACTGTCCTATACCACGGTCTGCACTCATACTGTCCTCCATCAGAGTCCAGCCTAGAGGTGTTTATACTGTCCTATACCACGGTCTGCACTCATACTGTCCTCCATCAGAGTCCAGCCTAGAGGTGTTTATACTGTCCTATATATCCTCCTGTACTCATACTGTCCTCCATCAGAGTCCAGCCTAGAGGGGTTTACACTGTCCTATACCACGGTCTGCACTCATACTGTCCTCCATCAGAGTCCAGCCTAGAGGGGTTTATACTGTCCTATATCACGCCCTGCACTCATACTGTCCTCCATCAGAGTCCAGCCTAGAGGGGTTCATACTGTCCTATACCACGGTCTGCACTCATACTGTCCTCCATCAGAGTCCAGCCTAGAGGGGTTTATACTGTCCTATACCACGGTCTGCACTCATACTGTCCTCCATCAGAGTCCAGCCTAGAGGTGTTTATACTGTCCTATACCACGGTCTGCACTCATACTGTCCTCCATCAGAGTCCAGCCTAGAGGGGTTCATACTGTCCTATACCACGGTCTGCACTCATACTGTCCTCCATCAGAGTCCAGCCTAGAGGTGTTTATACTGTCCTATACCACGGTCTGCACTCATACTGTCCTCCATCAGAGTCCAGCCTAGAGGTGTTTATACTGTCCTATACCACGGTCTGCACTCATACTGTCCTCCATCAGAGTCCAGCCTAGAGGGGTTTATACTGTCCTATACCACGGTCTGCACTCATACTGTCCTCCATCAGAGTCCAGCCTAGAGGGATTCATACTGTCCTATACCACGGTCTGCACTCATACTGTCCTCCATCAGAGTCCAGCCTAGAGGTGTTTATACTGTCCTATACCACGGTCTGCACTCATACTGTCCTCCATCAGAGTCCAGCCTAGAGGTGTTTATACTGTCCTATATATCCTCCTGTACTCATACTGTCCTCCATCAGAGTCCAGCCTAGAGGGGTTTACACTGTCCTATACCACGGTCTGCACTCATACTGTCCTCCATCAGAGTCCAGCCTAGAGGTGTTTATACTGTCCTATACCACGGTCTGCACTCATACTGTCCTCCATCAGAGTCCAGCCTAGAGGGGTTTATACTGTCCTATACCACGGTCTGCACTCATACTGTCCTCCATCAGAGTCCAGCCTAGAGGGGTTTATACTGTCCTATACCACGGTCTGCACTCATACTGTCCTCCATCAGAGTCCAGCCTAGAGGGGTTCATACTGTCCTATACCACGGTCTGCACTCATACTGTCCTCCATCAGAGTCCAGCCTAGAGGGGTTTATACTGTCCTTTATCACGCCCTGCACTCATACTGTCCTCCATCAGAGTCCAGCCTAGAGGGGTTCATACTGTCCTATACCACGGTCTGCACTCATACTGTCCTCCATCAGAGTCCAGCCTAGAGGGGTTTATACTGTCCTATACCACGGTCTGCACTCATACTGTCCTCCATCAGAGTCCAGCCTAGAGGTGTTTATACTGTCCTATACCACGGTCTGCACTCATACTGTCCTCCATCAGAGTCCAGCCTAGAGGGGTTCATACTGTCCTATACCACGGTCTGCACTCATACTGTCCTCCATCAGAGTCCAGCCTAGAGGTGTTTATACTGTCCTATACCACGGTCTGCACTCATACTGTCCTCCATCAGAGTCCAGCCTAGAGGTGTTCATACTGTCCTATATCACGGCCTGCACTCATACTGTCCTCCATCAGAGTCCAGCCTAGAGGGGTTTATACTGTCCTACTCCAGTCCTCATACTGTCCTCCATCAGAGTCCAGCCTAGAGGGGTTTATACTGTCCTACTCCAGTCCTCATACTGTCCTCCATCAGAGTCCAGCCTAGAGGGGTTTATACTGTCCTACTCCAGTCCTCATACTGTCCTCCATCAGAGTCCAGCCTAGAGGGGTTTATACTGTCCTATATCACGCCCTGTACTCATACTGTCCTCCATCAGAGTCCAGCCTAGAGGGGTTTATACTGTCCTATACCACGGTCTGCACTCATACTGTCCTCCATCAGAGTCCAGCCTAGAGGGGTTTATACTGTCCTATACCACGGTCTGCACTCATACTGTCCTCCATCAGAGTCCAGCCTAGAGGGGTTTATACTGTCCTATACCACGGTCTGCACTCATACTGTCCTCCATCAGAGTCCAGCCTAGAGGGGTTTATACTGTCCTATACCACGGTCTGCACTCATACTGTCCTCCATCAGAGTCCAGCCTAGAGGGGTTTATACTGTCCTATACCACGGTCTGCACTCATACTGTCCTCCATCAGAGTCCAGCCTAGAGGGGTTTATACTGTCCTATACCACGGTCTGCACTCATACTGTCCTCCATCAGAGTCCAGCCTAGAGGTGTTTATACTGTCCTATATCACCTCCTGTACTCATACTGTCCTCCATCAGAGTCCAGCCTAGAGGGGTTTACACTGTCCTATACCACGGTCTGCACTCATACTGTCCTCCATCAGAGTCCAGCCTAGAGGTGTTTATACTGTCCTATACCACGGTCTGCACTCATACTGTCCTCCATCAGAGTCCAGCCTAGAGGGGTTTATACTGTCCTATACCACGGTCTGCACTCATACTGTCCTCCATCAGAGTCCAGCCTAGAGGGGTTCATACTGTCCTATACCACGGTCTGCACTCATACTGTCCTCCATCAGAGTCCAGCCTAGAGGTGTTTATACTGTCCTATATCACCTCCTGTACTCATACTGTCCTCCATCAGAGTCCAGCCTAGAGGGGTTTACACTGTCCTATACCACGGTCTGCACTCATACTGTCCTCCATCAGAGTCCAGCCTAGAGGTGTTTATACTGTCCTATACCACGGTCTGCACTCATACTGTCCTCCATCAGAGTCCAGCCTAGAGGGGTTTATACTGTCCTATACCACGGTCTGCACTCATACTGTCCTCCATCAGAGTCCAGCCTAGAGGGGTTCATACTGTCCTATACCACGGTCTGCACTCATACTGTCCTCCATCAGAGTCCAGCCTAGAGGGGTTTATACTGTCCTATACCACGGTCTGCACTCATACTGTCCTCCATCAGAGTCCAGCCTAGAGGGGTTTATACTGTCCTATACCACGGTCTGCACTCATACTGTCCTCCATCAGAGTCCAGCCTAGAGGGGTTTATACTGTCCTATACCACGGTCTGCACTCATACTGTCCTCCATCAGAGTCCAGCCTAGAGGGGTTCATACTGTCCTATACCACGGTCTGCACTCATACTGTCCTCCATCAGAGTCCAGCCTAGAGGAGTTTATACTGTCCTATATCACGCCCTGCACTCATACTGTCCTCCATCAGAGTCCAGCCTAGAGGGGTTCATACTGTCCTATTCCACGGTCTGCACTCATACTGTCCTCCATCAGAGTCCAGCCTAGAGGGGTTTATACTGTCCTATACCACGGTCTGCACTCATACTGTCCTCCATCAGAGTCCAGCCTAGAGGTGTTTATACTGTCCTATACCACGGTCTGCACTCATACTGTCCTCCATCAGAGTCCAGCCTAGAGGGGTTCATACTGTCCTATACCACGGTCTGCACTCATACTGTCCTCCATCAGAGTCCAGCCTAGAGGTGTTTATACTGTCCTATACCACGGTCTGCACTCATACTGTCCTCCATCGGAGTCCAGCCTAGAGGTGTTCATACTGTCCTATATCACGGCCTGCACTCATACTGTCCTCCATCAGAGTCCAGCCTAGAGGGGTTTATACTGTCCTACTCCAGTCCTCATACTGTCCTCCATCAGAGTCCAGCCTAGAGGGGTTTATACTGTCCTACTCCAGTCCTCATACTGTCCTCCATCAGAGTCCAGCCTAGAGGGGTTTATACTGTCCTATACCACGGTCTGCACTCATACTGTCCTCCATCAGAGTCCAGCCTAGAGGGGTTTATACTGTCCTATACCACGGTCTGCACTCATACTGTCCTCCATCAGAGTCCAGCCTAGAGGGGTTTATACTGTCCTATACCACGGTCTGCACTCATACTGTCCTCCATCAGAGTCCAGCCTAGAGGTGTTCATACTGTCCTATATCACGGCCTGCACTCATACTGTCCTCCATCAGAGTCCAGCCTAGAGGGGTTTATACTGTCCTACTCCAGTCCTCATACTGTCCTCCATCAGAGTCCAGCCTAGAGGGGTGTATACTGTCCTACTCCAGTCCTCATACTGTCCTCCATCAGAGTCCAGCCTAGAGGGGTTTATACTGTCCTATATCACGCCCTGTACTCATACTGTCCTCCATCAGAGTCCAGCCTAGAGGGGTTTATACTGTCCTATACCACGGTCTGCACTCATACTGTCCTCCATCAGAGTCCAGCCTAGAGGGGTTTATACTGTCCTATACCACGGTCTGCACTCATACTGTCCTCCATCAGAGTCCAGCCTAGAGGTGTTCATACTGTCCTATACCACGGTCTGCACTCATACTGTCCTCCATCAGAGTCCAGACTAGAGGGGTTTATACTGTCCTATACCACGGTCTGCACTCATACTGTCCTCCATCAGAGTCCAGCCTAGAGGTGTTTATACTGTCCTATATCACGGCCTGCACTCATACTGTCCTCCATCAGAGTCCAGCCTAGAGGGGTTTATACTGTCCTATACCACGGTCTGCACTCATACTGTCCTCCATCAGAGTCCAGCCTAGAGGGGTTTATACTGTCCTATACCACGGTCTGCACTCATACTGTCCTCCATCAGAGTCCAGCCTAGAGGTGTTTATACTGTCCTATACCACGGTCTGCACTCATACTGTCCTCCATCAGAGTCCAGCCTAGAGGTGTTCATACTGTCCTATATCACGGCCTGCACTCATACTGTCCTCCATCAGAGTCCAGCCTAGAGGGGTTTATACTGTCCTACTCCAGTCCTTATACTGTCCTCCATCAGAGTCCAGCCTAGAGGGGTTTATACTGTCCTACTCCAGTCCTCATACTGTCCTCCATCAGAGTCCAGCCTAGAGGGGTTTATACTGTCCTATATCACGCCCTGTACTCATACTGTCCTCCATCAGAGTCCAGCCTAGAGGGGTTTATACTGTCCTATACCACGGTCTGCACTCATACTGTCCTCCATCAGAGTCCAGCCTAGAGGGGTTTATACTGTCCTATACCACGGTCTGCACTCATACTGTCCTCCATCAGAGTCCAGCCTAGAGGTGTTTATACTGTCCTATACCACGGTCTGCACTCATACTGTCCTCCATCAGAGTCCAGCCTAGAGGTGTTCATACTGTCCTATATCACGGCCTGCACTCATACTGTCCTCCATCAGAGTCCAGCCTAGAGGTGTTCATACTGTCCTATATCACGGCCTGCACTCATACTGTCCTCCATCAGAGTCCAGCCTAGAGGGGTTTATACTGTCCTACTCCAGTCCTTATACTGTCCTCCATCAGAGTCCAGCCTAGAGGGGTTTATACTGTCCTACTCCAGTCCTCATACTGTCCTCCATCAGAGTCCAGCCTAGAGGGGTTTATACTGTCCTATATCACGCCCTGTACTCATACTGTCCTCCATCAGAGTCCAGCCTAGAGGGGTTTATACTGTCCTATACCACGGTCTGCACTCATACTGTCCTCCATCAGAGTCCAGCCTAGAGGGGTTTATACTGTCCTATACCACGGTCTGCACTCATACTGTCCTCCATCAGAGTCCAGCCTAGAGGGGTTTATACTGTCCTATACCACGGTCTGCACTCATACTGTCCTCCATCAGAGTCCAGCCTAGAGGTGTTCATACTGTCCTATATCACGGCCTGCACTCATACTGTCCTCCATCAGAGTCCAGCCTAGAGGGGTTTATACTGTCCTACTCCAGTCCTTATACTGTCCTCCATCAGAGTCCAGCCTAGAGGTGTTTATACTGTCCTATATCACGGCCTGTACTCATACTGTCCTCCTTTAGAGTCCTGCTTAGAAGTGCTTTTCCTGCCCCAAATCACAGCCCTGCTGTCAGGTACTCTTATTGCCCAATATGGCATCCCTGCTGAAGTGCTTCTACTGTCCTACATCACACACCTGCTGAGAAGTGCTTCTACAATCTTATATTAGATACTCACAAAGAAATGCTCGTACTGTTCTATAGCACAGCCCTGCTGAGAAATACCTGTAATGCCCATTATTGCCGAAAGTGCGTGAGCGGTATTTCAACACTTCTGAAGTGCTAATACTTCAGAAGATATATCAGAGATATATCACATCGCTGCAGAGAAGTGCTTATACTCTGCCATTATATGCACAGCATCCGTGCTCCAACTTGAACCGTCTTATATCACATCCATGCTGAGACGTGCTCTGTGTCACATATTACATGCACTTTAAGTGCTCCTACTGTTCCTTTATACGCAAAGCAGCCCTGCTGAGAAATGTTCGTATTGTCCTATATTAATACTCTGATAAGAAGTACTGCTCATACTGCCCTATATCAAATTCCTCCAGAGAAATGCTCATACTGTCCTATGTCACCACTCTGCTGAGAAGTGATGTTTATACTGTCCTATGTTACATCTGCTGAGAAGTGCTCATACTTTCCTACATCACATCATTGCAGAGAAGTGCTTGTAATCTGCCATTAAACGTACAGCAGCCTTGCTGGGAAGTTTTCATACTGTCCTCCATCAGAGTCCAGCCTAGAGGTGCTTCTACTGCCCTATATCACACCCTGTACTCATACTGTCCTACATCACAGCCCTACTGACAAGTGCTCGTACTGTCCTGTATCACATCCATGCTCAAGTGCGTAAACTGCCCTATATTTCATCCCTGCTGAGGAGTGCTTGTACTGCCCAATTAAATGCACATCAGCCCTGCTGAAAACACCTTTACTGTTCTATAGCAAATCCCTGGTTAAAAGTGCTTGCACTGTCCCATTAAGTGCACATAAGCCCATCTGAGAAGCGTTAGTGCTGGTTTACAGCACAGCCCTGCTGAGAGGAATCACACTGTCCTATACACTGTCCTGCTGAGAAGTGCATGCACTGTCCTATATCACTGTCCTGCTAAGGAGTGCATGACCTGTCCTATATCGCTGTCCTGCTAAGGAATGCATGCACTGTCCTGTATCACTGTCCTGCTGAGAAGTGCATGCACTGTCCTATATCGCTGTCCTGCTGAGAAGTGCATGCACTGTCCTATATCAGTCCTGCTGAGAAGTGCATGCACTGTCCTATATCGCTGTCCTGCTGAGAGGTGCATGCACTGTCCTATACACTGTCCTATATCACTGTCCTGCTGAGAAGTGCATGCACTGTCCTATACACTGTCCTGCTGAGAGGTGCATGCACAGTCCTATATCACTGTCCTGCTGAGAAGTGCATGCACTGTCCTATACACTGTCCTGCTGAGAAGTGCATGCACTGTCCTATACACTGTCCTGCTGAGAAGTGCATGCACTGTCCTATATCACTGTCCTGCTGAGAAGTGCATGCACTGTCCTATATCACTGTCCTGCTGAGAAGTGCATGCACTGTCCTATACACTGTCCTGCTGAGAAGTGCATGCACTGTCCTATACACTGTCCTGCTGAGAAGTGCATGCACGGCCCTATATCACTGTCCTGCTGAGATGTGCATGCACTGTCCTATACACTGTCCTGCTGAGAGGTGCATGCACAGTCCTATATCACTGTCCTGCTGAGAAGTGCATGCACGGCCCTATATCACTGTCCTGCTGAGATGTGCATGCACTGTCCTATACACTGTCCTGCTGAGAGGTGCATGCACAGTCCTATATCACTGTCCTGCTGAGAAGTGCATGCACTGTCCTGTACACTGTCCTGCTAAGGAGTGCATGACCTGTCCTATATCACTGTCCTGCTGAGAAGTGAATGCACTGTCCTATACACTGTCCTGCTGAGAAGTGCATGCACTGTCCTATATCAGTCCTGCTGAGAAGTGCATGCACTGTCCTATATCACGGTCCTGCTAAGGAGTACATGACCTGTCCTATATCACTGTCCTGCTAAGGAGTGCATGACCTGTCCTATACACTGTCCTGCTGAGAAGTGCATGCACTGTCCTATATCACTGTCCTGCTGAGAAGTGCATGCACTGTCCTATACACTGTCCTGCTGAGAAGTGCATGCACTGTCCTATATCACTGTCCTGCTGAGAAGTGCATGCACGGCCCTATATCACTGTCCTGCTGAGATGTGCATGCACTGTCCTATACACTGTCCTGCTGAGAGGTGCATGCACTGTCCTATATCACTGTCCTGCTGAGAAGTGAATGCACTGTCCTGTACACTGTCCTGCTGAGAAGTGCATGCACGGCCCTATATCACGGTCCTGCTAAGGAGTGCATGACCTGTCCTATACACTGTCCTGCTGAGAGGTGCATGCACTGTCCTATATCACGGTCCTGCTAAGGAGTGCATGACCTGTCCTATATCACTGTCCTGCTAAGGAGTGCATGACCTGTCCTATACACTGTCCTGCTGAGAAGTGCATGCACTGTCCTATATCACTGTCCTGCTGAGAAGTGCATGCACTGTCCTATACACTGTCCTGCTGAGAAGTGCATGCACTGTCCTATATCACTGTCCTGCTGAGAAGTGCATGCACGGCCCTATATCACTGTCCTGCTGAGATGTGCATGCACTGTCCTATACACTGTCCTGCTGAGAGGTGCATGCACTGTCCTATATCACTGTCCTGCTGAGAAGTGCATGCACTGTCCTATATCACTGTCCTGCTGAGAAGTGCATGCACGGCCCTATATCACTGTCCTGCTGAGATGTGCATGCACTGTCCTATACACTGTCCTGCTGAGAAGTGCATGCACTGTCCTATATCACGGTCCTGCTAAGGAGTGCATGACCTGTCCTATATCACTGTCCTGCTAAGGAGTGCTTGACCTGTCCGGTATCACAGTCCTGCTGAGAAGGAATCGCACTGTCCCATTGACTATGCAGCAGCCCTGCCAAGCGGTGGTGCCACTTGGCCTGTGAGAGGCCAGGGCAGCCGTGGTGCCACCCGGGCACTGCGAGGCCAGGCACCAGTGCAGACCAGACCTTCCGCCCCAGCAGAGGCCCCCTCGAGCTCACACACCCCTTCTCCTAGAAAGCTCCAGAGACAGGAAGTGCGTCACCACCAGAGCAGGTAATGCACCCTGGCCCGTAAGGTGGATGCGCTGGTATTTGCCCCTGACCCTAATAATGCCCCGCCGCCAGGTCTGTCCTGGTCCCGGCGAGTCACATCGCCAGAGTCGACGCACCCCGATGGACCCCACTAAAGAAGGGGTCTTTTCAACTGGTCACTGGACTGTGAGCACAAAGATAACAAGTGCTGGGAAGGAGGCCTACTATGACCCTTCACTACACACTGGAGTGACCGTCAATGCCCCCCTGAGTGTGGCCCCGGGAGAGGGGCCCCCTCCAGGCTCAATTAGGAGCTCTCTGTCCAGAGTGCGGTGCAGAGGGGGCCCCTTGGAGCTTGGGCCCCCCCCTCGCTGCAGGGGCGGCGGGGGCCTGTGTTACGCCCCTGGCCGGATGCACAGAGAGCCCGAGCCGAGGCTCCAGGCCGACCCATAGTGATTCCACCCACAGCAAGCCGGCCAGCCAGGTCCGGAAGCCGAAAAGAAACCCCACTGCTGCCTGGGCCTGTGAGCGTTGCATCTTTTTCCTGAAAGGGAAACCATTGGCTCAGCTCACCTCCTTCACCCACCCACGGGCAGGACTGGCCAGCCGCCACCATGGCCTCACTGTGGGAACGCGGAACACCCCTCCTACAGCAGGCCGAGGAGCCAGGCCGCGATGGCCACCGAGGGACAGTGGCAACAAACCATCCAGTGCACCAGCCAGTGCGGGTTCAAGATCCAGGAAGCCCTCGCGGCGAAAGCTGTGGGTGAATGTCACAAGTGCCAACAACTGAGAAAGACTCTGGCGCCAGAGACAAGCAGATGTCCCCGCTGCCAGCCACGACTCCTCTGGGCCAGAGTGGCCCTTGGTTTCTTTAACCCGTTGACCGCGGCGTGCTGGTGATTTAGGACTGGGCGTGGTCAGGATGGCCCCCGGCCGTCCTCCGCACACGCCCACCGTGACATCGGACGGCACGCAAAGGGTTAAAGCAAATGTGGATGCTGTTCCTCTAATTGCGGTGCCTAGTAAATTGCGATAAGTGGAGCATCCATTAACAAGAAGGTGGTGGTGGGAGTACTAGGGGGAAGAGGGATACGGAGGAGGTCCCGCTCTTGCGGAACTAGGGTCCTGACACACCCAGCCAGCTAGGTGCCATGCTTCACCATCTGGACCTGCTCCCCGTTGGGCCGGCGCTGCAATACCCAACGGGCACCCGCGAAGGGGCTCTTTGTCGGGGATCTTTTGTTCCTTAGCCGTATGATGAAGTGGGGGTGTGTGGCCCGTGAAGGTGTTGATACAGTGAAGTGCAGTGAGTGCGTTAAAAAAGGTTAGGTATTCCAAATAGTATTTTTAGTCCGGTTGGTAATCCACCTCGTTAAAAACGTGTAGAGTGGCAGCCCCCCTGACATGGGGTTCAGTTGAAGCTATGCTCATCTTGTGTCCAGAAGTGATGGATTCCCAGCGCTGCTGCAGAAGTGGTCAGACCTGCACTGAATAAAGTCCTCTCCACTTTGAAAATTCCTTTTATCCTCAAGTCCGACAAGGCTCACCGTTCTTTCTTTTTTTATTTTTTTTAACTTTCTTTTTTCTTCACACCTTTCTTATTACAAATTGTTCATTGGAGCATCATGTTACATACATGATACAATTGCTGGTGAATTAGGGGACATTGTCCTACAACAGGGAAGGGGGCAAGTATTTGCTCTTTGTTGCATCTGGCACCTCTATAGGAAGGAATTCGAAAGCCTCCAAGTCCTTGAACTCGCCTCTGTGGCCACCAGCGAAGGACTGGGGAAACAACAATGTGGCCTGGCTCATGAAATATCTACAGCTTCATATCTGAGACTTTGTGGCACACTCGGTGTAAATACTGATCTCCGCCGCTCAGTGCCACCGGTGTGACACCGGATGGGTGGGTGGAGAATACAAACCCAGGTACCGCACCCTCTGGAAGAACTGAACAACCACGTATCGTCAAACTCAACCTCATGATGTGATGAGGAGGGACAGAAGGGGAAAGTAGAGACCGACACGCCAGAAGTCTCGCATACACCAGGGCGACGTGGTCCTAGTGCGAGTCGGCAGCAGTCAGAAGGATGGATCAACATACAACCCGCATCCATATGTCGTCACGAACACCAAAGGGCGATGGATAAAAGGCTTGCAGTAAGTCTAACCACTGGCAATCACTCGAGGCAGCATTCCGACCCACTGTTCTTTACCCACCATGCCACGCTTGGACCCAACAACATGCCAATCAGTCTTGACGCTGCTCCAATAGGAACAGTCCAGCCCGAACCCTGATCGGTTTCTTCAGTCCGGTGTAGCATGGTTCCAGTGGAACAGTGAACACAGGACCCACGTCTGGGCATACCCATGGCCACGTCGGGCGGTACATGACACACACAAAAGGTGATGGGAGGAATGCTTGCAATAAGTCTAACCACTGGCAATCACACGGGGTAGCTGTAAGAAAGTGGCTCTATATATACTGGTCCAAAGTAAGGTACAGTGCACAGAGTCCACAGCCCCCAGAGGTTTGGCAGAGGTTAAAGTTAGATATAACCTTACTCTCTAAAGTGATAGCTTGGTCGAGCAGTAAGGCAGTATCAGAGGACAGTGTAAAGCATTTGTTGCACACACTCAGTCAGCAAATGGTCTCACACTCAACTGAACTCTAGGCCAATTGTTTGTATACAAATATATAGTTTTATTTTAGAACCAACAAGGTATCAAAATATACTTTCTCAGAATGAGTTACTTTAGTTAAATACTTTTCAAATCGGCAATAGACTTTTTGATTACAATAGTTACAGTTTGTTGCAATAGGCAACACAATTTCAAACACAATGCAACATTGAGCTCAATGGAAATTTCTAGATAAATGCAATTGGATGTATGACGTTACAACGGGAACTTTTACATCGCATACCATTACAACACGAATTTTACAACGCAGGATCATTTACAACGAATACCTTTACAACGCATGTCATTACATAGCAGATGCTATTACAACGCATGCAATTACAACGTAAGTATAGGTAAGTATATCATTTTAAAATATATAGTAAGTAATAATAATTTAATTCATTTATTTAATTTTTTTAATTTAAGTAATTTTTTTAAGTTATTTTTTTTTAAATGAACCCTTAAAATACCCCGTACCCCAAAACCCAAACCTAGCCCTGAACCCTTAAAATACCCCTGTACCCCAAACCTAGTCCTGAACCCTTAAAATACCCATGTACCCCAAAACCCAAACCTAGTCCTGAACCCTTAAAATACCCCTGTACCCCAAAACCCATACCTAGCCCTGAAACCTAAAAATACCCCTGTACCCCAAAACCCATACCTAGCAAGAAACCTAAAAATACCCCTGTACCCCAAAACCCATACCTAGCCCTAAAACCTAAAAATACCCCTGTACCCCAAAACCCAAACCTAGCCCTGAAACCTAAAAATACCCCTGTACCCCAAAACCCATACCTAGCCCTGAAACCTAAAAATACCCCTGTACCCCAAAACCCAAACCTAGCACTAAAACCTAAAAATACCCCTGTACCCCAAAACCCATACCTAGCCCTGAAACCTAAAAATACCCCTGTACCCCAAAACCCAAACCTAGCCCTGAAACCTAAAAATACCCCTGTACCCCAAAACCCATACCTAGCCCTGAAACCTAAAAATACCCCTGTACCCCAAAACCCAAACCTAGCCCTGAAACCTAAAAATACCCCTGTACCCCAAAACCCATACCTAGCCCTGAAACCTAAAAATACCCCTGTACCCCAAAACCCATACCTAGCCCTGAAACCTAAAAATACCCCTGCACCCCAAAACCCAAACCTAGCCCTGAAACCTAAAAATACCCCTGTACCCCAAAACCCATACCTAGCCCTGAAACCTAAAAATACCCCTGTACCCCAAAACCCATACCTAGCCCTGAAACCTAAAAATACCCCTGTACCCCAAAACCCAAACCTAGCCCTGAAACCTAAAAATATCCCTGTACCCCAAAACCCATACCTAGCCCTGAAACCTAAAAATACCCCTGTACCCCAAAACCCATACCTAGCCCTGAAACCTAAAAATACCCCTGCACCCCAAAACCCAAACCTAGCCCTGAAACCTAAAAATACCCCTGTACCCCAAAACCCATACCTAGCCCTGAAACCTAAAAATACCCCTGTACCCCAAAACCCATACCTAGCCCTGAAACCTAAAAATACCCCTGTACCCCAAAACCCAAACCTAGCCCTGAAACCTAAAAATACCCCTGTACCCCATATCCTAAACCTAGCCCTGAACCCTTAAAATACCCCTAAACCCCTAAACCCAAATTAAATAGATGATTAAAAAAAGATAAACTTACCTATACTTACGTTGTAATGGCATGCGTTGTAATAGCATCTGCTGTGTAATGCCATGCGTTGTAAAGGCAGTCGTTGTAAAAGATCCTGCGTTGTAATAGTAGCGTTGTAAAAGTAATCCGTTGTAAAAGTTGCGTTGTAACTGTTGTTTCCCAATGCAATTAGTTACTTTATGGATTACTTTTCTAACCACAGGACTGGATCCTAGATTCAGTCCTGGGACATCTCCTGTAATCAGTTAAATAAAAGCGTTTTGGTTACAGTAGTGATTTTTAAGGAATATTATTGTATTTTAAAAGTTGACACTGCAACTTTTCCACATAGACTCACCAATGTTATCCTACAGGAGGAAATTCATTTAGCAGGTAAGTAGTGCTATCATTACTTTTTCTTACTCCGTGTTGGATCCTGGATCCAGCACGGGTGCATCTCCTGTAAACAATTTAAAGAATGCGTTTAAGTCATACAGGCAATTTTTAAGGAATATTTGTCGTTTTTGAAAATCGACGCTTAGAAACTTGGCTGGGGAAACTAGACAATTGATTCCTATAGAAGGAAATTCAAGTTACTGGTAAGTACAGTTAAAATGACTTTTCAGGGTCAGTGCTGGGCTGAAAGAAACAGCCCTGGGATCTCTCCTAATAACAGGTGAGTAAATCGGAATTCGTTGTTCAGCTGATTTTAGATGAATATTTTAAAGTTTAAAAACTCCACACTTGGAAGAATTTCCAAGTGAAACCAGTCAATGTTACCCTATGGAAGAAAAGTGAGTTATCGGCTTTTGGGTAAGTACTCGACTGGCAGAGTTAAGGCTCCGGGCATAGACTCAGGGGTCTCCCCGGGTCAGATAGGTACAGTTGGTACACCCTCAGCGGCACAGGGGCAGCTGGGTGCAGAGGTAGTTAGGCCCAATGTTATCCCATGAGAGGCAGGGGGCCTTCGGTTGGTGGCTGCTGGCAAGCAGGCCATGCGGCTGTAGGAGCTGGGCTCCAGGTCACTTGCTCAGGGCAAATGGGGAAGTAGATTAGGAAAAAGGTTGCACTGCCAGCGGCACTCGGGCGGCTGGGTGTAGGGTGCTTTTGAGCCGTCGGGCAATCAATGTTATTCAATGAAAGATTTGGAAGATGAACAAAGGCTGCAGGCTCGGGACGGAGATTCTTCCGGAGCGACCAACACTGCGAGGAGTAAGTTGGGATCTTGGAGGATAGTTAGGCACCCCAGGGTTGGGCACAGGGGGCCGTGGGGCGCCGGGTGCAGGGGTGTCTTTTGACATCGGGAAATCTTACCCTCTGCTGATCGCTGTTGGGAGGGGTCCCTGCTTGTGAGACTGCAGGCGTCGTCTTGGTCGTCGAGGAGGGTCCTTGGGCACTGGATTTCCGGTCACAATCGCCGGGGGGACGTCCTCAGGGTCTTTGTCCACTCAGGCACAGGCCGGGCGCAGAGTGTGTTGGATTTGTGGTTCCTGGCTGGCACCAGGGGTGTTGCTTGTTTGAGCAGAACCACTGCTCATGCGAGTCCCAGTCTCTAGATGAGCAAGGCAGGCAGGTCCTCTGGGGTTTTCAAGGTTGCTGTCCACAGGAGACGCCGGGATTGAGCAGGAGCAGGTTCAAGGATCAACAGGCCGGTAGGGCTGGGGCCAAGTCAGTTGGTGTCGTCCTTTTATTAGCAGCTTCACAGCAGGTCGTCCTTCTTGTTCTTCTTCTTGTTTCAAAATTGGGATCTGAGTAAGGAAGGTTCAGGGAGCCCCGAAATACTAAATTTAGGAGCGTTACAGGAAGGGTAAGGGCAGGGACTAATGGGTCCCTGTCCTGGGGTGAGTACACCCCCTAGCCTGCTCCTCTCCTGTGGGAGGGGGCAGAAGCCTATCTCTGATTGGGCAGGGCTCCCCATCCTCAAGATGGCCGGAGCCCGGAGTTGTGCTTCACCTCGCCTCTCCCACCTGAGGGGCGGAGTTGGCGCAGGCTGGCACACCCCCTTTTCCTCACTTAGGGTTTCCCGCCAGAGTGGGGGTCAGAACTGGTGGGGGCCAGTTGCGGAGTACAGCAAGTGACCTGGAGAAGGGGCTCTCCACCCAGGGGTGCAGCAACATGTCTGGTGATGGCAGCCTAGGCAGCCTCTCAGACAAGACGTGTATTGTAGGATAGGTTCAGGGGGCAACTCTAAGTTGCCCTCTGTGGTGCATTTTACATTAAATCCCACACTGGCATCAGTGTATGTTTAATGTGCTGAGAAGTTTGATATCAAACTTGTCAGTCTTCAGTGAAGCCATTATGGTGCTGTGGAGTTCGTAATGACAATCTCCCAGCACCATATACTCTTAATGGCCTTACTCCAGGAATGGCCCTGGGTACTGTAGGGGTACAGGGCTCATGCACCTGTGCCCACAGCACTGGCATAGTGCACACAGCTAGAGGGGTGACTGAGGAATGCCAGTGCAGTGGGTTTGTGGGCATGGCACACAGGGATGTGTGCCATGTCGACTCTCTGTTTAGTTCTGCACCAAGTCACTCAGCCTGCAAAGGCATTGTGTGTGTGTCAGGGTACAGGGCCCATAAGGGTGGCACAATAAGTGCTGCAGCCCTCAGGGGTCTTCTCTGGTCACAGTGCCCTGGGTACCTAGGGTACCATTTACCAGGGGCTGACCTGTGGCCAGAGATGCCAACTGGGTTTAGGTTTCACACAGTTTCAGGGAAGGAACACAGGCCCTGGGTACCTGGTTTGTAGGGACCCAGGGCACACTCAAAGTACATCAGCCATTGAGCAAAAAGTGGGGGCATACCATGCAAGATGGCACTCTCACAGTAGCATTCCAACCAATAATTTTTTTGCCCACCATGCCACCTCCATTTGGACGCAGCTGTACGCAAATCAGTCTTGACCCGGCTCCAATAGGAATAGTCAAGCCCGAACTGCCAGGCCATGTCCTCTCTAAACTGGAACATAAGCCCTGGACCAGTTTCACCCTGATCGGGGCCCTTCAGTCGGGTGTGGCATGATTCTAGTGGCACAGTGAGCACGAGACCCACGTCTGGGCACACCCTTGCCACTTAAGGCAGTACATGAAACACACAGAAGGCGATGGGAAGAATGCTTGCAATTACTCGGGTAGAATTCAACACAACATTCATTTGCCCACCATTCCACCTCAGATTTTGAAGTAGTGAGAAAATAAAAAATACCCCCCACGTACACCCAAACCTCTGTCTCTGGGTCAAGGGTTAGTGGCGGCGAAAACAGCAGCAGCTCCATCGATAAAAATCCAGTGATTTCTCCTACTCTACAGGGAGGACCCACATGGTTAGTGGAGATGGAGGGCCGCCGCTTTATGGCATTCGTCCTTCTCCGCCAAACCCTGAGTGAGGCCTATGTTTTACAACTCAATAGCCCTACAGTGTAATATGCTGGGCTCTGTTTGCGTTTATATATACCTTACAGTATTTGGAAGTCAGTTTGGCTTTGATGCTTTTACAAAAAAAAAAGAAAAAAAACTTTAAATTTCAGTTATACCCCCACTGGTTTATCTGCTACCATGCTACCCACATATTTTCCTATGCACCACATATCTGCCTTCACTTGTGTGTGTGCCTCCACACTACCCACATATCTTCCTACAGGTCTCCATGCCACTCTGGCCTTCAGTACCTGTGAGCCTTGTGTAGTTACCCCTGGCACACACCTTCATGCCAAACGCTTCATCACAGAACCCATAGAAAGGCAGACGCCAGACATGTGCGTGGGCTGGGGCAGACCACCGTGCCACTACCAAGTACGTGAAATTAAAATGGCGTGTTACCGGAAGAGGAAGTGAGGGGTGGCAAAGAGATGGCACGAAGCAGGAGGGCACAAGATTCCAGTGTAATCAATGCTGGAAGAGGGCTGCTGCAGTGCGACAGGAAGAGGTACATTGAAGTTATTTCGAGGGGTTCGGGGGGGGTGTGAGGGGTCGATTAGGTGTAAGGGGCCACAGAGTTCAGTCACGCAGTAAGGGGCGGCAGGGTTCAGTCAGGCAGTAAGGGGCCGCAGGGTTCGGTCAGGCAGTAAGGGGCCACAGAGTTCAGTCACGCAGTAAGGGGCGGCAGGGTTCAGTCAGGCAGTAAGGGGATGCAGGGTTCGGTCAGGCAGTAAGGGGCCGCAGGGTTCGGTCAGGCAGTAAAGGGCCGAAGGCTTCGGTCAGGCAGTAAGGGGCGGCAGGGTTCGGTCAGGCAGTAAGGGGCGGCAGGGTTCGGTCAGGCAGTAAGGGGCGGCAGGGTTCGGTCAGGCAGTAAGGGCGGCAGGTTTCACTCAGGCAGTAAGGGGCGGCAGGTTTCACTCAGGCAGTAAGGGCGGCAGGTTTCACTCAGGCAGTAAGGGCGGCAGGTTTCACTCAGGCAGTAAGGGCGGCAGGTTTCACTCAGGCAGTAAGGGCGGCAGGGTTCAGTCAGGCAGTAAGGACGGCAGGGTTCGGTCAGGCAGTAAGGGGTCGCAGGGTTCGATCAGGCAGTAAGGGGCGGCAGGGTTCAGTCAGGCAGTAAGGGGACGCAGGGTTCGGTCAGGCAGTAAGGGGACGCAGGGTTCGGTCAGGCAGTAAGGGGACGCAGGGTTCGGTCAGGCAGTAAGGGGCAGCAGGGTTCGGTCAGGCAGTAAGGAGCCTTAGGGTTCGGTCAGCGAGTAAGGGGCTGCAGGGTTCGGTCAGCCAGTAAGGGCGGCAGGGTTCGGTCAGCCAGTAAGGGGCAGCAGGGTTCGGTCAGGCAGTAAGGGTGGCAGGGTTCGGTCAGGCAGTAAGGGCAGCAGAGTTCGGTCAGGCAGTAAGGGCGGCAGGGTTCGGTCAGGCAGCAAGGGGCGGCAGGGTTCGGTCAGGCACTAAGGGTAGCAGGGTTTGCTCAGGCAGTAAGGGGCCAATGGGTTCGCTCAGGCAGAAAGTAGCAGGGTTCGCTCAGGCAGAAAGTAGCAGGGTTCGCTCAGGCAGAAAGTAGCAGGGTTCGCTCAGACAGTAAGGGGCGGCAGGGTTCGCTCAGACAGTAAGGGGCGGCAGGGTTCGCTCAGACAGTAAGGGGCGTCAGGGTTCGCTCAGACAGTAAGGGGCGGCAGGGTTCGGTCAAGCAGTAAGGGGCCGCATGGTTCGATCAGGCAGAAAGCAGCAGGGTTCGGTCAGGCAGTAAGGGGCGGCAGGGTTCGGTCAGGCAGTAAGGGGCGGCAGGGTTCGGTCAGGCAGTAAGGGGCGGCAGGGTTCACTCAGGCAGTAAGGGGCCACAGGGTTCACTCAGGCAGTAAGGGGCCGCAGGGTTCACTCAGGCAGTAAGGGGCCGCAGGGTTCACTCAGGCAGTAAGGGGCCGCAGGGTTCACTCAGGCAGTAAGGGGCCGCAGGGTTCACTCAGGCAGTAAGGGGCCGCAGGGTTCACTCAGGCAGTAAGGGGCCGCAGGGTTCACTCAGGCAGTAAGGGGCCGCAGGGTTCACTCAGGCAGTAAGGGGCCGCAGGGTTCACTCAGGCAGTAAGGGGCCGCAGGGTTCGGTCAGGCAGTAAGGGGCCGCAGGGTTCGGTCAGGCAGTAAGGGGCCGCAGGGTTCGGTCAGGCAGTAAGGGGCCGCAGGGTTCGGTCAGGCAGTAAGGGGCCGCAGGGTTCGGTCAGGCAGTAAGGGGCAGTAAGGGGCCGCAGGGTTTGGTCAGGCAGTTAGGGGCGGCAGGGTTCGGTCAGGCAGTAAGGGGCGGCAGGGTTCACTCAGGCAGTAAGGGGCGGCAGGGTTCACTCAGGCAGTAAGGGGCGGCAGGGTTCACTCAGGCAGTAAGGGGCGGCAGGGTTCACTCAGGCAGTAAGGGGCGGCAGGGTTCACTCAGGCAGTAAGGGGCGGCAGGGTTCACTCAGCAGTAAGGGGCCGCAGGGTTCACTCAGGCAGTAAGGGGCCGCAGGGTTCACTCAGGCAGTAAGGGGCCGCAGGGTTCACTCAGGCAGTAAGGGGCCGCAGGGTTCACTCAGGCAGTAAGGGGCCGCAGGGTTCACTCAGGCAGTAAGGGGCCGCAGGGTTCACTCAGGCAGAAATTAGCAGGGTTCGGTCAGGCAGTAAGGGGCGGCAGGGTTCGGTCAGGCAGTAAGGGCGGCAGGGTTTGCTCAGGCAGTAAGGGGCCAATGGGTTCACTCAGGCAGAAAGTAGCAGGGTTCGCTCAGGCAGAAAGGGTTCGGTCAGGCAGTAAGGGGCAGGGTTCAGTCAGGCAACAAGGAGCTGCAGGGTTCGATCAGGCTGTAAGGGGTAGCACGGTTTGGTCAGGCAGTTAGGGGCGGCATGGTTCGGTCAGGCAGTAAGGGGCAGCAGGGTTTGGTCAGGCAGTAAGGGGCAGCAGGGTTTGGTCAGGCAGTAAGGGGCAGCAGGGTTTGGTCAGGTAGTAAGGGGCAGCAGGGTTCGGTCAGGCAGTACGGGGCAGCAGGGTTCACTCAGGCAGAAAGTAGCAGGGTTCGGTCAGGCCGTAAGGGGCAGGGTTCGGTCAGGCCGTAAGGGGCAGGGTTCGGTCAGGCCGTAAGGGGCAGGGTTCGGTCAGGCCGTAAGGGGCAGGGTTCGGTCAGGCCGTAAGGGGCAGGGTTCGGTCAGGCCGTAAGGGGCAGGGTTCGGTCAGGCCGTAAGGGGCAGGGTTCGGTCAGGCCGTAAGGGGCAGGGTACGGTCAGGCAGTAAGGGTGGCAGGGTTCGGTCAGGCAGTAAGGGGTGGCAGGGTTCGGTCAGGCCATAAGGGGCAGGGTTCAGTCAGGCAGTAAGGGGCCACAGGGTTCGGTCAGGCAGTAAGGGGCCACAGGGTTCGGTCAGGCAGTAAGGGGCCGCAGGGTTCGGTCAGGCAGTAAGGGGCCGCAGGGTTCGGTCAGGCAGTAAGGGGCCGCAGGGTTCGGTCAGGCAGTAAGGGGCCGCAGGGTTCGGTCAGGCAGTAAGGGGCCGCAGGGTTCGGTCAGGCAGTAAGGGGCCGCAGGGTTCGGTCAGGCAGTAAGGGGCCGCAGGGTTCGGTCAGGCAGTAAGGGGCCGCAGGGTTCGGTCAGGCAGTAAGGGGCAGTAAGGGGCCGCAGGGTTTGGTCAGGCAGTTAGGGGCAGCAGGGTTCGGTCAGGCAGTAAGGGTCGGCAGGGTTCGGTCAGGCAGTAAGGGGCGGCAGGGTTCGGTCAGGCAGTAAGGGGCGGCAGGTTCGGTCAGGCAGTAAGGGGCGGCAGGGTTCGGTCAGGCAGTAAGGGGCGGCAGGGTTCGGTCAGGCAGTAAGGAGCAGCAGGGTTCGGTCAGGCAGTAAGGGGCGGCAGGGTTCGGTCAGGCAGTAAGGGGGGGCAGGGTTCGGTCAGGCAGTAAAGAGCAGGGTTTGGTTAGGCAGTAAGGGGCGGCAGGGTTTGGTCAGGCCATAAGGGGCAGGGTTCATTCAGGCAGTAAGGGGCCGCAAGGTTCGTTCAGGCTGTAAGGGGTGGCAGGGTTCGGTCAGGCAGTAACAGGCTGTGCTCGAATAGGCAGCAAGAGGCAGGGTTCTGTAGTGCAGTGAGGGGCAGAGATCGGTTAGGCAGTAAGGGGCAGGGTTTGATCAGGCAGTAAGGGGCAGGGTTTGATCAGGCCGTAAGGGGCAGGGTTCGGTCAGGCCGTAAGGGGCAGGGTTCGGTCAGGCCGTAAGGGGCAGGGTTCGGTCAGGCCGTAAGGGGCAGGGTTCAGTCAGGCCGTAACGGGCAGGGTTCGGTCAGGCCGTAAGGGGCAGGGTTCGGTCAGGCCATAAGGGGCAGGGTTTGGTTAGGCAGTAAGGGGCGGCAGGGTTCAGTCAGGCCGTAATGGGCAGGGTTCATTCAGGCAGTAAGGGGCCGCAGGGTTCGTTCAGGCTGTAAGGGGTGGCAGGGTTCGGTCAGGCAGTAACAGGCTGTGCTCGAATAGGCAGCAAGAGGCAGGGTTCTGTAGTTCCGTAAGGGGCAGGGGTCGGTTAGGCAGTAAGGGGCAGGGTTCGGTCAGGCCGTAAGGGGCAGGGTTCGATCAAGCCGTAAGGGACAGGGTTCATTCAGGCAGTAAGGGGTCGCAGGGTTCATTCAGGCTGTAAGGGGCGGCAGGGTTCGGTCGGGTAGTAAGGGGTGGCAGGGTTCGGTCAGGCAGTAACAGGCTGTGCTCGGATAGGCAGCAAGAGGCAGGGTTCTGTAGTGCAGTAAGGGGCAGGGGTCGGTTAGGCAGTATGGGGCAGGGTTCGTTCAGGCCGTAAGGGGCAGTGTTCGGTCAGGCCTTAAGCGGCGGCAGGGTTCAGTCAGGCCGTAAGGGGCTGCAGGGTTTGGTTAGGCCGTAAGGGGCCGCAGGGTTCGGTCAGGCCGTAAGGGGCCGCAGGGTTCGGTCAGGCCGTAAGGGGCCGCAGGGTTCGGTCAGGCCGTAAGGGGCCGCAGGGTTCGGTCAGGCCGTAAGGGGCTGCAGGGTTCGGTCAGGCCGTAAGGGGCTGCAGGGTTCGGTCAGGCCGTAAGGGGCCGCAGGGTTCGGTCAGGCCGTAAGGCCGTAAGGGGCAGCAGGGTTCGGTCAGGCCGTAAGGGGCCGCAGGGTTCGGTCAGGCCGTAAGGGGCCGCAGGGTTCAGTCAGGCCGTAAGGGGCCGCAGGGTTCGGTTAGGCCGTAAGGGGCCGCAGGGTTTGGTCAGGCCGTAAGCGGCCGCAGGGTTTGGTCAGGCCGTAAGCGGCCGTAGGGTTCGGTCAGGCCGTAAGGGGCCGCAGGGATCGGTCAGGCCGTAAGGGCCCGCAGGGTTCGGTCAGGCCGTAAGGGCCCGCAGGGTTCGGTCAGGCCGTAAGGGGCCGCAGGGTTCGGTCAGGCCGTAAGGGGCCGCAGGGTTCGGTCAGGCCGTAAGGGGCCGCAGGGTTCGGTCAGGCCGTAAGGGGCCGCAGGGTTCGGTCAGACCGTAACAGGCTGGGCTCAGATAGGTACAAAAGGGGTGGTGATGGACGGAGCATCTGAACCAATCACTTTGCCACTGGATTCAAGCAAGCCTGGCTGATGACGGCTGAAATACCAGAAACCGGTCCTCGGAAGCTTGTTTCCGGGCCAGGGAAGACATGGCTTGGCAGTTCGGGCTGGACTGTTCCCATGAGGCACAGGGTCAGACTGATTTGCATATAGCCATGTCCGAACTGGGGTGGCAGAGTGGGCTAAAGAACGGTGATGGATTAAACCCAGATCTGTTGACTGGGTGTGAGTGTTTGATTGGTTCAGATGCTCCATCTATCACCACCCCCTTTTGTACCGCTTTGGGCTCAGATAGGTGGCAAGAGGCAGGGTTCCGTAGTGCAGTAAGGGGCAGGGTTCAAGGGGGAGGGTGCAGGGAGCAGGAAGGGCCGCATTCCATCGCTGCAGTCCTGCACCTCTGCTGCTGTCAGCCCGGATGTTGCTGAACCTGTAATGCAGGAGCGTGAAGCAGACCTCCCTCTGCCTCCGGGCTGGGCCCAGCCACCTAGAATCAGGACAGAGACAGTGAGGGAGCAGAGAGAGACAGGGAGGATCAGAGGGACAGAGACACTGAGGGAGCAGAGAGAGACAGGGGGGGATCAGAGGGACAGAGACACTGAGGGAGCAGAGAGAGACAGGGGGGATCAGAGGGACAGAGACACTGAGGGAGCAGAGAGACAGGGAGGATCAGAGGGACAGAGACACTGAGGGAGCAGAGAGAGACAGGGGGGGTCAGAGACACTGAGGGAGCAGAGAGAGACAGGGAGGATCAGAGAGACAGACACTGAGGGAGCAGAGAGAGACAGGGAGGATCAGAAGGACAGAGACACTGAGGGAGCAGAGAGAGACAGGGGGGGTCAGAGACACTGAGGGAGCAGAGAGAGACAGGGAGGATCAGAGAGACAGACACTGAGGGAGCAGAGAGAGACAGGGAGGATCAGAAGGACAGAGACACTGAGGGAGCAGAGAGAGACAGGGAGGATCAGAGGGACAGAGACACTGAGGGAGCAGAGAGAGACAGGGGGGGTCAGAGACACTGAGGGAGCAGAGAGAGACAGGGGGGTCAGAGGGACAGAGACACTGAGGGAGCAGAGAGAGACAGGGGGGATCAGAAGGACAGAGACACTGAGGGAGCAGAGAGAGACAGGGAGGATCAGAGGGACAGAGACACTGAGGGAGCAGAGAGAGACAGGGGGGATCAGAGGGACAGAGACACTGAGGGAGCAGAGAGAGACAGGGAGGATCAGAGGGACAGAGACACTGAGGGAGCAGAGAGAGACAGGGGGATCAGAGGGACAGAGACACTGAGGGAGCAGAGAGAGACAGGGAGGATCAGAGAGACAGAGACACCGAGGGAGCAGAGAGAGACAGGGAGGATCAGAAGGACAGAGACACTGAGGGAGCAGAGAGAGACAGGGGGGATCAGAGGGACAGAGACACTGAGGGAGCAGAGAGAGACAGGGAGGATCAGAGGGACAGAGACACTGAGGGAGCAGAGAGAGACAGGGGGGATCAGAGGGACAGAGACACCGAGGGAGCAGAGAGAGACGGGGAGGATCAGAGGGACAGAGACACTGAGGGAGCAGAGAGAGACAGGGAGGATCAGAGGGACAGAGACACTGAGGGAGCAGAGAGAGACAGGGGGGGATCAGAGGGACAGAGACACTGAGGGAGCAGAGAGAGACAGGGGGGATCAGAGGGACAGAGACACTGAGGGAGCAGAGAGACAGGGAGGATCAGAGGGACAGAGACACTGAGGGAGCAGAGAGAGACGGGGGAGCAGAGAGAGAGAGACACTGAGGGAGCAGAGAGAGACAGGGAGGATCAGAGGGACAGAGACACTGAGGGAGCAGAGAGAGACAGGGGGGATCAGAGGGACAGAGACACTGAGGGAGCAGAGAGAGACAGAGACACTGAGGGAGCAGAGAGAGACAGGGAGGATCAGAGAGACAGAGACACTGAGGGAGCAGAGAGAGACAGGGGGGATCAGAGGGACAGAGACACTGAGGGAGCAGAGAGAGACAGGGGGATCAGAGGGACAGAGACACTGAGGGAGCAGAGAGAGACGGGGAGGATCAGAGGGACAGAGACACTGAGGGAGCAGAGAGAGACAGGGAGGATCAGAGGGACAGAGACACTGAGGGAGCAGAGAGAGACAGGGAGGATCAGAAGGACAGAGACACTGAGGGAGCAGAGAGAGACAGGGGGGATCAGAGGGACAGAGACACTGAGGGAGCAGAGAGAGACAGGGAGGATCAGAGGGACAGAGACACTGAGGGAGCAGAGAGAGACGGGGGAGCAGAGAGAGATGGGGAGGATCAGAGGGACAGAGACACTGGGGGAGCAGAGAGAGACAGAGGGGATCAGAGGGACAGAGACACTGAGGGAGCAGAGAGAGACAGGGAGGATCAGAAGGACAGAGACACCGAGGGAGCAGAGAGAGACGGGGGGATCAGAGGGACAGAGACACTGAGGGAGCAGAGAGAGATGGGGAGGATCAGAGGGACAGAGACACTGAGGGAGCAGAGAGAGACAGGGAGGATCAGAGGGACAGAGACACTGAGGGAGCAGAGAGAGACAGGGAGGATCAGAAGGACAGAGACACTGAGGAGGCAGAGAGACACAGGGAGGATCAGAGGGACAGAGACAGGGAGGGAGCAGAGAGAGACAGGGGGTGTTGGACTTGGCCCTTAGGGCAGGTTCACCCCTAGACTTTTTGCGTGAAATGGTGACCTGGTGATGATGATTTTTGGGTTCTGCGCACTTTCACTGTGTCCCAGTGTAAAGTGTGTGCGCACTCTGAGTGCATGTGGTAAGGTTGGCCGGCCCTCCCATAGGAATGCATGGGGAATGTCTGTGTCCCTGGTAGTTCCTGATGCGTGGGGTGTACAGGCTCGAGTCTGGTATGTGCGGACTCGTGTGATTGAATGCTTTGCAATGATGTATGTGGCATGATTGTGTCTTGTGCGGAAGTGCCACTTCTAGGAGTTGGCATATCAGTGTAAAATATGCCTGGCGTGTGATTGACTGGAGCTGGCTGGTGAGCCTGGCTCCAGAAGTCTGGATGGGTCTGCCCGGTGGTGAGTGTGAGATTAGCATGCTGATGGCTGGGGAGGAGTGCACCTGTGTCCTGAATGAGGCTGGGTTTTCCCCCACACAATGCTGGCTCCGCCCCCGGTGCGTCTAATGACCCTAGTCCTGCCAGTGAATGAAAAGGGTGATTGAGCACATCAAGAGTGCTCACCAACCAGCTGCGACTGGTTTCTCCCCTCACCCTGTGCCAGAACAAAGGATTTACTAGGATAAGAAGGGGCTGTGTCCCCTTAGAAGTTGTTCTTTTTCTGATCCTACTTGAGGGGAACTGCTGTTGCTGCTGCTGGGGCCAGGAGGAACCGCCACTTGGACTGCCTCCCTGACTGGAGGGCCAATGAGCTGGCCCCTGTGTTGAAAGTTAGGCTGAAACCGTCAACATTATCGGCGCCCTCTTGCTCTTCTCGAACCCTTTTCGTGCACGTAAACAGCCGCCATTTTGAACACCATGGCTTCCCTGCCCTTTTCCCGATAACCAGCGCGTCTCTACCCCCCTCCTAGCCTCACGGGCATCCCCCGCATGCTGACAACCCCCTCGCCCTCACATGTCTCGGGTCATAAACCCCTCTCCAGCGCAGCTCGGCCCCGGAATCCCATCCTGTTCCCAGCACGACACCCCCCTTCATTCCTTACATGGTCCCAGGTCCTTTTGATGCAAACCCCCTTTTTCTGTGTGCCCGCCTGTCTTCCCCGTTCCCAGGCCGCCATCTGGCTCTGCGGATACTGTTTATTACCCCCCAGTACAGTAGGAAGCTTCCCTCATCAAAGGACCCCCGAGTCGATCAAAGCCCCCACCCCATGAGATCCGATCGAACCCCACACATTCCGCGAATCGGCGGAATATCCAACTGCGCGATGATCACCACCTGTTGTGACCGGGGTGGGGACTTCAACTGTAACTATGTGTGGGAACGGACCTGAAGGGGAGATTCCGAGGATGTCTTTTCATACATCAAAGTATAAACAAGAATGCGTTTCATGCAATAAAGTGATTAACTTGTGTATAAGAGGCCAGGCCTCAGAGATGCGGGGAGAACACCTCAGAACGATACCTGCTGTCTGTTTTGCTGTGTTCTCCTCCGGAGAGAATAAAAACCTTGTTTCCTGCCTTCCAGTCTCCAGCGCCTGCCTCTTCAGTAGTTTAAACTTCCTTGTGGGTTCAAGAGGCGACACCGCCGGGCAATACTTAAGGATCTTATATTCTGGTTGGTAGTGTCACCCTTTTACAATTGGCGTCCCAAGCGTGGGGCCCATCAGCGACTCGTGGATCCAGTGGGAGAGGTCCTGACGACAGAGTGAACGACTGCAACGATCGGGAACGCGTCTGTCCGATAGACCCTCGTCTGACAGCCGATCATCCGAACTTCACTGGTTCCGAACAGACCTCTCTCGAGTGATCTACGGTCCTGACTGGGAACCATCAGGAGTGCCGCGAGGATAACGGAGAAGAGAGGACGATCGGGCGCTGGATTCGGAAGACAAGAAACTGTCCATGCGGTCCGGGTAAGGTCGTGTAAACACGACAAGTTGCGAAATGATTGCTTGATTGCTTGATTGTTTTAAGAAAAAAATACTAGTATTGCTCCTTTTTATTTATTTGGAGATTCGCTGTCTGCAAACGGAGAAACAACGGGCTCTCTCTTTGCAAGCAGTGGAGGATAGGTAGGGCAGCAGCCGTGCTTATTTTTTCTCCCCCACTCAATAATTACTTGAAACTGAACTGTTGTTCGCAAAACTATTGTTTTCTGGAGATTCTCTGTCTGCAAACAGGGAAGAGACCACCCTTTTTGCAGATAGTGAAAAGGGTAGGTAACGCAGATCTTTGCGGACCTACTCATTCTCCCCATTGAATATTTATTGGTCTTTTTGTTATTTTGATCCATGAGGTATTCACTGCCTGCAAACAACGTAGAATAGAAATATTCTGTCCAGTCTTTGCACCTAGTGATAAGATAGGCAGTGCTGACTTTTTAGTCCCTCGTTACGAGCCGTCATGTCTGTCTTCTCCCCACTGATTAGTAGCCTGTTTAGCCCGGACCGCTTATTAGAGATGGACCATCCAGCCCCACTGGAAGGCACCCCTAATAAGGACATGTTCATGAAGCATGGATTGACCGCTATAGCCTATAGTAAACTATGGCATAAATATACGAAAAAGGGTCAAGAAAGTCAGTGGCCCCTGATAGGATCCTTCGATGATGATGATAAAATAAAAACGCTAGAAACAGCCCTGGGTAAAAACAAAACAACACCCACTATGCTTGACAGTTTCGGCATGTGGCGCAAAGAAACTGAACAACGTAAAAAGAAAACGGAGAGTAGGTTGGAAAAAGAGCTGCGAAAAGCAGCCCACCTAGCTGCCCAGAAACTAGAAAAAGAGATAAAGGAAAGAGAGAAAGCTAAACAGAAACTAGAAATGGAAACACCAAACCAGTGTCCGGTTAGAACTCCCTCCATGCTCTACCCTGATTTACCCTCGAAACAACGAGCCAACGAGGATCTGCTGTTAGGTCCTCCTATCATCTACATGCCCCCTCCATATGCCCCTTCCCAACCCTTAGCGCAGCACGCGCCACCCCCAGGTACAAACGAAAGTACCGCCACAGCTTCGGCCCCAATGGCCTCTGTGCCAGCCGAACCCCTTGTATTAAATACCGCATCAGCAACAACGTTAGACGACCATGAGACTCGAGGGGCTGGCCCTGCAAGAACAAGCAGACTAAGCAAAGATGAGCGAGCGGGGATCGACAAAATAGCAAGGACACTGGTAGAAAGGAAAGAAGATGAAGAGTACATCACGGATATGTTCAGCTCGTATACAGGGAGTCACAGACGACATTTTACCGTACGACTGTGTTATCATGTCTTGAATGCATACGAGGACCGATATCGAGACAACGGTCCCGGGAGCCTAACGACTCTGTACCGGAAGGTCGATATCGGGGATGAGGGCGAGTGTGATGTGTCGGACCTCCTTACGCGTACGCTTGAGGTTTTCCGCCACCTCACTGAACGAGAGCCGGGAGCTAAATCCGCGACCTCCGTAGTGACCAAACCACCAACCGAGCAATCTAACACCATGATGCCGATACGAGAGGCTGCCCCTTACTGGGTTCCTCCCCGAGGTACAGGGACTCACGATGATGCAAACAACCAAGATGCGAAGGGAAGGGTAGTGTTCAACTGGGTCTACGTGCCATGGGACCGGCAAGAGATTCTGACATTCCGGAAATCTCTACCCGACCTACGTAAAAACCCCACTGCCTTTTATACTGAATTGGGTACAGCCCTGGGCTCAACGATTATGACCCTGGCTGACATCGACTTGTTCTTCGGGTTATGTCTACCAGCTGATGTGTGGAAGCAAATCCGGAAAGTCGACCACCTTGAGCTGTTTGGACAAACCTGGTCACAACTCAATGACCTGGATAAACAACGGGGACCAGGACAAAAGCCTTTGAAATCCATTCTAGACCTTCCAGATAAAATCGTAGAGAAATTAAAAACCCTGATCCCAGAAAATAAAGTGGACTGGTCGATAGTAACAGCCTGTCGCCAGAAACCCCAGGAGGATGTATCGGAATACTTCTCCCGGTTTGAAACGGTGTTCTCCGATTACAGCGGCCAGGACATGACCACTGCAACCGGACACCATCTGTTTGTCCAGAATTATGTTAAGGGCCTGTCATCGGAGATCTCCCAGAAACTACAGGCCAGCGAGAGTAGTTGGGCAGCCTCCAAACCTACAGCGATTCTCCAAATGGCCCAATATTATGAGCATCAGAAAAATGAAAACGATAGGGCAACAGAGAAAAAGAAGGACTTAAAAGAGAGGGTGATGATTGCCAAACTACAAGGGGTGACTATAGGACGAGACCAATATCGGGGAAACTACCAGACGAACGTCCCTAAGACTACATTTCCCCAGGACCGCACTCTGACTTCCTACAGTGGACGCACAGACCTTAGAGAGAACCAGTGTGCTTTCTGCAAAGGGACTGGCCATTGGAAATCCCAGTGCCCAGTTCTTCTGGAAATGATCAAAAACAAAGACCCCAGGGACGTAGCAAATGGGCTAAGACATAAGGGACAACAGCGAGGGCCCCCAAATGACACGACTAACGACAGATCAGGCAGACCAAATACGTTTGATCGACCCAGGCAGAACCAATATCAACAATCTGACTATGAAGACGCCCACAACTTCGCATAGGACAGCCAAGGGCAAGGGAGGGATCCAGTCGAGCTCTATGTTGACCCGCAGGGCCCTTACGTCACTGCTAAGGTCCTGGGTACCAAGTCTCCATTTCTGGTAGACACTGGCGCAACACGTAGTGCGTTATCAAAACGACTGATTCCAAGGGCACCCTTGTCTGGCTCACTCATAACATCGACAGGTTTCGATGGAACGCCCTCCACCAACCCTTTGTCTGCCCCGATTCTCTTTGACGTAGAAAACAACACCGCCGACACCACGTTCTTGCTCTCCTCCAATAGCCCTGACGCCATTATGGGACTTGACTTACTGAAACACTTCCGAGCGACGATCAGGTGTTCTCAAGATGGAGTTCGAGTGTTTCTTTACGACAACCCCGTTCTGCTTAGACATTGCTCTCCCCAACACATGTTTTCCATCACCGACGTTGACGCATCCCTGCTTGACACTCTGCCTCCGTATCTGTGGGCCAAAGCGGATTCGGACGTAGGGCGTATGTTAATTGACCCAGTACACATTACTGTCCGACCAGACGCAACACTCCCAAAACTCCCACAATATCGGATATCGCCAGAGGGCGAGAAGGCATTGGTAATGATTATCCAGTCACTGATAGACGCAGGAGTGGTAGAGGAAGTGGTTAGCAACATTTGCAACAGCCCTATCTTGCCCATTATCAAGAAGCAGGGAGAGGGAGATGAGAAAGCATACCGTTTTATCATCGACCTCCGAGAGATCAACAAAGTGGTGGTACCCCAGTACCCTGTGGTCTCAGACATCACCACCATCCTGACCTTGATTCCTTCTACTGCCACCACCTTTACCGTCATCGACCTTAAGAACGCATTCTTTTCCATCCCCATCCACCCAGACAGCCGATATCTCTTCGGCTTTACCCTAAAAGCCCGCTCATACAGGTTTTGCAGAGCGCCCCAGGGCTACACAGAAAGCCCTAGCATCTACAGCCAGGTCCTCAAAAGACAACTAGACCAAGTCCAGTTACCCGACGGAGTGGTGTTAGTACAATATGTCGATGACATCCTTTTGGCAGCCGACACCACCCCTCTAGCGGTTACCGCCACCATTCAACTCCTGCACTTCCTTGCGGAAAATGGCCACAAGGTCTCCAAGAAGAAGTTGCAATTCTGCCTACCCCAGGTCACTTACCTAGGTCACCTTTTGTCCAAGGATGGAAGAAAACTCACTCCTGATCGAATCCAAACCATTCTAGATACCCCTGTCCCTAAGACCCAGAAGCAGGTTCGCTCCCTATTAGGCCTCACCTCCTTCTGCCGACAGTGGTTACCGAACTTTAGCCTCGTTGTAAAACCACTGCTTTCTCTGCTAAATAAAGACGTCCCTTTCCCACTCCCTTGGACCCCTGAGTGTCAAACTTCCTTCACGGAACTGCGAGATGCCCTTTGCTCAGCCCCCGTCCTAGGTACCCCTGATTACAAAAAGCCCTTCTCCCTTTACACTCACGAAAGGGAGGGGTGCGCTTTATCTGTCCTGACCCAGGCCATCGGCCCTAGGCAACGACCGTGCGCTTACTTCTCTGCCACTCTTGACCCTGTCGCCAGAGCCTTGCCTGCCTGCCTTCGAGCTGTAGCTGCTGCTGCAATCTCTATCCGACAGAGTGAGGGGATTGTACTCTCGAATTCCCTCACGGTACTGGTACCCCATGCAGTCGACACCCTCCTGAACCAAACCAAGACGCAACATCTGACGAGTGCACGACTGACTGGATACGAACTGACTTTGCTTGCCCCCCATGTCACCCTGAAAAGATGCACCACACTGAACCCGGCAACTCTGCTACCCTTGCCAGAGAACGATCCCAATGTGCACCCTGTGCATGACTGCGTGACTCTTACGGACGAACAAACCAGGAGTAGGGTTGATCTCAGAGACACGGCTTTCCCTGACCCCGACGGGGAGCTGTGGGTGGACGGTTCTTGCATCAAACTCTCTGACGGTACCACTTCCGCTGCCTATGCAGTCACCACGGCTCGAACCGTAGTAGAAACAGCCCGCATCACCCAGCGATCTGCCCAGGCAGCGGAACTGATTGCTTTGACACGAGCCTGCATCCTGGCAACAGGAACCACAGCGAACATTTACACCGACAGCCAGTATGCCTTCGGGGTGGTTCACCATTTTGGGCTCCTTTGGAGGGAAAGGGGATTCTTGACCTCACACGGCACACCCATTTTGCACGGGGATCTAGTCTCCGCCTTAATCGAAGCTGTCCTCCTCCCCAACAAGCTTGCCGTCATCAAATGCCAGGCACACAAGAAGGTGACAGACATTATTGGACAGGGAAATGCACTAGCCGACATCACTGCCCGAACGACAGCTGAAAATAGGACAACGACACGTATGTACGTGACCAGGTCACAAGCGGAAAAATGGACTGACGTTGGAGACACTATCAGGGACATTCAAACGGCTAGCACACAACACGAGTTGACTGAATGGACACGGGTGGGATTAAAAGACGATGAAGGCTGCTGGCGGACAAAAGACACAAACAAATGGTTGCTACCTGATTCATACCTGATTCCCATACTGACCATGGCACACTCCCCTGCCCACATAGGATCAGCCCCCATGATCGACCTTGTCTCCAGAGTTTGGCACAATGATAAGATCCCGGATTCCGCCAAACGCCTGGTCCAACAATGCTTAATATGCCTGCAACACAACCCCGGGAAAGGAACTGTAGTACCCCGGGGGGGGATTTGGGGTCCCAAACCACCCATTTGAAGTCCTACAGATGGACTACATCCAGCTAGACAGATGCCAAGGCCTAAAGTATGTACTTGTTGTGGTGTGCGCATTTAGCAAGTGGGTAGAAGCATATCCAACCCGTGACAACACCGCTATGGCCACTGCAAAGGTTCTGTTAAAGGAGTTCTTTCCCCGTTATGGCCTCTGTCGTATTTTATGGAGTGATAATGGCCCCCACTTCATAGCCAAAGTTATCCAGCTCATCCTAAATGGGTTGGGTATTAAACAGAAATTCCACGCAGTCTTCCACCCCCAATCTGCTGGGCTGGTCGAACGACACAATGCCACACTAAAGCTTAAACTGGCCAAAATAGTGGCTACCACGGTCTGAAATGGCCCGACGCCCTCCCACTGGCATTGCTATCGATGCGCTCTACCCCCACCCGACATCACTTAACCCCTTATGAAGTTGTCTTCGGTCGACCCATGAGCGTCTGGTCTGCCCCGAAACCAACTTCCATTCATGACGTTCCGGACGTCCTAATGTCTGATTATCTGTATAAATTGACTGAAACTCTGTCTGTCATTCATCAGCAGGTGCAGCAGGCCATCCCCGATGCTTCCAGGGGTCCGGGTCACGCCATCCAGCCGGGGGACTTCGTGCTGATCCGGAATTTTCAGCGATCAAAGAGTTTGGAACCCCGGTGGACGGGCCCCTGGCAAGTGCTGATCACCACTCGGACCGCACTTCGAGTGGAGGGGAAGAAGCACTGGCTGCACGCCCATCACTGCAAAAAGGTCTCCTCAGCCCTGGCCACGACAGACAACGTCAATACCCAAGAAGAACTCCTGAACAAGGACCGACTGTCGTTGAACTGCTATCCCGACACAGAGACACTTGAACTTTCAAAACATCCTGATCCCACTGTACCATCTCGAGAAGGGTATTTCCTGCGTCGAAAGGAGGGAGCTTCGGCTAAGTAGGCCACGGACTAGGTTAAAGGATCTCAGAACGGTGACCCAAACTACCAAGGGTTACCTGGAGAGAAGCTAAACTAAGTCTGTGGTCCTGCCCACTACCGAGCACCTTGAAAACGAAGATGATGGAAGCGCCAGATAAGAAGATGATGGAAGCGCCAAATAAGAAGCCGACGGAGACAGCAGGAAATACCCACTACAGAAATCCGAGGACAGACAGACTCCATAGCTCAAAGACAATTGCACTCTTCATCGTAATCCTCTTCTGCTTTCTCCTCATGACCGCGCTCTGGATTATGGAGGAGCATGCACCTGCTCGCGAAACATTCCTAACCACTGCTCAGCCTACAACCATGAAGGAACATTATCTAATTTCGCTCTCTCCTCAACTAAGAGAGAGGCGAACGGAATTTTGGAATAACTCTTTCGTGCAGCTGCTTCACCAACACAATCTTGCCACCAATGCCACCAACTGCTGGATCTGTGGGTTGCTGCCCCATGCCACTGGACATTCAATACCATTCATCCCTTCACCCTTCTCTGTTCACGGCTCCTGCCTTGCTTGGCTGATCCTCCTGCAAGAAAGCTATAAGGACAATGCCACCTCAGGCAGAACCATAACGCATTTCTCCCACGGGGTCCGACGAAACAAAACGAAGATACACTTCTGCCCGCAGACCTCCAACGATTCAACCCAAATGGACATCCCGGCTAAAGAACGGATCGAAATGCAGGTGTTCAACAATCCAACCAGACCCACCTTCTCCTATCTGCGGAAACGAACGGCGGCCACTCTGACTGTGGCCTTGTCGGTCATCAATGTCACAGGCCACATGTGTGTAGAAGGACTTGGGACACAGCTGGTGGGTCGCAGCGCCTGCCGCTTTACCAGAACTTTGGATTCCACGGATCCACCTTCCTTTGTGTCATCACCAAACATGTATTTCGTCTGCGGCACCAAGGCCTACACCTGGCTCCCCAAAGGCTGGGGGGGCACTTGTTTCATCTCCTTCGTCCTTCCTCCGACTTATGTGGCCCCAGCGAATCACCATAGACAAAAACGAGCCAAAGACATTGAACAAGCCGACTCAACGGGAGCACAGTTCCTCGATGCTATGAAAGGACTCGTCCCCCTCTGGGGCCCGATGGCAAACAGCCGTGCCATCCGACACCTGACTCAGGCAGTTGAGACAACCATGAACATCACAGCTGGTATCTTTGCTAACAACACCGCCGAGCTCCAAGCGGTCCGTCTGGTGGCTCTCCAGAACCGCCTTGTTCTAGATGTGGTTCTGGCGGACCGTGGAGGAGCATGCCGCATTATTGGGTCCAGCTGTTGTACATATATACCGGACAACTCACCATCAGTGTACAAAGCTATTGAACATCTTCACAGACTCTCTTCGGAAGTCCACCAAGAACAAGAAGAATGGTCACTTGGTGGTTGGTTCTGGGACTCCGTTAAGAACTGGGGCTGGAGGCTGCTCGCCGTCATTCTGATTCCTGTAGTCGTAATATGTGGTCTATGCTTAGGAATTCAATGTCTGCCACCTTTGTGTTCTTTATGTGCAAGTTGTATTTTCCCCAAACCTGTGGACTTTGGAAACGAACACATGAGAGCATTATACGATACTGAGGTTAGGAAATTGATGAAAATTGACATTGAGTAAGCAAGTTGGCTAGATATGTTGAAAAGGGAGGACTGTTGAAAGTTAGGCTGAAACCGTCAACATTATCGGCGCCCTCTTGCTCTTCTCGAACCCTTTTCGTGCACGTAAACAGCCGCCATTTTGAACACCATGGCTTCCCTGCCCTTTTCCCGATAACCAGCGCGTCTCTACCCCCCTCCTAGCCTCACGGGCATCCCCCGCATGCTGACAACCCCCTCGCCCTCACATGTCTCGGGTCATAAACCCCTCTCCAGCGCAGCTCGGCCCCGGAATCCCATCCTGTTCCCAGCACGACACCCCCCTTCATTCCTTACATGGTCCCAGGTCCTTTTGATGCAAACCCCCTTTTTCTGTGTGCCCGCCTGTCTTCCCCGTTCCCAGGCCGCCATCTGGCTCTGCGGATACTGTTTATTACCCCCCAGTACAGTAGGAAGCTTCCCTCATCAAAGGACCCCCGAGTCAATCAAAGCCCCCACCCCATGAGATCCGATCGAACCCCACACATTCCGCGAATCGGCGGAATATCCAACTGCGCGATGATCACCACCTGTTGTGACCGGGGTGGGGACTTCAACTGTAACTATGTGTGGGAACGGACCTGAAGGGGAGATTCCGAGGATGTCTTTTCATACATCAAAGTATAAACAAGAATGCGTTTCATGCAATAAAGTGATTAACTTGTGTATAAGAGGCCAGGCCTCAGAGATGCGGGCAGAGCACCTCAGAACGATACCTGCTGTCTGTTTTGCTGTGTTCTCCTCCGGAGAGAATAAAAACCTTGTTTCCTGCCTTCCAGTCTCCAGCGCCTGCCTCTTCAGTAGTTTAAACTTCCTTGTGGGTTCAAGAGGCGACACCGCCGGGCAATACTTAAGGATCTTATATTCTGGTTGGTAGTGTCACCCTTTTACACCTGGCCCAGCCTTGCCCCCCCTGCCTTGCTGCATTCCAAGGACTTTCTCTGGACTTGGGCTGTCCTCTAGCGCTGGGAGCGCTGGAATTGCCTCCTAGCGCTTGGAAGCGCTTGATTTTCACCTCCAGCGCCTGGGAGCGCTTTACTTATCCCCCATAGCGCTGGGGAACGCTTTATCTGCTGTTACCGCTTGGGAGCGCGTTATGGTCTTCTAGCGCTGGGAGCGCTTCATTCTTATCTAGCGCAGGGAGCGCTTTATTTTCACTTGGGCCTTCGTTGTCCCATAGCGCTTGGGAGCGCTGCCATCGCTTTGGCCGGTGTCCACCCGGCATCCTTCACCCCATACTGGTGGTGGGAAACTAAGTGCACGGCTTCAACAGCGCGCCCCGGAGCTTGGAGGCTCGCTTGAGGGGCCGCGCTGCCATTTGCACCCACTTCAGCCGCCGAAGCTGCCCGCGCCTAAGGAGTACAAGTACGGCTCGTAGCTGCCCCGAACGTGCCGTCAGTCGCACTCCATTACTACGACTCGCACCGCCTGTGTGACTTGAGGCCCCTGGTAACCTCGAGCCGTGCGCACACCCTGCTGGCATTGGTGAACGTTCTTGGGCCCATCCGCCTGAAGGTACGAGTCGCACAGGCTTAGTACAACTCGTAACCCTTGTCTGGACCGGCTGCGGTGTACGCATCTCACGCGAGATGCATGAGATTTGGTAGGGCCCATTGCCGGTAATCGTACGGAGCGCACAGGAGCGTTCCAGAGGGCCCAGACTTTGAAAACACAGTACCTGGGCCCTAAAGATAGTGCCTAAAACATCAGAGAAGGGGTCATTGCCTTTTTGAGTCCCAAGGAGGGGGACTCCAGCAAAGAGGCTCACAGCAGCAGTTGTTGTCAGAGCCCTGAGAGGCTCCCCCAACGTGAGGTCATTGTTGTTTTGGAGCCCAGAGAGGCTCAGGGGGGCATTTCTCTGTTCTTGAGCCCGGAGGCTCCAGAGATGGCCGCATTTTGTGTTTGAGCCTGAAAGGCTCAAGGGGGCATTTTGATTTACTGAGAGCCCACCGAGGATCCAAAAAGGGGACAGTCATTTCTACAGAGCCTGTGAGGCTCCCACATCGTGTTTGCCCCATCATCTCCAGCTGCCCAGCACTTCGTGGGCAGCTGCCACGTTTAGGCCCCCTTGACTTTGGGACACAGGGCGTCCTAGCCCCACAAGGCCAGTTGGCCTAGGGACAGTCACAGGTGGTGACTTATGTGAGTTTGGCGCAATTGTTCTTTTGATGCACCTCTGAATGTGTTATTAATGCGTCATGTGCCTTCTTCCTTACACCGCTGAATGTTTTTAGGCATCATGTGTTTTTCCTTCCTTACACCGCTGAATGTATGTTTATGCATCATGTGTTATGTGCTTACACCCCTACAGGTATTGTGATACTTAGGTGGTTGTTTTTCTCCTAGTGCAGGTGGTGCTAGTGAGGTCCGGGTTACCAGTAGTTACTGGTTGTGTGCTATTTTGTGCTACAGTGATTTTACCTTCTATGTTTTATATTCTAAGTGCTATTTCTAAAAGTGTTACTTCTAAAAGTGCTGATTCCTGACAGTGGTCCATGTGGCCCTGTCTTGTACATATCCCCTGTAAATTCTGCCCGTGCCTGTTGGCACATTGTAAAGTGTGTGTTTTTATCTAATGTGTTTTGGTGTAATACAAAGGCTATTTTTTTATATAACCTTGTGTGGAGTTTCCTTTGTGGTGGGCCCTGGGTGTTGTTGCTGGCGGTGCATGCGCAAACACTTAACTCACATCGCCTCCGAGTTTAGCCTTGCTGTTCGCGCCACGTTACCTAGAGGGTGAGCAGGGGTTATCTTGGCGTGTAACTCCCTTGCCCTGACTTGGGAGTGGTGGTCTCTGACTGACTTTGGCGCAAGCCCTGGCCAGCCAGGGTTCCCATTTCTAACATTGGCGGCAAGCGGTGAGGATGAGGATTTGTGTTTGCGTTGTACCGCAGTGGCAATTGGCCGCACTACAAAACTCTGCATTTTGGGGATTATTGTTTTTGAAGTTCCATATTTCTTCTCCTGAAGGTATCATTCTGTAATTGTGTCCAGTACATTTGTCCCCCTCCCTGCGCCCAGAGTCGGTACCTGTATCACGTGTGGTCAGGTTGAGGAATCAGGGGTGGTAGAAACTGCCTTACCAGTCCGAGGGGAGGGTTGTGTGTGGATGAATGCTGTGTGGCACTAGACAAGTGAGTGTGAGTTCCCTGGGGTAGAGAGCTTGCTGAATCCTTTGTGAATTGTGTACTCCTGTTAAGCTCAGACCCCTAGGTTCCCTGTGTAATCTTTTCTCACGAACGTCCGCCAGAATTGAACCTGCTTTTGATTTCTGTGATCTGTTTAGATACAGTATGGGAGAGTTGGTAAGGTTCTGTGAAGAGAGAGACATAGGGGTGGATGAGTCAGACACTCAGTCCGAACTTAGGAGCAGCCTGATCCTATGGCAAAAGGGTCAGTGGGATCTTGAGCGCAGTGAGGAAAGGGCCCGGGCCACACGCCATGAGGGTGGTGGGTCTGTGGGGAGCCCTGAAGATTCAGAAGAGAGAGAAGATGACAGTACCTGGACGCCAGTAGAGAGTGAAGACCCCATAGGTAGGGAGTCCCTTGCTGGGTCCAGCGGAGGAGGTAGCGCCTCATCCCCTTCCCTTTCCCCAGAAGAAGATAGGAAGTTAGCCTTAGAGGAGAAAATGGCATTATGGGCTCATGAGTTGAGTCTTAGGACATTGGCCCTTGAGCAACAAAAGCTAGAGACTGAGAGGGTCTTAGCGCAGGAAAGGATAGAGGAGGCTGAGAGGGCCTTCACCAGAGAGAAGTTAGCTCTGGAGGGTAGACTATCCCCTGCACGCAGCTTTAGTTTTCTGGACTCCCCAGGGCGGGTTGAGTCCAGTGGTGGCAGCTATATAGATTTCAGTGTAGGAAATCCCAGTCCCAGTTCCCCCAGTCTGGTACCTGTTTCCCAAGAGGAGGAGTTAAGGTTGAAGTTCAGGGACAGTAAGAAACTGTCTCACCAGTCTTGGGAGGAGTTTGAGGATGACTGTTGTGATACACTGTGGGCTTGGGTACAGGTTCACACGAAAGATTATTTTGACGTCTTGTTTGATCTGATTGTCAAAGAGCACCTGCTCAGTTGTTGTTCACCAGGGTTGCGCCAACACCTGTTGGGGTGTGGATTGTCTGAGGCATGTGAGCTTGCAGATGAAGCAGACGGCTGGGAGAGTGCCAGAGGTTCTTTAGAGTCCCTAGTGAGTGAGTCCAAAAGTAGTGGTTCAGGTATCTTCCAGCCCAGCGTGGTGGAAGAGGCTCAGTGTAGCCCAGCTAGGTCCCAGGATAGCGAGGAGGGTGTAGGGGCTTACTGCCTGGCTCAGTGGAGCAGGAGTAAGTGGGTGACCGAGGGTCCCCAGACGCACGAAGCCCTGCCTCAGGACTTGGATGGTTTCTTTAGGGAACACCAGGTTGGGGACCTAGGCTGTCCTGTCACTCCATTTAAGGAGGATCTCCTAGTGAGTAGAGGACCTGGAGCGTCTGTAACCAGAGCTCCTGTGGTTCTAGAGTCTGGCAGTACCGCTCCGGTAGGGAGGGTACAGGAGTCCAGAGTGAGGAGTGATTGGGGGAGTTCCCCAGTGGAAGGACCAGTGGGTCAGGGACTACCCAGTTGGGCTAGGTTCCCGTGTAGTGATCATGGTGACACCACTTCTGTTCTGGGGGATCTTCGCCCCCTGTCAGGTGGACAGGGGACGGGAGATCTGCGCCAGACAGACAGTCACACGATACATGGGTCATGTGTCAGCCTCAGGGGGATGGCGTGTGAATCCCCAGAAGTCCTGGAGCGCCAGGCAACTATTCCACCAAAGGTTTTAGACCAGAGATTGGGAGGCCAGGTCCAGGATCAGCCTGACCTGAAGGGTAGGACGACTGTAACCAGTGTCCTGACCGGTTCTTCTTCCAGAGGTACCGCCCCAGTTGGTAGGGAGCAGGACTCTGGAAGTGGGTGCAGAGGGTGGGAGAGCCCACCTCTGACCCCGGTGCAACCTGAGTGGATAAGCCCTGGGTTGGAATGGCGTTCTAGGTGTACCCCTCGTCGGAGGTGGAAGAACCCTAGAAGAAGAGGTAGGGGGAGGAGAGCCTTCCCCGAGACTCCTGGTCCGCCTGAGGTTGTAGGCCCTAGGCTGGAGAACCAGTGGCAGTCTAGTCCTGTCTTGCTGACAGGATGAGTGGAGAATGGCTCCTATGTGCCAGGGGTTACTACCCCCCGCTCTGCGAATAGGCAAGGACCGGTGGCACCTGGGTGGCCCAGGGCCTGGTCCTGGCCGTGGACAGCTTGGGAGTACCAGTGGGGTAGCCCAGTTTTTCCAGACAGTGGTTTTAGAAGGAGTCCCATGGGTTCACCGTGGCGTAGAACAGGAGGGTGTCCCTGCAGTTGCGGGCCCGCGTCCGTGTTCTATCGCCCCAAGCAGGGAAGTCCATCACGGTGGTGATTGGTCTACCCTGCGTTTTGGCTGGAAGGGGGTTGTGTTGGACTTGGCCCTTCTGGCAGGTTCACCCCTAAACTTTTTGCTCTTAATGGTGACCTGGTGATGGTGATTTTTGGGTTCTGCGCACTTTCACTGTGTCCCAGTGGAAAGTGCGTGCGCACTCTGAGTGCATGTGATGAGGTAGGCCTGCCCTCCCATAGGAATGCATGGGGAATGTATGTGTCCCTGGTAGTTCCTGATGCGTGGGGTGTACAGGCTCGAGTCTGGTATGTGTGGACTCGAGTGATTGAATGCTTTGCAATGATGTATGTGGCATGATTGTGTCTTGTGCGGAAGTGCCACTTCTAGGAGTTGGCATATCAGTGTAAAATATGCCTGGCGTGTGATTGGCTGGAGCTGGCTGGTGAGCCTGGCTCCAGGAAGTCTGGATGGGTCTGCCCGGTGGTGAGTGTGAGATTAGCATGCTGATGGCTGGGGAGGAGTGCACCTGTGTCCTGAATGAGGCTGGGTTTTCCCCCACACAATGCTGGCTCCGCCCCCGGTGCGTCTAATGACCCTAATCCTGCCAGTGAATGAAAAGGGTGATTGAGCACATCAAGAGTGCTCACCAACCAGCTGCGACTGGTTTCTCCCCTCACCCTGTGCCAGAACAAAGGATTTACTAGTATAAGAAGGGGCTGTGTCCCCTTAGAAGTTGTTCTTTTTCTGATCCTACTTGAGGGGGGGGGCTGCTGCTGGGGCCAGGAGGAACCTCCACTTGGACCGCCTCCCTGACTGGAGGGCCAGTGAGCTGGCCCCTGGCCCAGCCTTGCCCCCCCTGCCTTGCTGCATTCCAAGGACTTTCTCTGGACTTGGACTGTCCACTAGCACTGGGAGCGCTGGAATTGCCTCCTAGCGCTTGGAAGCGCTTGATTTTCACCTCCAGCGCCTGGGAGCGCTTTACTTATCCCCCATAGCGCTGGGGAACGCTTTATCTGCTGCTAGCGCTTGGGAGCGCGTTATGGTCTTCTAGCGCTGGGAGCGCTTCATTCTTATCTAGCGCAGGGAGCGCTTTATTTTCACTTGGGCCTTCGTTGTCCCATAGCGCTTGGGAGCACTGCCATCGCTTTGGCCGGTGCCCACCCGGCATCCTTCACCCCGTACTGGTGGCGGGAAACTAAGTGCACGGCTTCAGCAGCGCGCCCCGGCGCTTGGAGGCTCGCTCGAGGGGCCGCGCTGCCATTTGCACCCACTTCAGCCGCCGAAGCCGCCCGCACCTAAGGAGTACAAGTACGGCTCGTAGCTGCCCCGAACGTGCCGTCCGCCGCTTCAAAAACCAAAGGTACTGTAATGAATCGCGGTACGAGTCGCACTCCATTACTACGACTCGCACCGCCTGTGTGACTTGAGGCCCCTGGTAACCTCGAGCCGTGCACACACCCTGCTGGCATTGGTGAACGTTCTTGGGCCCATCCGCCTGAAGGTACGAGTCGCACAGGCTTAGTACGACTCGTACCCCTTGTCTGGACCGGCTGTGGTGTACGCATCTCACGCGAGATGCGTGAGATTTGGTAGGGCCCATTGCTGGTAATCGTACTGAGCGCACAGGAGCGTTCCAGAGGGCCCAGACTTTGAAAACACAGTACCTGGGCCCTAAAGATAGTGCCTAAAACATCAGAGAAGGGGTCATTGCCTTTTTGAGTCCCCAGGAGGGGGACTCCAGCAAAGAGGCTCACAGCAGCAGTTGTTTTCAGAGCCCTGAGAGGCTCCCCCAACGTGAGGTCATTGTTGTTTTAGAGCCCATAGAGGCTCAGGGGGGCATTTCTCTGTTCTTGAGCCCGGAGAGGCTCCAGAGACGGCCGCATTTTGTGTTTGAGCCTGAAAGGCTCAAGGGGGCATTTTGATTTACTGAGAGCCCACCGAGGATCCAAAAAGGGGACAGTCATTTCTACAGAGCCTGTGAGGCTCTCACATCGTGTTTGCCCCATCATCTCCAGCTGCCCAGCACTTCATGGGCAGCTGCCACGTTTAGGCCCCCTTGACTTTGGGACACAGGGCGTCCTAGCCCCACAAGGCCAGTTGGCCTAGGGACAGTCACAGGTGGTGACTTATGTGAGTTTGGCGCAATTGTTCTTTTGATGCACCTCTGAATGTGTTATTAATGCGTCATGTGCCTTCTTCCTTACACCGCTGAATGTATGTTTATGCATCATGTGTTATGTGCTTACACCCCTACAGGTATTGTGATACTTCGGTGGTTGTTTTTCTCCTAGTGCCGGTGGTGCTAGTGAGGTCCTGGTTACCAGTAGTTACTGGTTGTGTGCTATTTTGTGCAACAGTGATTTTACCTTCTATGTTTTATATTCTAAGTGCTATTTCTAAAAGTGTTACTTCTAAAAGCGCTGATTCCTGACAGTGGTCCAGGTGGCCCTGTCTTGTACATATCCCCTGTAAATTCTGCCCGTGCCTCTGGCACATTGTAAAGTGTGTGTTTTTATCTAATGTGTTTTGGTGTAATACAAAGGCTATTTTTATATAACCTTGTGTGGAGTTTCCTTTGTGGTGGGTCTTGGGTGTTGTTGCTGGGGGTGCATGCGCAAACACTTAACTCACATCGCCTCCGAGTTTAGCCTTGCTGCTCGCGCCACGTTACCTAGAGGGTGAGCAGGGGTTATCTTGGCGTGTAACTCCCTTGCCCTGACTTGGGAGTGGTGGTCTCTGACTGACTTTGGCGCAAGCCCTGGCCAGCCATGGATCCCTTTTCTAACAGGGGGGGTCAGAGGGACAGAGACACTGGGGGAGCAGAGAGAGACAGGGGGGATCAGAGGGACAGAGATACTGGGGGAGCAGAGAGAGACAGGGAGGATCAGAGGGACAGAGACAGCGAGGGAGCAGAGAGGGGGGTCAGAGTGACAGACACGGAGGGAGCAGAGAGAGACAGGGGGGGTCAGAAGGACAGAGACACTGGGGGAGCAGAGAGAGACGGGGGGAGCAGAGAGAGACAGGGGGGGTCAGAGGGACAGAGACAGCGAGGGAGCAGAGAGAGACAGGGGGAGCAGAGAGAGACAGGGGGAGCAGAGAGAGACAGGGGGAGCAGAGAGAGACAGGGGGAGCAGAGAGACGGGGGGAGCAGAGAGAGACAGGGGGGGTCAGAGGGACAGAGACAGCGAGGGAGCAGAGAGAGATAGGGGGGGATCAGATAAAGACAGTGATGCGGGAAAGGGCCAAAGAGAGAGAACCAAGAGGATAGAGACATTGAGGGAGCCAAGGACCAGGAGAGACAGGGAGGATCATAGGGACGGGGACACGCATGAGGCAGAGGGCCAGAGAAAGGCATGGGAGGCTGAAGAAAAACAAAGCTGAGGACGGAAGGCAAAGTATGTTGTGGTGTAGAGAGGCCTGGTCTGGGTAGGGGGCAACAGATAGGCCGGGGGCCAGGGAGATGTAAGGGGGCAGTGTTGGACTTGGCCCTTCTGGCAGGTTCACCCCTAAACTTTTTGCTTTTAATGGTGACCCAGTAGTAGTGATTTTTAGTTTCTGCTCACTTTCACTGTGTCCCAGTGGAAAGTGCGTGCGCACTCTGAGTGCGTGAAGTAAGGTTGGCCTGCCCTCCCATCGGAATGCATGGGGAATGTCTGTGTCCCTGGTAGTTCCTGATGCGTGGGGTGTGCAGGCTCGAGTCTGGTATGTGCGGACTCATGTGATTGAATGCTGCGCAATGATGTATGCGGCGTGTATGTGTCTAGTGTGGAAGTGCCACTTCTAGACATGGCTGTGCATGTGCTGGCGTGTGATTGGCTGGAGCTGGCTGGGGTGCCAGGCTCCATGAGTCATGATGGGTCTGCCCGGTGGTGAGTGTTGAGATTAGCATGTGTGATGTGAGGGAGTGGTGCACCTGGGTCCTGAATAGGGCTGGGCTTTCCCCCCCACAATGCTGGCTCCGCCCCCTGTGGTGCGTATAATGACCCTAGCCCTGCCAGTGAATAGAGTGAGGGGCTGAGCACATCAAGAGTGCTCACAAACCAGCTGCGACAGGTTTTTCCCCTCACCCTGAAGCCAGACAAAGGAATACTATGTATAAAAAGGGGCTGTGTCCCCTTACAAACTGTTCTCGTCCAGGGTCCTAACTGAGGGGGCTGCTGCTGCTGCTGCTGCTGCTGCTGGGCGCCAGGAGGACCGCCACTTGGACTGCCTCCCTGCCTGGAGGCCCAGTGAGCTGGCTCTGGGCCCAGCCTTGCCCCCCTGCCGGCCTAAGAACTTTGCTGGAGCACTTTATTTTTGTCCCTAGCGCTTCATAGCGCTTTATTTCGCTTATAGCGGCTGGGAGCGCTTTTCTTTTAGCCTCCTGGCCCCCCTAGCGCTCGAGGGCGCTTCACTTGTTCTTCGCCGGTGCCCACCCGGCATTTGGCTTGTTTTTGCTGATTTCGTGCCCCTGGCAGGTGCCCAACCTGCCAGGGACCTGGTGCCGTTCTTGGGGACCCGAGCGAGTGCCAACCTCGCTTTATATTTTAATTAGAGAGGGTGCCTACCCCTCGTTCAGCAGAGATTGTCCCCGCCGCCCGAACCGGAAGACAGGCAGGCCGGGGGCGGAACCTCTGGACAACCGGAAGCAACTTCCTTCCCCCTGGGCTCCAAGACGAGAGGCGAGCCCCGGGGTGAAGCAGCCGAGGCGCGGCCGCCGGCGAGGCCCCGGAGGGAGGGAGCCCCGCCCGCGGCCCCTGAGGAGAGTCCAGCGAGGCCGGAGCCCCCAAGGAGAGCCCCGGGGACACTGTCTCCCCCGGCCATCAGAAGAGGAGCAACGCGAGGGGAAGCATCTGCCCCAGGAGTGCCGGTGAGTGCTGCTCCGGTTCTCCAGTGTCAGGACCCTTGCTGCATATTGAGCCCGGAGAGGCTCAGGGGCATAGCTTCGTTTTAGAGCCTGAGAGGCTCTTGGGGGCAGTCATTTGATATTGAGTCCCCTGAGAGGGACTCCGACAATCCAAGGGGCCAGTCATTTGTTTAGAGCCGAGCCAGGCTCAGAAGGCCCATTACAGTCAGAGCGAGAGGGAGGCCATCGGGGCGCATTGCCGGTGCCCGGCCCCCTCCACCAGTAGGGACGATTTTCCTGAGGGAGGCTGGGAGGGTAGAGCAGCCCCAGCAGTCAGCTCCCCCAGCAAGGCCGCATTCTTTCTTAGAGCTCCTGAGGCTCCAGTTATTGTTTCCAGAGAGGCTAGTGGGGGCATTTGTTTACTTTGAGCCTGAGAGGCTCCTGAGGGCCCCATCAATTTATCCCCAGCTGCCCAGCACTTCGTGGGCTGCTGCTCCGTTTAGGCCCCCCCTGACATTGGGACACATGGCGTCCTAACCCTAGAGAGGCCAGTTGGCCTAGGGACTGTCGCAGGTGGTGACTAATGTGAATTTTGCACAATTGTTCTTTTCTGCACCTCTGAATGTTCTTATGCGTCATGTGCCTTGTTCTTACACCTCTGAATGTGTTGTTGATGCATCACGTGTTTTCCTTCCCTACACCTCTGAATGTTTATGCATCATGCGTAATGTCCCTATACCCCTAAATGTATGGTGATACTTAGATGGTTGTTCTTGCTAGTACAGGTGGTGCTAGTGAGGTCCTGGTTCCCTGCGCAATATTCTCCTAAGCTGGTTAGGGTTGTGTGGGTGGTACTTACCTGGTACCAGTAGTTACTGGTTGTGTGCTATAGTGATTATATTCTATGTTCTAAGTGCTAATTCTAACAGTATTTCTAGTTCTAAAAGTGCTGATTCCGGACAGTGGTCCAGGTGGCCCTGTCGTGTATATATCCCCTGTAAATTCTGCCCGTGCCTCTGGCACATTGTAAAGTGTGTGTTTTCATCTAATGTGTTTTGGTGTAATACAAAGGCTATTTTTATATAACCTTGTGTGGAGTTTCCTTTGTGGTGGGTCCTGGGTGTTGTTGCTGGGGTGCGTGCGCAAACACTTAACTCACATTGCCTCCGAGTTTAGCCTTACTGCTCGTGCTACGTTACCTAGAGGGTGAGCAGGGGTTCCATTGGCGTGTAACTCCCTTGCCCTGACGTGGGAATGGTGGTCTCTGACTGACTTTGGCGCAAGCCCTGGCCAGCCAGGGATCCCATTTCTAACAGGCAGCAAGAGGCAAGAACGAATGAGCGTCACAGGGACACAAAGGGAGCAGAATGATAGAGAGAGGTGGGGCAGGGACAACAGATGTACAGTCCAGAGAAACCAACAATACATCCCAGGCAGAGGACAGAGAGAGGAAGAGATACACAGGACCAGAGAGGCGTAGACAAGCAGAGGAGCAGAGACAGGGAGGCCGGGGGTCTGAGGGACAGAGAGAGGGGGCCTGAGGGACAGAGAGAGGGAGGCAGAGGGACAGAGAGAGAGAGAGGCATGGGGAGTCTGAGGGATGCGGAGGGACAGAGAGAGGGGGTCTGAGGGACAGAGAGAGGGGGCCTGAGGGACAGAGAGAGGGGGCCTGAGGGACAGAAAGAGGGGGCCTGAGCGACAGAGAGAGGGGGCCTGAGGGACAGAGAGAGGGGGCCTGAGGGACAGAGAGAGGGGGCCTGAGGGACAGAGAGAGGGGGCCTGAGGGACAGAGAGAGGGAGGCTGAGGGACAGAGAGAGGGAGGCTGAGGGACAGAGAGAGGGAGGCTGAGGGACAGAGAGAGGGAGGCATTGGGAGTCTGAGGGACAGAGAGGGATGCGGAGGGTCAGGGAGGGACAGAGAGAGGGAGCCTGAGGGACAGGGAGAGGGAGCCTGAGGGACAGGGAGAGGGAGGCAGAGGGACAGGGAGAGGGAGGCAGAGGGACAGAGAGAGGGAGGCAGAGGGACAGAGAGAGGGAGGCAGAGGGACAGAGAGAGGGAGGCAGAGGGACAGAGAGAGGGAGGCAGAGGGACAGAGAGAGGGAGGCAGAGGGACAGAGAGAGGGAGGCAGAGGGACAGAGAGAGGGAGGCAGAGGGACAGAGAGAGGGAGGCAGAGGGACAGAGAGAGGGAGGCAGAGGGACAGAGAGAGGGAGGCAGAGGGACAGAGAGAGGGAGGCAGAGGGACAGAGAGAGGGAGGCAGAGGGACAGAGAGAGGGGGTCTGAGGGACAGAGATAGGGAGCCTGAGGGACAGAGAGAGGGAGACATGGGAGCCCGAAGGACAGAGAGAGGGGGTCTGAGGGACAGAGAGAGGGAGGCTGAGGGACAGAGAGGGAGAGGGAGCCTGAGGGACAGAGAGGGATGCTGAGGGTCAGAGAGGGACAGAGAGAGGGAGCCTGAGGGATAGAGAGAGGGAACCTGAGGGACAGAAAGAGGGAGCCATGGGTAGTCTGAGGGACAGAGAGAGAGAACATGAGGGACCGAGAGAGTTAGACTTAGGATCAGAGAGAGCCAGAGTCATGGAGAGCCTAAGGGACAGAGAGAAGGAGGCTGAGGGTCAGAATGAAACAGAGGCATGGGGAGTTTGATGGACAGGGAGAGGGAGGGAAAGGGAGAGGGAGGCAGAGGGACAGAGGGAGGCAGAGGGACAGAGAGAGGGAGGCAGAGGGACAGAGAGAGGGAGGCAGAGGGACAGAGAGAGGGAGGCAGAGGGACAGAGAGAGGGAGGCAGAGGGACAGAGAGAGGGAGGCAGAGGGACAGAGAGAGGGAGGCAGAGGGACAGAGAGAGGGAGGCAGAGGGACAGGGAGAGGGAGGCAGAGGGACAGGGAGAGGGAGGCAGAGGGACAGGGAGAGGGAGGCAGAGGGACAGGGAGAGGGAGGCAGAGGGACAGGAAGAGGGAGGCAGAGGGACAGGAAGAGGGAGGCAGAGGGACAGAGAGAAGGAGGCAGAGGGACAGAGAGAGGGAGGCAGAGGGACAGAGAGAGGGAGGCAGAGGGACAGAGAGAGGGAGGCAGAGGGACAGAGAGAGGGAGGCAGAGGGACAGAGAGAGGGAGGCAGAGGGACAGAGAGAGGGAGGCAGAGGGACAGAGAGAGGGAGGCAGAGGGACAGAGAGAGGGAGGCAGAGGGACAGAGAGAGGGAGGCAGAGGGACAGGGAGAGGGAGGCAGAGGGACAGGGAGAGGGAGGCAGAGGGACAGGGAGAGGGAGGCAGAGGGACAGAGAGAGGGAGGCAGAGGGACAGAGAGAGGGAGGCAGAGGGACAGAGAGAGGGAGGCAGAGGGACCGAGAGATGGAGGCAGAGGGACCGAGAGAGGGAGGCAGAGGGAACGAGAGAGGGAGGCAGAGGGACCGAGAGAGGGAGGCAGAGGGACCGAGAGAGGGAGGCAGAGGGACCGAGAGAGGGAGGCAGAGGGACCGAGAGAGGGAGGCAGAGGGACCGAGAGAGGGAGGCAGAGGGACCGAGAGAGGGAGGCAGAGGGACCGAGAGAGGGAGGCAGAGGGACCGAGAGAGGGAGGCAGAGGGGCAGAGAGAGGGAGGCAGAGGGACCGAGAGAGGGAGGCAGAGGGGCAGAGAGAGGGAGGCAGAGGGGCAGAGAGAGAGAGGCTGAGGGACAGAGAGAGAGAGAGGCTGAGGGACAGAGAGAGAGAGAGGCTGAGGGACAGAGAGAGAGAGGCTGAGGGACAGAGAGAGAGAGGCTGAGGGACAGAGAGAGGGAAGCTGCGGGACAGAGAGAGGGAGACTGAGGATCAGAGAGAGACAGAGTCATGGGGAGCCTGAGGGACAGAGAGAGACAGTCATGGGGAGCCTGAGGGACAGAGAGAGGGAGACTGAGGGTCAGAGAGGGACAAAGGCATGGGGAGCCTGAGGGACAGAGAGCAGGAGGCTGATGGTCAGAGAGGGATGGAGGCATGGGGAGCCTGAGGGACAGAGAGCAGGAGGCTGAGGGTCAGAGAGATGGGAAGCTGCGGGACAGAGAGAGGGAGACTGAGGATCAGAGAGAGACAGTCATGGGGAGCCTGAGGGACAGAGAGAGAGAGAGAGAGGGAGGCTGAGGGCCAGAGAGAGGCATGCTAAGGGTCAGAGAGGGACAGAGGCATGGGGAGCCTGAGGGACAGAGAGCAGGAGGCTGATGGTCAGAGAGGGATGGAGGCATGGGGAGCCTGAGGGACAGAGAGCAGGAGGCTGAGGGTCAGAGAGATGGGAAGCTGCGGGACAGAGAGAGGGAGACTGAGGATCAGAGAGAGACAGTCATGGGGAGCCTGAGGGACAGAGAGAGACAGTCATGGGGAGCCTGAGGGACAGAGAGCAGGAGGCTGAGGGTCAGAGAGAGGGAGGCTGAGGGTCAGAGAGAGAGAGAGAGAGAGAGGGAGGCTGAGGGCCAGAGAGAGGCATGCTAAGGGTCAGAGAGGGACAGAGACATGAGGTACCTGAGGGAGAGAGAGGGAGGCTAAGGGTCAGACAGTGACAGAGCCATGAGGAGCCTGAGGGTCAGATAGAGGGGGGGCTAAGGGTCAGAGAAGGATAGAGGCATGGGGAGCCTGGGGGACAGAGAGCAGGAGGCTGAAGGTCAGAGCCATGGGGAGCCTAAGGGACAGAGAGAGGGAGGCTGAGGGTCAGAGAGGGACAGAGGCAAGAGGAATCTACGAGACAGAGAGGGTGAGGCTGGGGGTCAGAGAGGGTCAGAGAGAGGGAATCTGAGGGTCAGAGAGAGGGAGGCTGAGGGTCAGAGAGAGACAGGGCATGGGGAGCCTGAGGGACAGAGAGAGAGGCTGAGGGTCAGAGAGAGTGAGGCTGAGGGTCACAGAGGGACAGAGAGAGGGAGGCTGAGGGACAGAGAGGCAGAAGGACAGGGAGAGGCACCAGAGAGACAGCAGGGCAGAGACTTGAGGTGGTAGAAGAGGAGGCACAGACACAAGGGCATGGACAGAGAGAAGATTCTTACCAGGTTCATGCACTTCTGTAAAGCACAGGTACAGCACACAGTGGGTTAGATTTGTACACTTTTATTATTATTAAAATTCTGCACTTATAAAAAGACAATCGCGGTCAATGGTCATCCTGGGACACCCCGAGGTGTCCTGTAACATAGAAAATGTTTCATTAGTAGAGTAACCCGGCTCCGTTAGTGCAAAGTGCTTGCTGGCCAAGGGTCTTTGGCATCCAATAACTTACATGGCGAAAAGGGATCCGGAGAGACCAGGGAGCCAGGAGGGAGCCGGGGAGAGGGGGAAACCAGGAGGGATGAGGGAGCAAGGAGAGGAGAAGGAGCCAGGGAGAGGAGGGAACCAGGAGAGGAGAAGGAGCCAGGGAGAGGAGGGAACCAGGAGAGGAGAAGGAGCCGGACAGACCAGGGAGCCAGGAGAAAGGAGATAACTTGGGAAAGGAGAGAGCCGGGAGACCAGGGAGTCAGGCAGAGGGGAGACCAGGGTCAAAGGGATATGAGAGAGACAAGGGAGATGAGTCGTCGAGTCAGGAGAGAGGAGTGAGCCACATGGAGGGAAGCTTGAGACCTGGGTAGAGGAGGGAGCAAGGGGCGACAAAGGACCGAGGTCGAGGGGAGAAGTATCAAGGGAAGACCAACGATCAAGGCTCAGGAGAGAAGGAATCTAGGGAAAGATGAGGGATCCAGGCAGAGGGGAGAAGGAATCTAGGGGAAGATGAGGAATCCAGGCAGAGGGGAGCTTGAGATCCAAAGTAGAGATCGAGCAGAGTTGAGGGTTCATGGAAACAGCACAAGGAGAGGAGGAATCCAAGGGAGAGGAGACATTCATGGAGGATGAATGCCGGGAAGAGAGAAAGGATCGTGGAAACAGAGCATGAATAAGAGGGATCCAGGGGAGAGGAAAGACCCAGACCAAGGAAAGACCCAGGCCAAGAAAAGAGTGATCATATGAATGGCCCAGGGATGCACAAGAAGTTAGTGGGGATTGGTGTATCCTGGGAAGAGGAGGGACCCAAAAAGAGAAACCAGAGTACGGGAAGGTTTCTGCAGGATTGTCACATTGCTTCAAGCTAAATTTAAATCGTCTAGTGGCTCCTGAAAAGTGACTGCTCCATCAGACTCCAGTAGATCAGGTCCTTGCTGAGGGCGTACAGAGACGCGTGGCAGCTCCTGTACAACGAGAGAAAAGAACCTCTGCAAAGAGGCAGGGCACGGTCCAGGGAGAGCTGGGAGATTTCTGGGATAAACATGGGAGGAGGGAAGAAGAGGCGATGTTTATTTAAGCGGTGAAGGGTCCAGATTGTAAATTCTGTTAAACATCGGGATAAGGCCTGGGACAGAGGTCTTGAACATGGATTCATCTGGTATGAGGGCAGCCCTAGAGATTATAGGTCGGGCAGGAGGAGAGGAGGCGGGGACAGAAGGCCCACAGGGTCCATCGAGGAGGAGAGTTGATGGCTTCAGAGATGGGTCTTTGAGTGAGCTTAAGGCTTGGCAGGGGATAGTGAGATAGACTATGAGACAGGTACCTGGGGATTCATGGAGGGAGGGAGATGGTGCGAAGGGAGACTTGGCAAGGGCAGCTGGGAGTACTCATGGGCTGGGGAAAAATCTCTTATACACCAAGTGAACAATGACAATGACCAGCATCTCAGAGGTGCTGCTCAGGGCTACGATGAAGGGTGCCTGGGAGGCGTAGTCTGCCTCCGCCCGTCGAAAGGAAAGTTGCAGGACAGCCAAAGCCAGCAGGCTGTTCTGCACTCCCACCTCAATGCTGACAGTCCGGCGATGGGGCAACACGAGCCCAAAGCAGCGGGCTAGCGTATAGCCCAGCACCAGTCCGAAAAGGGGCACCGAAATACCAGCAAGCACAATGGAGGGACGCACGTCGGCCAGGATGAAGGCCCCCATCTGGTAGGCCATGAAGAGACCCCCCACTATTAGCATAAAACTGAAGGGCTTGATCAGCAACAGCAGACCACGTGACACGCGTGGCAGGTGGCACTTCACAAGCAGTCCTGTGGAGATGGGGATCGCGATGAAGAGCAGAGTGACCAGGATCTTCAGGAATGGCACGTGGAGAGTCTCGTGCACGCCCAGCAGGCGGCTGTAGATGGCAGAGGACAGCGGCATGAGTCCTGTGGCTGCCACGGTGGAGAGCAGAGTCATGCATATGGCAAGTGTGACGTCCCCGCCCAGCAGGAGGCTGTACAGGTATCCTCCACCCCCGCCAGGTGAGGAGCAGGTCATGACCAGACCCAAGGCCAGGGGCTTATCCAGCGAGAAGAGCAGTGAGAGCACGTAGGCGTAGAAGGGCATGACGACGAACTGAGAGACGATGCCCAGCAGCACCGGCTGGGGCTGCCGCAGCAGGCTCCGGAGCACCTCCTCTTCCACCTTGCAGCCAAAGGCGCACTTGTTGACAAAGATGAGGGGCAGTAAGACATACAGCAATGGGTTCTCTGAGAAGTGGCCCAGTCCCCCAGAGCCCGGGGGCACCGCGTCTTCATCAGGCGCCACCTTGATGCGGAAGTCTCTGCGCTCCTCGATAAGAACAGGCTGCCCAGAGTCCTGCTGCCCCCCCAGCAGCTGCACCAGCAGTGGCGCCATTCCAGAAGTGCCGGACCGGATGCTGACCACGTAGCTGCTGCCCTGCTGCCCAGCCCGGCTGGTGTCGCTCACGTTCTCAATGGTCAGCACGGCTGGGTCCAGGGATGCGACAGACAGCGAGAGCCGGTATGAGGGGCCCCCCTGGGTCGTGTAGTGGCTGGCAATGACTAGGATGCCTTGCTTCTTCTCTGGGAATGAGAACTCCTGCGAGCTGCCATCACCGATGTGCAGGTAGCCTGTGTGGCTGACATTGTCCCCAGAAGAGCCCGGGCTGGTGACTGTCTGGCACTGACTGCGCCAAAGGAGAGTGGTCAGTAGTAGGACAGTCACGACCATGGTGGGGAATGACGGAGGCAGTAACCACAAGCTGCCCGGGAGTCCACCCACCTCTCCTGGCCTAGCACTGTTGAGGCCGCTCTCTCAGAGCATGGGTCGCATGGCTTCAGGGCTGCGGGCGGGTAGCCACAGCCAGTCCTCGCCCTCTTCTTCCAATTGCTCAGTCATTTCTGGCCTCAGATACTTCCTGCATCTCGAGGTAGCACTGGGGGAGGGGGAGGGGGAGGCTCAGTCCTCTGCACCACTTCTGCTTTTCAGGTCGGTTGAATGCCTTCACCATCAGATGTGGGAGACGCCTGCAGAGCAAACACAAGGAAAGTTACTCAGAGATATTCTGGGTTAGCACTGGAGCAAAGGTGTGGGCGGAGAACAGCAGGGTTGTTATCAAGCACTCGTGAAAGGATTAGGGCAGCAGTTAGAGCTTCTTCTGCTGGGTCCACCCTCAAGTAAAATGTCACAAATCCTAATTCTTACCAGAGCCCTGGGCCACTAAGAGGGCTCGACGATGGTAGACACTGAAGTTCCCCTGGGTAGGGTCCATGTTAGGGCAAGACACCAGTGGACGGTTTACAGTCCAACACAGAGGAAACACCGGGGGCATCAGAGCCAACATCGGAGAAAGGTTTAAGGCAACACTGGGGAAAGTTTGTGGCAACACACAGAAAGGTGAGAGACAACATAAGGTAAAGTTAGGGCAAAACACAAAGGTCAGAGGCTAGAGCCAACTTGTGTGAAAGATTTGAAGCAAGAGACACAAATGTTAAAGCCAATATTGAGGAAGGGGTAGGGGAAAGACACTGGACGTTCAGAGACAATATCGTCGAAGGTTTGCAGCATTATCGGGGAGGGGCTAAGGCAACACACAGGGATGTCAGAGGCAACATTGGGGGAGGGTTAGGGTCAAACCCAGAGGACGGGTTAGCTTAAGACGCAGGGGTATCGAAGCCAACATTGGGGGAGGGTTAGGGCAACACACAGGGAGGTCAGAGCCAAAATTGAGGCGTGGAAGGGCTACAAAAAGGGGCGGGGTCAGAGTCAGCAATGAGTAAGGGTTGTGGCAAGACACGAAAGGATTAAAGGCAAGACATACAAGGGTCAGAGCAAGCACTGGGGAAGAGTTGCGGCAACACGCAGGGAGAGGTGACAGAGCCAACACTGTGGAGCAGTTATGGGAGGAAGGGTTAAGGCAACACAAAGGGCGGGTCAGAGTTAACAATGGGGAAGGGCTGGGGCAACACACATGGGGATGGTTGTGGGTTACAGCCAGCACAGCAGGAGGGTTAGGCCTACACACAACAGGGTCAAGGCCAACACTGGAGGAAGGTTAAGGCAACACAAAGCAAGTCCGAGCCAACACCTGGGAACAGTCAGAGCCAACATCTGGGAACAGTCAGAGCCAACATGGGGGAGGAGTTAGGGCAACAAACGGGAGGGGAGAGCCAACACCAGGGATGGGTTAGGGCAACACAGGCGAAGGGTTAGAGCAACACGCAGGTAGGTCAGACAGCATTAGGGAAATGTTATGGCAGCACACAGGGGGTTCAGAGACAACATGGGGAAAGGATAAGGGCAAGACACCAGTGAAAGAATTAAGATCGAACACAGAAGAACGGTTTGGGCAAGACACACAAGGGCCAGAGCCAACAGCAACACAAAGTGGAGATTAGAGCCAACATTGGAGAACGGTTGGGGCAACAAACGGGGGGAGGGGGGGTTCAGAGCCAACATTGGGAAAGGGTTAGGACAACACACAGTGGGGTTGAAGCCAACTAAGGGGGAGGGTTATGGCAAATCAAAGGGGGTCAGAGGGTTATGGTAACACAATTGTGCAAAAGCCAATATAAGGGATCAGGCGGGCAACTAGAGCCAATATTTCGGGGGGGGGGGGGGGGGGGCTAATTCTTCCACCTTAGACAGAGTGGCTGTAAGAAGGCGTCAGCACACAACAAAAGCCTCATTTGCAAGTAAATGGTCCTTTAAAGACCTGTTAAGTACTCGGGTGCGGCTGCAATAAGATGTCTCTGCCCCGGCTGACGGACACGACGCGGGGGGGGGGCTGAAGCCCCGTGAGCCCAATGGGTGTTGCGCGCCTGTAAGGGATGGGTAGGGCAAGGGGAGCTCAGAGCCAACATGGGGAGGGTTATGGCAACACGTGACTCATGACAGTAAAAGGGGAATTAGGTTACCAGAGGGCCCCGTCTAAAGGAGGGGAAAGGTTCATCCAAGGCACAAGAGGATTGGATCAAAAATAAGAACAGTCCTGTGACAATACTCGGGATAGGTAAGAGGAGCGTCAGACCCAACAGAGTGAGATGGGTGATATTTTGAAATAGAAGTGTGGGATCCCACTCTGGGGTGGGGGGAGGGAGAAGTTATGACAGGACAGATTGGAGCCACTTGCAGCACTAGAGATGTCTTAGGACAGGACAGACAAGAGCCTATAGGAACACAGGAGAAGTGTTTGAGCAGGATTGACAACAGCTAATCAGGACACCAGAGATGCCTTTGAACATAATCAAACTCTACTTACTGTAAATGATCTTAAATCTGCAACACAAGCGCTGGTGTTGTCTAGATTAGACTGCGGGAGTGCCACCTGCACAATCCCCCCTTGCTCCCCTTAGAACCACTCTCAATACAGCAAAATTGTCAGGAGAATCAAAATATATGACTACGTCTCCCCTGCCATGAAAGAACTGAACTGGCTCCCACTTGAAGCTCGCTGCCTCTTCGGAACTGATTGTCTCACTCATAAAGCCCTTCACACCGAGAAACCAGCCTACCTCGCCTCAAAACTCAACAAGACAGGTCAGACAAGGAACCTAAGGAGCTCCAACTCCCCATCTCTTCATTCCTCCCAAAGCCCACAAACAAAAAACCCAGGCACGCTCCTTCTCGAGCAACGCACCAAAAATATGGAACTCCATTCCAGTACATATCAAGACAAACCTCTTGTTCCCAGGTTTCAAGAGACGGCTAAAGGATCTTCTCCTCAACCAACATCTCAACTAGCAGAACATCAGTCGCCCTTCAAGACATGACCTCAACCCTTAGCTCTCCTTCTACCCCTTCCCTGTTATTTTTCCTCCATCATGCTCAACCTCGGACTTGTTTTGATTTGATTCAGCTGTTCTGATTATACGCATTATTTGTTGAACATGTACTGAGGCAAAGCACTTGGATACACAAAAATACAGAAACAAGGGAAGACTTCGGGGGCATGGGCAACAAAATGGCCGACAAACATCTTCTTGCTTTGGCTCCACTGGTCTGTCGTTAGCCTGGCAGAACTGTCAGCCTGGCTTGCACTCAGTGAGCCGACAGAGAGCCACAGCCCGCCACAGCCCACCTACCTACTGTTGAGGACAGAGAGGTGCAGGAGATGTGGGGTGAGGCTCTGGCATCCTTCAGTGAGGTTACCACACCCGGTGCGGACTAGGCACATTGGGCTGCCAGGAGAGAGAGTGAGGCCTACCTGCAGAGCCCGGAGAAGCGGGAAGTACACGGAAGGTGCTCCAGTACATGTATTTTGGGAGGCTCCTCCCTGAGAGACAGCAGCAGATGAGCTTAGGGGATCTGCAGAAGCGCCAAAGGAGAAAAATGAAAGCCTACCCCCAACCTCATTCCAAAGGGACAAGGAAAATCCCTGACACGCCAAACACCGTGACATGGTACAAAAGGGGGTGGTGATGGACGGAGCATCTGAATCAATCAAACACTCACACCCAGTCAAAAGATCTGGGTTTAATCCACCACCGTTCTTTAGCCCACTCTGCCACCCCAGTTCAGACATGGCTATATGCAAATCAGTCTGACCCTGTGCCTCATGGGAACAGTCCAGCCCGAACTGCCAAGCCATGCCTTCCCTGGACCGGAAACAAGCTTCCCAGGACTGGTTTCTGGCATTTCTGGCATTCCAGCCATCTTCAGCCTGGCTTGCTTGAATCCAGTGGCAAAGTGAGCAAGGGACTCACGTCTGAGCATACCCTGCCACACTTATGGCGGCCAAAGCGGTACAAAAGGGGGTGGTTATGGACGGAGCATCTGAACCAATCAAACACTCACACCCAGTCAAAAGATCTGGGTTTGATCCATCGCCGTTCTTTAGCCCACTCTGCCACTCCAGTTCAGACATGGCTATATGCAAATCAGTCTGACCCTGTGCCTCATGGGAACAGTCCAGCCCGAACTGCCAAGCCATGTCTTCCCTGAACCGTGACATGAGCAGTAAGGAGAGGGTGCGACTGGGGTGGGCCGATCGAGTGGTGAGGCTGGCTATTGGGAACGGAGAACAGTGGGGCTGTGCCAAATGCAGCAGCACCTCGGAACAGACCTGCTAAGTGGTGCTGACTGCGGCCCTGTTTCTCGGAGACGCAGACCAGTGGTCGGTCCAAGACTGGGACTGTAACAAGGGACCGTCAAACTGAGGGTGCTCAATGCCAGCCCGGGGGATAATTCTTCAGCTTCTCACTGAACTTCTGAATAGAGGCCACTTATGAGGAGTAGAGGGCTCCACATAACCCCATCAGGAGAGAATAGAGGAGTCTGAGACACTCCTCCACACCCCGGTTGCTGGCAGAGATAGAGACACTGGGTTCCCCATTGTGGGACCTCAAAGTGGCTCACTCAACTGTAGCCTGAAGACATGACCCAACACAGCCATTTACGAAGGCCACATTTAGGACTCAAGCCTAGGCGAGCAGTAGTCAATTTGGTGGATGAGACAACCTCCCTGAGAAATGCAGAGGCCCTTACGGGTGTCCTTGCTCTGGGAGACCCTTGAACACTCTGGAGCCACACGACTCCTTGGCAGATACACCTACAATCACCACAGAGGGCAACAGTACACACCCTGAGGAACAGAGGGCACTGGGGGTGGAGAACGCCTCGGCCTGAAAGCACCCTGACACCTAGCTGCTAAATCCAGGGGGTCGAAGAGACCTTAAGGTACAGACAGACCTTCAGCCTGCGACTCCTAGTCCGCCTTGTCCAACTCTCATTATGACATCATTCAGGAACCTCCGCCCCTCTGCCCCACCCGATGGAGATTCTGAAGCCAGATCAGACATACAGGGGCACCCACAGAAATTAACTCCAGCATCCTGTCTCACGAAAGGCATTTAAGCTACGAGATCTTGACAGCGGGTGATGTGCAGGAGAGAGGGGCTGGTCTTGCTGAAGAGACCTCATAAATAGGGTAAAGACTCACAACTGGACAGACTCGCCCCACCCACAACCTACAATAACTGAAGGCCCCCGGTAACCACAGGCTCAGAGTGGCCAAGGATAAGGACTCCAAGCAGCAGAAGCAAGGCAAGATGGACAGGTACACAAAAATGGTGGCCCCTTAGAGAGGCGCAGAGAAAGAGTTATCTCATAGGCCGGATAATGCGGTGTCTCTGCAGGCCATCCGCGCTTCGAGGGAGACCCTAGAGAGCAAGATAGGCGAAGTCCACACAGATGTTAACCTAATTCGCCAGGATCTTCATATGGTTTCAGAGAAAGTACCACAAACGGAAAGCAGAATCTCGGAGGTGGAAGATGCGACCCATAATAGGCGCAAGGAGCTCATGGATCTACATACTACCCTGAAAGAAGCGGCCTGGAGAGTGGATGACCCAGAGAATCATACAAGAAGAAACAATCTGCAATTTGTGGGATTTCCGGTGGGGGCTGAGTAAACAGGGGCTTTTCTAGAGAAATGGCTGAAAGTCTCACTCCCTTCGGAACAATTTTCAACCGGTTTTGTGATTGAGAGAGCACATAGAGCTCTCAGCGCTAAACCACCTGTGGGAGCATCTCAAAGACCCCTCATTGCCCGCGTCCATAACTACCAAGAAAGGGACTTGATCTTGAGAGAGGTACGACAAATGGGAGAAATTCGATACAAACATGCAAAAATAATGGTCTTTCTTGATTATTCACGAGAAGTACAAAAGCAAAGGCACACTTTTGACTCTGTCAAAATAAAACTCAGGGCCATTAACATACAGTACATCCCAGCAAAACTCAAAGTAATATATGAGGGGATAACAGCATTTTTCCACACGCTGGATAAGGCCTGTTCACAGCTAAACTCAAAGTAATATATGAAGGGAGAACAGCCTTTTTCCACACGCTGGAGGAGGCCTAGACCTAGAATAGAGGAATGCCGACCCATTAGACTTGAGAGTTCGGTCTGGATCCAATGTCCTACTGCTTCGCAACAAAGCACATGGCCCAAATTGCAAAGAATAAACAGGCATCGGCGGGAGACCAATTTCAGCAAGAAACTAAATAAAACCCCTCTTATACCTCAGCAATGCCCTTCAAAACCTGGCCTATCTTCAGACACAGAGGCTGGCAAGACTCCGAACATGAGAATGAAATTCCAAGGAGCACGCAAAGGACATGCCCATACAGACTTTTCCGACCAGGTCCAGTCCATAGATTCTGAAACAGACCACCCAATGCTGGTATCCATTGTCAACATAGAAACAGGAACATTGGGCAAAGCACCCAGTGAAACTGAAACAACTGCACAGAGAGAGGAGAAAATTGAGTGTCTGCTTAGACTGGCCAGCGGAGCCTTAGTGGAGATGTCGGCACCTGGTTCACTACCTGAACTGTTTGGAACAGCAGAGCCACGTCACAGTGACCATTGTTTCTTAATAATAGTTTTTCTTCCTCTACCCCACAGGTTTCAATTAAGGTGGGAGGTCTCTAGAGTTTAAAAGGGAAGGAGGGTATTGTTAAGAGGAATGGGTGGGAGACAGTCTTCTACGACCTGCCCGCGACACAGTTGTTATGTTGACGAATCAAAGTAAGTAAGTGGGGGAGAGTGGGGATGGAGGGGAAGAGGGTTGACTTTTTGCTGTTGGACAGGGGATACAGAGTATTGGCACACAAGCAGCAATGCTGACAGGCACACCAATGCAGACTAAATGTCCAACTACAGAGGCCGGAGAATACCACTTAGATGAACGAGTCCGGCAGGACTGACTGACCAAGAGCGGTATTTACTGCTGTCATGGAACATTAACAGGCTGAGGAGTAAGATTAAACGTGGCCTGATCTCTGAATACATCAAGAGGTTAAAATCCGACATAATCCTATTACGATAAACATACCTCTGTGCCATCCAATGTGGATTTCTTGGTAGAGGTGCATATAGGACCCTGGTCCATGCATGGGAGAGGATGACTGCCCAGTGGAGGGAGTCTGTTCCTTGCTTCCTGCACTACACCTGAAGCCCAACTGGCACAGAACAACTGTGAGCAGCAGCTCAACGGGAAAGACCCTGTGTTGTGGAGACCGTCACGGCCATGTCTAGTTCCAGACTACAGCTAGTGTACTCTACAACAAAGAAGAGGAGGACTGCCTTGAGTGGGGAGAGCCTCTTCCTACTTGAAGACCAGCTAACAAAGACTCTCCTTGCACCTTCTAGTTAGTTTGCATAAAAGTATAGCATTACACTCAGCAAACATTTAGCCTACAAGTATCCGCTTCTTGTAATTAAAACGATGCTCCTTTTATTCTGAGCATCTCCATTATGCTTAATACCGTTCTTTACTTTTAGGGTTTGCACCAACTATGCCTCTGGAAACATCTTTTTCAAGAAAGAGCCCCGAAGAACAGTCTTTTATCATTACAAAGTTTTATGTAAAAGTCTCACTAGGAGGCAATTTAATATTCACCCTTAGTTAGAGATACAGAAAGTTTGGGGTTCTTCTAAATTCCATAGTATCCTATTCAAATAACTGTGACTAAGAGAACAGTTTGTGGCGTAAAGACAATGTTGTATGAATGAAACAAAACATGCTCATGTCAAAGAAGGAATCATAATTTCCGCTCTGGTTTGAATTATATTTAAATATGTTGGGTTTATGCTTCTTTCTGCATAGAAAATCCTTTCCCCCAGTACATTAAATACTATCTGGACAACAGTATCACCTATTTAGTGACTGAATAAAGTATTGAACAGCTGACAGCGAACTGCTGAAAAGTGCCCAGACCTATGTTGCATCGCAATTGTAACAATAAGAAATTGTGATCCATTTAAGCTACACAATCGCAACCATGGCCTACCACAGGACCTGGAGATAACCCCATGTGTTTAAGACAAAAAGGAAGGTGCACTACATAACAAGCATTGGCATAGCCAATAGGTCTCGCCTTTGGGACCTTATAAGTATTTAGTTATGCAGCACAATATCCTTACTGCAACGACATTAACTGTTGCATGGCTAAACACTTATAAGGTCCTAAAGGCGAGACCTATGGGCTATGCCAATGCTTGTTACAACCTGCATGCCAAAGAGGAGGAAAGTGAAGGAGCGAATACAAGAGAGAAAGAATGGAAGAAGCAATGGCAGATTGAACTCAAGTGGGGGAGTGAGTGAGAGAAGAGAGAACGATAGGAGAGAGAATGAAGGGGGAGAGAGAGAGAGAGAGAAAGAAGGGGGGAGAAAGAGAAGGAGAGAAAGGGAGGAGACAGAGAATTAAGGAGAGAGAGAGAAAGAATAGAGATAGAGAATTAGAGCGGGGCGAGAAAGAGAGAGGGAGAGACAGAGAGAGAGAGGGAGGGGGAGATAGAGAGCGAGAGAGAGAAAGAGAGTGGGGGAGAGAGACATAGGGAAGAAGTAATGCAAAAAAAGTAATAGCCAATGGAATAAACTTGTGATAGTAATTTCCAAGAAACAATCCCAAATTAAATTTGGAAAATCCCTTAAAACCTGGCTATTTTTTTCTTCAGAATATTTTATGAATCTTCAGTAAATACAGTAAAAAGGAAACCCCTACAAAATAAACATAAGTAAAAATGCAGTCTGTTTGTTTTCCTATTTGCGTGTACCTTAAAGTAATCATAGTATGCGAGCAAACAGGGAAAGATCCGATACACAAGTGTAGGGGCATTTTGTTACAGCGATTTCTTGATTGTATGCCTTAGCAATTGTTAGAAATGGACAAGTAGGAACAAATGGAAAGTGGTGGGCATGGCTGACCAACGTGACTAAATACAACAAACCTCGGAGAGCAGCGCATGCCTGCTACCAGGCTCAACGTAAAAAAAAGCAAAAAAATTTGGATCATGGAGAGGAAACCCCAATCTAGTGTTCTTTTGATGCAGCCCCAATTGCCCAAGCAGTTCAGAAAAATGCGTGGGTGCTGTTCTTACTGTCAAGGCTATGTCGTTCCAAAGATTGGGGCTGGCAGCAATCAGTGGGTGGGAGCGAGTGTAACGCAGGTCTAGCTTGCCAAATGATCTGTAGCGGATAATAAGTAGGATTAGGATATGTGACTGACCAACAGCAGGGGCATGCTTGAAGAGAACCAGAGACGAAATTACTGGACGAGCCGCAGGGACTCAAGTAGGTTGTAGCGGTGTCTAATGTAATCAGACCGAGGCGTCTTAGGGAAAGAATCCAAGTGTGGTGGCGGCAAGCTGGGGAGGAGGCACAGCATTAATGAGGGTATGCGAGGCGCCGAGGATGGCTGCGTGAAGAAGCGCGGGGGACTTACTTAAAAGACCGCAGGGGGCCATGCACGAGGTGCTTCAGGTCCCATGTTGCATAAATCACCGGGGAGGACAGGCTCTTGACTGGCGTGTGTGTGTTACAATTTCTAAAAGAATGGAAGACGATTAGTGGTAGATGTGATGAGCGCAGCAGGGGATGCTGGGCTCAGCCGAAATTACTTATAGTGGCGCCGGGTTAGTGAGCGTGGTGCACCGGAGGGGTTCGGTGTCACCGAGGGAGAAATCCTCACAAACTCTTCTACAAGGGCGGAAGGGAAATAGGGAGGTGCGGGTGGAAGGCACATGAGTGAGTCGGGGCAGAGGCCGATGCACATGTGCAAGTTAGTATAGGGCATGGTGTGCACCTGGGCCAAGCTGCAAGGGCGCACAAGAGACACCATGTTGTGTAGTAGAAGGATGCCGTAGATAGAGGCATCTGAAGTCAAATAGACATGGAGAAAGGGCTGTCGTGAATAAGCAAGTTAATTAGAGGGGGCAAAATGCATTACATGGGGAGGGATGCAAAGTATACAACGGGCGATGCAAGATTGAACAAGCAGAAACACGAGAGACGGCCTGCGGCCGTCAAAGTGAAGTGGACACGGCGGGCAGGGGAGGGGGCGGAGCGGAGCGGGGAGAGCGGCATGAGGGTGTGAAGCAGCAGGGGCCTGAGACGAGGCCACCTTGCCTTTGATGTGGTAATGCGAGGCAAGCGGCTGGTGGCATTGTGCACGCGCTTTCACGTGCACTGGAAGAAATCGCCTGGGAATCGCCTGATCTCGGTAAGCTCTGTTTAAGCCGCAATAGATCGAGCTCCCGCTCTCAATGCGCATGCGCATTGAGATAGGTCGCTCGACCTAAAAAGCCAATAAGAGGTAAGTTCTTTGGAGGTTCTTCTTTTTATTGAATTTCTGTTGAAAACAACAACGGCACACAACCAACGCGTTTCATTCCCCCGTGCCATGGGAACTTCGTCAGGGCTAATAGAATGAAAAGAGGGGTTTCCAATAGCAGGACCAAGATGTGGTGTGTATCCGTACGTAGAAGCCAATGAGCGTCACACTAGAAAGGCGATCGTAACCCTATTGGAAAGAAGAAAATCTTTTGCAATGCAAATGAAGGGAACCTGATGATTCATAAAGGTTCAAGTAGATGCTATATGAGACCTTTTTCAGGAATCCCAAATAAAGTAAGATAACAGGCAAACATATATATTCTTGTGACCCCACTGTAGGTATGATCTCCTTCTTAAACACGTAACAATGGGCAGCAATATCAAAGAAGTGGGGTCCCAAAAAGTTGAAAAACAATGTCCGTACAAGTACGAGTCAGCAATTCCATGATACGAAGCCGACCGGCATAGTAGCACGTCTCTCCAACGGCGCTGTGTGGAAGGACTAAGAGCAAAGGGCCCGAGACCCCTTGCTGAATAAAACAAATATGGAGGCTGTTGAATAGTGGAACGGGCCACTGGAAAAGGTTGTCCTTTTGTGACACCTCACTGGGGGCTGCCTTGGATGAGAAAAAGGAATTGAACTTTTGTGATGTCCCTTTCATTCTCGGAGCTGGAAATCAACTGTGCAATAAGCTGCACCTGGAGGCATGGGACTGACCATGCCTGGATAAAACGCAGCCAGTCCACACTGCGAGGAGAGAGTGCAAGATGTCAGTAAGTGCTCTCACATTTCAGGAACAAGGGAGGACAGGGCCCCAGCCTCTCTCAGAGCCATGCCTATTATAAAGTAGAAATGCAAAAAGAATAGTTGATGGACAGAATGCAGAAGAATGTCCTACATTCACCCCAGTACAGAGATCTGGGTCAAAGTCCAGCCGGAACTGAAAGGCCAGGTCCTCCCTGGACTGGAAACAAGCATCCTACAGTCTAAACATTAGTGATGTTAGAAGGGCAGGAAGTGTCCCAGACTGTCTTTCATTACTTATACCAGCTGCTGTTTTAACAGAAGATTGCAGGCCTCGGGTAACCTTCTCTTTGATCATCGGCTGGTATATATTATTGTAAGCAGTGGGACCAGTTTAAACTGCCTTTAACTGAAGGTAACCAGAGGCTGGTGAGCTATTAGCACCACTGGTAATTGGCATGGGATAAAGGGCGCTCTGGGATTGCAAGCCTGCTGCATATTTCTTCACCTACTGATACCAGTTCTACGGAATCTCCTCTGTCGGTCAGAAAAACAGAGGCAAAGCGGGGCAGGCTGTTGATCTTCCAGAAAGGCAAGACTTTCACCATTTATTTACGACCTGCACTAGATCGTGGGCGAATGCATAGAAGCCTGCTAACAAATTGTACAGTTTCAAAGAACTACAAATAAATAAGTTAAACCAGCAATTTAATAATAACAAACTAACCTGGTGTCGAGAAGTGGCGGCTACTGTCGGAGTTCAAGTAGCAGCACTGATACCTTCTCAAAGAGCTCCCAGGAGGCCACATCCCTAACCCAGTGTATCAGGGGGTTAAGTTTGATCAGGGACGGCTGCTGAAGACACCACCCAGTGAGAAGTTGGTAAACGAGCACCCTTCTGATTGACACACAGCCTCCGGAAGCAGAGGGCGGAAGCATACAGCGCCCATGCTGTGGTCATCAGTGAGGGTTCTGGTCACCAGTGGGTGTTGCTCCAAGCATTGCAGGATGCAAGGCTCTGGGCTGGTAAAAGAGGGCGGAAGCATACAGCGCCCATGCTGTGGTCATCAGCGAAGGTTCTGTGTCACAAGTGGTTGTTGCTCTAAGCATTGCAGGATGCAAGGCTCTGGGTTGGCATATTACGAGCACAGAAAAAGCTGCAACAGGGGCACCTGCCACTAGTGCACTTGTCTTAAAGAAGTGCCCTGTCTCTGCCTGACCCTTGCACAGAGCAAGGGTCAGAGTGACTGAAAGGAACCCTTTAAAAGAAGTAGGAGGCAGGAAGGAGGCAAGGAGAGTGTGTGGGGCAGAGCCTTGACACTCCTAATAAGGAACCGCTGCTGGCAGCCACTCCCTCGTTACCCAGTGTGTTATGTTGGTGGAAGCAGCTTCCAGTCCTAGTGGCTAGGGTGTTGTCGGGGGGGGGGCTCAACTGCCAGTTCCCCTGGCTAGTGTGCAGATGGGAGCTGCATACCCAAGTCACACAGATTTCCTGTGGACACTAAAGTCTTCAGAGGCTGCGAGGGAGGGCTGTATTGTGATTGTTCAGACAGGGTAATCATTGTGTCGTAGGATGCTATTGACACACAACAGACAAGTGATCAGAATTTAACTTACAAATGGAAACCACAGAGAATCTGGAGTGCAAATGGAGACTTCAGGCAGTGGTATTCCAGAATGTAGGGGAATCTCTAGTCGAGAGATACTCCTAACTGCAGAGTGAGACATGTAGAGGGTGAAACCCTGGATATCCCTGAATGAAGAGGATGTCTTGAAACTACATGTCCCAGCGAGTATACTATAGATTTGTTGTCAGCATCTTTGATAGCAATTGCACTGTGTCCTCATCTCAAACAGGATTTGGAGGCACTTTGTACAATGTATACACCACGGATTGTTCCTAAATGTCCTGAACCGGGGTCAGATCACACCGCTCTTAAAGAAACCTAGCTCAGATCTAAACCTTCTGTGCAAACACTGTTCAGTTTCAACGTGCCCTGGCGGGGAAAACAACGATATATGCGATTCCTCCCAAAGCATGACCTACAACATGCCAACTTCCTACCTGTTGATCGCCGGGGAACATCAACAACATAAGTGATTCCACCCGATGCATGACCTACAACATGCCAGCGTCATACCTGTTGATCGCCGGGGAACATCAACAACATATGTGATTCCACCCAATGCATGAACTACATAAATGACAATTTCCTACCTGCTGATCACCACAGAAAATCAATGAGATATGTGATTCTCCCAATGCATGACCTACGTAGACGACGATTTCCTACCTGCTGCTCACCAGGGAAAATCGACGTAAGTGATTGCACCCGATGCATGACCTACGTAATTTACAACTGCCTACCAGCTGACAACCAGGGAAAATCAACGACATATGTGATTCCACCCGATGCATGACCTACGTAGACGACGACTTCCTACCTGCTGCTCACCAGGGAAAATTGACGTATGTGATTCCACCCGATGCATGACCTACGTAATTTACAACTTCCTACCTGTTGATCACCAGGGAAAATCAATGATATAGGTTTTTAATTTAATAATTTTATATAGCGATGACAAGACCCTAAGGTATCGGAGTGATTTACATCAGTACATGTTCAACAAATAACGCAGATAATCAGAACAGATTAACTGAATGAAAACAAGTCAAAGGTTGAGCACGATGGAGGATAAATGACAAGGAAGTTGTAGAAGGAGAGCTAAGGGTTGAGGTCATGTCTTGATGGGCGATTGATGTCCTGCTAGTTGAGATGTTGGTGCGTTGCTCGAGAAGGAGCGTGCCTGGGTTTTTGTGTGTGCGCTTTAGGTGGGATGAGGTGCAGGGTGTTTGAGTTTCCTAGGCTTCTCGATGACCTGCCTTTGCGAATTCTGAGGCGAGGTAAGCTGGTTTCCCAGTGTGAAGGGCTTTATGAGCGAGACACGCAGTTCTGAAGCTACAACAAGCAATTGGGAGCCAGTTCAGTTCTTTCAGGGAAAGGGAGATGTGGTCATATTTTTTTATTCTTGTCACCATTCTGGTTGCGGCATTGAGAGTGCTTCTAAGGGGAGCAAGGTGGGATTTCGCAGTGCCTGTGAGGGTGGCATTAACACGTCTAATCTAGAAAACACCAGCGCGTGCGTGGCAGATTTGAGTTAATTCGGCAGTAAGTAGGGGTTGCTATTGTTCAGAAGTTTCAGGTTGTAGAAGGTACTTTTCGCGCTAATCTTTATATGATCTTTCATGATCAGCTTGGAGTCCAGTGTGATTTCTAAGGATTTGGTGGAGTCATCTAGGGAAAGCTTGCACTTAAGAGCGTCAATGGAGTTTAGCCATTCTTGCATCTGGAGGCACTGCTCAGTCTGATCTTGGTTGAGCTTCAGGGAGTTGTGAGGTAGCCAGTGTTGGACTTCTTTGAGGGTGGCAACTAACCGGTGTACATCGCCTAGTGAAGACATTTCCATGTAGAGCTGGGTGTCATCTGCGTATAGATGGAAGGGGATGTTAGCTTGGTTGAGAATGACGGTGAGGGGCTCCATGTAGATATTGAACAGTGTATGCAAGAGGACAGATCCTTGGGGGATGCCCCGGCTGATTGCCGTTGTGTTGGAGGTCAGGTTGTTTACTTTTATTTGCTGAGCGCTGTTTTGTAGAAAAGATGAGAACCAGCGTAAGACCACTCCGTCCACGCCAATCCTTCTTTTGGAGAGACTCAGAGAGGAGATTGTGGTCCACTGTGTCGAAGGCCAACTATAAGTCTAGGAGTAAGAGTATGAAACATCGGTCTGTATCCAGGGATTTGTGTAGGTCGTCAACTATGTTCAGAATAGCGGTTTCCATGCTGCATCCTTTTCTGAAGCCCCACTGAAAAGGATCCAGGAGATTGTTGTTGTCGAAGAGTTGCTTTAGTTGCGTGACAACAAAGCTCTCTAGAGTTTTGGCTAGGAAGGGGAGATTGGAGACAGGTCTTAAGTTTTCAGGATCGTTTGGGTCAACAGTGGCGTGACTTGACCGAATTTGAGGCAGTCTGGCATCACTCCAGTCATCAGGGAACTGTTTATAATCTTAGACCAGAGGAGGGTTAGGGTATGATTGAGGTTTTCTTACTAGGGCTGCTGTGAGGGGGTCTGCAAAGTGGGAGGAAGGTTTGGACATAGCCAACAGAGCAGATATATCTGCCTCTGAGAGTGGGTTGAAAACCTTCCAGCTTGTAGGAAATGCGTGGGGCCCTTGGATTAGATTGCTCCAGTTATTTTCCTGTGGCGAGAGCGTTGGTAGGGTGGCAGTGCGTGGAAAGGCTGGTTATTTTCTTTTCCGGGAGGGAGGTTTCCCTTAGATGACTGGTTGTGATCGTCAAGGGAGCGCTCAATCTTTGAGATTTTATCATTGAAGAAATTGGCACAGTTGCCACACCATTCTTCAGAGGTCTGAGGGGTTTTTTTTTAGGGAAGGCTTAGTGGTTTGTTGTTTGATGATATTGAAAAGCTCTTAGGGGCTGTATTTGGCTTTGTGTAGAACGTTGATGAAGAAGCGGGCTTTAATTCCTGCGTTCCCTCCTGAGTTGGTCCAGTTGGGCTGTGGATGAATTTGTTTTCCAGAGTCTTTCTGCAGCTCAAAGCTTTCTTCTTTCAGTTTTGAGGTTTTTTTTTAACCAGGATCTTGAGGGTGTGTCTCACCCTTTTCACTTTCAGAGGCCCTACTTGGTCCAGTTTGGAGGACATTGTTGAGTTGTAGTGGGTAATTAGTTCAGTTGTTCAGAGGTTATCTGATGAGGGGAGTAGTGATTTCAATCTTTCTTCGAGGTCCGCTAGGTGAATATGCCTTAAGAGTTTTTCGTCCACCAAAGGATTTTTTATGTGTGGGTTGGGAGGTGGACTGTATTGTTACTGTGGAACAGAATGATGTGGTGATCCCACCAGTCGACAGAGAGGATGTTGTCAATAGTTAGTGTTTCTTCCTGAGCTATGATCGCATACAAGGTAGAACCTTTGTTGTGGGTTTGACCTTTGCAAAGCTGAGAGTGACTCTTACTGAGTAAGAGGTCCTTTAAGGACCGGATAAGAGTTTTGCTTTTGTCGCTTCAGTGAAGGTTGAGGTGCCTTAGGATGATGTTTTTGGCGTGCGCGAGTGAATGAGCAGTGGGTTATCAGATCTGCTAGGAGTTCACCGAAGGAGCGTACGGTACGTGGTGGTACTTGGGCAGGTTGCAGTTTATAGTCAAGTTGTCTCTACTCCCAATGCTTGACCTACATACATGACAACTTCCTTCCAGAAGACCACCAGTCAGGTTTCAGATCGGATCTCAGTCCCCAAATGGCAACCCTAAAAGTCCTCCGGACGTCCACCAAATCCTGGACAAACAGAACAGTGACTCACTATACTGGACCGGTCTGATATATTCTTGATATGGCTGATCGCCGACAAATTGCTAGACATGCTGAACTACAGAATGGGACCCAAAGTTAAGTCATACATCGGCCTTCCTTCTTCATGTTCTATCAGAGTCAGATAGTGAAGACTGACAAACGCATCTCAACAATATGTGGCATGACACGCAGCGTCCCTGGAGGATCCATACTCCCCCTGAATCTATTCAAAGTACGTTTAGAACAATTCAGCACTCACTTGTCTGACACAGGAGTCAAAATTCCCCAATATGCAGGTGATACACAACACCCAAAGACATCATTAATAAATAACATTGATCAATCACCAATGATAACATCATCGGATTTCACCCTGGATAATGTTCTACTACTCACACAAATACCCCAAAGAGACAAGACAGTTCAATCATTAAACTTATACTTACATTTGCTAAAGCAAATAAAAATACTTCTATTCCAGAATCAATTAAAAACAGCAATTCATGCCCAATCATCTCCCAGCTTAAATTTGGAAATGCCATTCTAGACAGTAACCAGCTCTCCTCAGCTCTGCACGTCGAAGTGGCCTTTCACTCTAGAGCCAAACTAACCTTTTACAAGAAAAACAAAAATCAGACATCTCGCCTTTCTTACGAGACCTTGACTAGCTACTCCTAAAATCAAAGATCAAATGTAAAACCAGCTGCTTGTTTATAAAGCCGTTCACCCAAGCCAGCCTCCATATTTTGCCAACTTACTTACAATCTCCTATGGTCTGCTTCTACTAAGATACTCACTATAACATGCGACCACTAAATTCAGTACTTATCAAGCAACACAGCAGTCCTTCATCGGAGCAGCAATCAACCTCTCAAACTCACTGTCTGTGTAGCTGAGAAACTAATCCACCCTCCAGTCTTTCACAAAGAGGCTAAAAACTCACTTTTTGAATATATTCTTAAACTAGCTCGCAAAACACAATTCTCTCATGAATACATACGCCTCCTCAGCTCACATTTATGAACGATTACTTCCCTCATCCACTTCCCCAACAACAACGCGCCCTATGTATGTCCTGCTAGAAGCAGAGTTGCTAGTCCACTGGTCAAAGGCTAGTTACAACTGCTCAGAACGCGCCAAGACTTTTATTAATATATTCAAAACCACTAAAGCATCTTCTAAGATATGGCCTGTGAAGTGTTGCATTGTCTTAACCATCTCTAAGTAGACCTAGAATGGGATGAATTGCTATTTGCATAATCATGGTACATGTTTCCCAAACTGTTTGAATAAGAACTGGCTTTCCATATCCTTTTATGTGTGCCTGATTACAGAACATATTCTCACACACACCTTTCCAGCTGTTCCAGTCCTGTGTGGGGTGTCACACAAGGGTGAGCAAGTCACACAACTCTTAGCTCACTGAAGAGAAAAGTCACTTTTTATCTGCTCATACAGGAAATAGCTACCAAATGTCCCAAGAAACAGGAAGCCCCATGCAAAGAGTACTGAAAAGCTCTAGGGTACAAATAACAGCTTGATGAGGCCTACCATGTAACTAGAGCTCTTGAGAAGGAAGATCACAGGAAGGTCAGATCCAACGCTGAGATACAATCTGAGCTGAATAAAAAGCAGAACAAAAGTCACAGAAACCGTAGGTATAAGAGGATTAATCAAGTAAAGCTTAAAGGACAATCAGAGGGTCTGCCCAATGAGGGGACAACATATGAACTGTAGAGAGAAGCTATCTGTGGCACAATGCAGTAGTTTTAAGAGATCAAGCGCTTTTAATTATCCAAACATGCCATAACTCTGGAATGAAGTTCATTCTTGTCATAATGTGGCTGCAGAAGAGATTCTGATTTCGAGACAAAAAAACTCCAGGACATAGGAGAGTTGAATGCTACACACATGGGTGTGACCCACCACTGGGGAGGGACACAGGATTGTCGGATCTAAAATTGGAGATGGGTCGGGTTAAGGCAGGTGCAGCATCAGCAACTGTTATCGCAGGAGACTAGCACAACAAGCATTTGCAATACAACAGGTCTCTCTTTGAGCTATAGGCATTGTAAATGACAATGCCTTTTATTTAGGTGTTGTTTTTAAAACAGATAAATAAAAGGTATTGTCATTTTCAATGCCAATAGCCTAAACTCTTGGAAATGCGAGACCTATTGCAATGCAAATGCGTGCTATAAAAGTTTTTAAAGGCATTTGGAGAGAGCGTGGTGCCAAAGCTATTTGAGAAAATAGTGCTTGGAGGCTGTAATTAAAGCCTACCGAGTAACAACACAAGTAACAGGAGATGTTGGCATGGGTGGTTACAAAATGAGACACGGTGGTACTGAGGAGGGAATACTAAGCCTTTTGACCAATGAACAGACACAGTTTACGGTGGACAATGACGGGAAGCAATAATATCGGAGAGTAGGCAAAGCTTCAAGTCCCTACTTCAATACAGCATGCCTCGCAGAGAGCTACCCAGGCTCGACCTGAAACACTGGGATGGGGTTGTGGCAGGACAGCGGAGAGTAACATTAATCACGAGGGCAAAGTTAGAGCAGGATGGAGCTGGGTCTAATTGAAGAGATGGGAAGCGTTAAACAGGAAGTAATACATGATACGAGGTAGAGGGCGAGTAACCAAAAGGCCCCTTACAAAGAAAATATATCAGATAAAGTCATGATTGCGTGAGTAAGATCTAGCAGAAGGGGTTGGAGAGCAGTTGATTATTTAATAACAAAACCCCTTGAGCAGTAACAAAGGAGCAGATGTACTAAGAAGACACAAGTAGAGCTGTGGGAAGAGTCTGACCCATGTGTCAGGGAGAGGCACACGTGCAGAAGGGCTGGACATGGTGTCTGGGTGTGTTCCCAGACTGACCTTTCGAGTGTCACAGGGCCGCAGCCCCTCCTCTCTCGCTAGTCTTGCCCTCTCTGGGGGATCCCTGAACTCCTTTGCGGTAGCCTCTCTCTGTCATCTCCCTCTCTCAGTGTGATTTTCTCTCTCCCTGTGATCTTCCTCAGTGCTTCAAAGTCAATGTAGTCTCTCTCTCCTGGCTCTGGACAGATCTCTGATACTTGTTGGGGTGGGGGGGGGGGGGGGGGTCGCTCTCTCTTTCCACGGGATCTTCCTCTCTCGGGGGGGGGGGGGGTGGGGGGGGGGTGAAGGGGGCTCCTGGGGCCGGGTGTCTCTCCCGCCAGCTGGTGATCCCTCTCTGGGGGTGGGTCTTGCTCTCAATCCCTGTATCAGGGTCCCTTCTCTGGGGGCGGTGTGAGGGCTTCTCTCGCTCATCCGGTGGGGGCCCCTGTGTGTTTATGGGGGCTCTCTCTCTCTCATCCAGTGGTAGGCTCTGTGTGTGTGTGGTGGGGAGGGGGGTCCTCACCCTCACTCCCTCGGCGGGGGTCCTGTTTCTCGCTCTGGAGGGGGGGGGAGGGGTCTCTCTCGGGGGGGGGGGGGGGGGGGGGGGTGGTCCTCTACCTCGCTCCCCGGTGGTGCTCTCAGGGGGGTGGGCTCTCTCTATCTCTGTTGTTTTCTTTTCTTCGGGGGGGGGGGGGGGGCTCTCTCGGGGGGTGGGCTCTCTCTATCTCTGTTGTTTTCTTTTCTTCGGGGGGGGGGGGGGGGGGCTCTCTCTATCTCTGTTGTTTCTGTTCTTTCGGGGGGGGGGGGGGTGTCCAGGTCTCCCCCCAGCTCTCGGGGTCTTCCTGTCACTCACCTTAATCCACTCAGGCTGAGCTTCTCTTTAATCGTCTGTTTCCGGCTGTCAGGCGCATTTCCGGCGCACCTTCCCTTTCAACCAATCAGAGAGCTCCACCGTCTGCGTGACTCTGCCCCACTACCGGTCATTTCCTGCCGCCATCTTGTGTGTTCCCGGTCTCCAGGCGGTGGATTAACAATGCGAACCAGGATGGCGGACAGTCAAACCCCCCCCCCAGGTCGGGGCACCCGGGTGCCGCTTCCACGAGTTGATTTTCTTAACATGGCCGTTTCGTAGTTTGTCTGCTTGCTCTAGAATGTGCCCATTCCAACATGGCCGCTGCGTGTACACCTTGATGTGGAATGCACAGAACGTTTAGTGCATGAGAGGAACGTGAGCGCTACCGTTCCAAAATGGCCACCGCACTCAGTGGGCAGAGTGCTGCCGAGGTGCGTTGGCTTTACCATTCCAACATGGCCGCCACGTTCAGTAGGCATAGTGCTATGTCAATGCCCAATTCAAACTAGGCACAATGAGCTCCTTTTCTGACACCTAAGTAGAATGAGAAATTTCCTAGTTATCACAAAGGAAAGTTTCAATTCTATTAAGGACGCGGAGGCGAGGATTATGCATGTCCTTTCTCCATTTTAATGACAGCAAGTTGGAAGTAAACAGAAAAAATACATAGCCAGAACTACATAACCCATGAGGCACAGCAGTAGCCATGGGAGCCAGGCCACCACAGTCCAGCAAACAGCATATAGGTAATTCTATTACAGGACCGGAGGCTTCAGATTATGCTTCTCTTATCTTTACTGCAAAACACAGCAGCCAATGAAAATTCATATTTTCTTGTATAAACAGTATAAACAACTGCACTGGTTAATAAAACGATTAATGTGATGTATTACTGACTTATTCAAGTAATTTCCTAGATTTTGTCACGAGTTACATGCTTAGAAGCGAGCGCTTCGATATTACTGGTTACCTGCCCCCCCGCAGGTTCGCTGTCATTCACGCGATCTTCGCGCAGACTTCAGTGCCCTTGATGGTGATGAGCGACGCTTGATCGCATCAGTTAATGTGGTCTTTGACCAGGTGGATCGGCGGCCGCGTCACTTGAGCCTTGTTCCCGGTAGATTTCATTGTCCCCGTAGTTGCGCGCTGAGCGCCGGCGTCTGGGCTCCCCTGATCGCCCTCTTCCGCCATACGCGCCGGGTGGCTCTCCGCTGACGCGCGTGCCTAAACGCTGTGCATTTGGGCTCGTTTTAAGTAGCGTTTGGGTGGCGCGCCTCAGCGCGAAATTCAAGGCTAAACGACCACTCATTTTCATGCGGTTTTGCCGATCTGCTCAGAAGCGCCTTAGTAGGTTGTAAAATACAGGCCATTAGAGTGTGCACACGCTCAATATATCATATGTACTTGGCCTAGGTCACTGACCTGCGACTACAGCTTTGCTGAGGTGGTTTTTGAACACTGCTAGAGTGGTTTTAGTACTGTGTGCTTGTGGGCTGACCCCCCCACTACCCCGCCTGGTGGTTTTGAACCTGAGATTGCATTTTACATATCTTCATACCACCTGTCAGTATGGAAAACTGGGTTAGATACCCTAATGAGAATGACGAAAAGGAGGAGGTTTATGATGGACAGCAGGAGGCTGTTCTTGAGGATAACTTGGTGGAAGCCTTGGACGCCTCGGTCCAGTCTTCAGTAAATAGGGCAATGGAGACTACAGTGCCACAGACCATTCAGCAGGCACTGGCAGAAGCCCTGCGGCCCATTAAGAAACAGCTAGAGAGTTTTGCCAAGCGTCACAGGTATAGCAAGCAACCCCAAAAGAGGAAGTCTGAAGCTTCAACCTCGGGTGAGGGCATGCTCCCTACAAAGCAATGGCCACACGCCCAAGCACTGTCAACGCTGCCCGCCAGTGGGGCAGGCGACCATTCCTATTCACGGGTCAAAGCTGCGGCTAAACAGCGTGTGCATACTGACACGAACACCACCACAACCGGCACGGATACGGATACTTCCGAAGAGCCTCCTCCCCCAAAGAAGGCAAAAACATCGCTTTACATTCAATCCCACGGAAATCATGCATCCCCGTTCTTCAGACTGGGCACCGCCTCCTGCGGTCTCAGATTACTTGCATGAGAATTTAAGGAAATGATTTTCCCGAGAAGTTCGCAACCGACGGAGGTCGGAATGTCCGCGCCCGGACCTGCCGGACAAAGTGGCGGAAACGCCAGAAATTGATGCAAGTCTCCTGACCTTCTTAAAAAAGTTCTCTAAAGACCCCAAACGAGGCATCGACAGGATGTCAGGATAAGATGTTGGACGTCGTGGGCCCCTTAGCCAAAATATTAGAGATGGCGCTGGCAGCCAAGGAGAGTGCTACCCCGGTAGACCCTGATATCCTGGCGGGCTGGACCCAACGAGCCATTTGTCTGATTGGTAATGCCAATTGCGCGATATCAGCGGAACGTCGGAAATCGTTGCTTATCCGGATGGATAGCAACCTCACTGATTTGGCGGACGCCAAACCGGGCCCCCTGGTGGGTGGACAGCTCTTCGGAGAGCGTTTTGTGAAGGACGTTTCGAAATATGTTGGCACCTTTACGTCCTTGGATAAGGCGCAAACGGGCATAAAGCGTGTTTTTCAACAGGGTGTTTTTAACCGGGCCGGACGAGGCAGGGGCCGCTCGTCTGGCCGTGGTTTCCAACAAGGCTCCCAGAGAGGTGACTTCGGTTGCGGAAGAGGGGAGTGGGACTCCACACGTGGCGGTACATTCTATCCTTCGCGCAGACGATTCAACAAGGGATGATTTCAGGACGGCAACAACAGGGCAAACTTCAAGACCCAACAACAAAATAGAAGGGGGTTCCCCGTGGGGATTTAGGATGCTGGCAGGCCACAAAAGGGGTATAACAGTACAATAGAATCAACAGAATACCCTGCCAGAGCATATATCACAGTCCCATACGGGATCCTTCACTTTAAATACAAGGTGACAAATGAATATCAGAGCCCAATACATATCACACAATTTTCATTTAGTTCTCTTTAGTTTATCAATTCTTTTTGTTCAGATAGAATGGATCATAATCAGATCGCCGTGATATATTTAATAGCAAAAAGTAAAAAATCTCTCATGGTGTGAATATCGAATTTTACACAGTACGTACATGTCCCACACACTCCCAGGCAACCATACTCAAGTCACACTTACTTTCACACTTAAAAAAAACAATCACTGCCACATACATCTGTGCATAACATTCATACTGGTACAATCGGGCCTGCAGTGAAGATGAGATGTAACTGCGTAGACACAATTCAAATTGTGGACACAAAATATGTTGGAAAAGATTATTAACAATGACTAAACTTCTGCCATCCACAAGTATCACGCCCTCAAGACCCAACATTTCACAGGTGAGTGTAACAGATCACTCTCATCTTCCTTTTGGGGGTCGTACTCAACACTGCTTTCTACAGTGGCAGCAGCTGACTCAGGACACGTGGGTGTTGCAAACCGTCAAAGGTTTTCACTTAGAATTTTATTCTCCTCCTTTTCAACGCGACCTTCCCGCAGATCTCCATTTTTCCCAACAAGATCACAGTTTTATAACCAAAGAAATTGCAGAGTTGCTGCAGAAGCACGCGATAGCACCGAGCATAGAGGGGCCTCACGGCTTCTGCAGCAACGTCTTTATTGTACAGAAGAAAGAGGGTGGGAACAGGCTTGTTCTGAACCTCAAAGTCTTCAACCAGTTTCTCACCTACAACCATTTCAAGATGGAGGGGATACATCTGTTAGCAGACTTGTTGCAGGAAGGGGAATGGCTGGTCAGGTTGGACCTCAAGGACGCCTATCTCCATTCCGATCTTCCTGCCACACCGCCGCTTCCTCCAATTCCGGTGGAACGGTCAGTGGTACGAATATCTGGCCCTTCCTTTCGGGCTCTCATCGGCTCCTTGGTGTTTCACCAAGGTGATGAAACCAGTGGTCGCACATCTACGAGAGCGAGGAGTGAGACTGATAATCTATCTGGACGATATTCTGATCATGGCGCAGAGTCCAGCGACGCTCCTTCAGCACCTGCGTCTTACAACGAACCTGCTCCAGAGCCTAGGGTTCGTGATCAACCTCTCGCGCCGTCAGTGGTTTACCCAACGCAACTAGTAGACTTTCTCGGTTTCACGATAGACTCCAAGGCATCTCAACTGTGCCTTCCCAAAGCGAAGTTGAGAGAGCTCACGAAGGAAATACTTGCTGTACTCAACAAACAGACGGTATCTCTCGGGGCCATTGCCAGAGTAGTGGGGATTCTTGCCTCGTCGATCCAGGCAATATTTCCGGGTCCTCTGTATTACAGGGCCCTCCAGCGTCTGAAGATCAAGCACCTTCAGAGAGGGTTGTCTTACGCAGACAAAATACCATTGTCTCAGGAAGTTCGGACCGAACTGCAGTGGTGGCTGGGCCACGTCGACGCCTGGAATGGCAGGGCCATCTTTGGCTCCCAGCCAGAAATGGTCATCGAGTCCGACGCCAGTCACTGGGGCTGGGGCGCGCGCTGCGGCGATATCTCCACTGGTGGAAGACGGTCTCCGCAAGAGTTGTCATTGCACATAAACTGCCTGGAGCTGCTTGCCGGGTCCTTCGCAATTCGGACACTGTCCCGGAGGCAGACCTCCTGTTGCATTCTTCTCCGCATGGACAACGTGTCCGCAGTGTGGTACATCAACAAGTTGGGAGGCACGAGATCGTCTCTACTAGTTGAAATAGCCAAAGATTCTGGCATTACTGCCTCAATCACCAGATATCAGTGATTGCGGAGTACATACCGGGCCAGTCCAATCAGGTGGCGGACTGGAATTCCAGACACCTCAGGGACTACAGCGACTGGAAGTTGCTTCCCAAAGTGTTTCGGTGGCTTCAGAGAATTTGGGGTCCTTTTCAGACGGACCTCTTTGCGTCAAGGCTCATGTGCCAGATTCCTCAGTTTTTCAGCTGGAGGCCGGATCCGATGGCACTGGCGACCGATGCTTTCCTTCAGGATTGGTCGGGCGCGACGCAGTATGCGTTTCCCCCATTCTTGCTGATCCCCAGGGTGATGTCACAGGTGATCAGGCAATGGGCGGAGATAGTCTTGGTCACACCGTGGTGGACGTCTCAGCCGTGGTTTCCGAAGTTGTTACAATGGAGTTGCGACCTGCCCAGGTTGCTCCCAGAGTCAAACTCGTTGTTGCTGGGCCCTCTTCAGGAGCAGCATCCCATGATTCTGGAAGGTGGCTCACGCTGATGGCATGGAGGCTTTCAGGGAACAGTGGCACTTGCCAGGAGTTTCGGACAAGGCTTCTGAGTTTATCAGACAAGCCTGGGCACCTTCCACCAGGAAGCGATAATCCTCAGCCTGGAAGAGCTAGGTGGATTGGTGCTTGGAACGACATTTGGATTCCGTGGGGGCAGAATTACCCCACGTGTTGAATTTCTTGTCAGACAAAGCGGCGGAAGGTCTGGCTTACCGATCGGTCAATAACTTTCGATCGGCCATTTCAGCGGGGCATACACTGGTGGATGGCAAACCGGTGGGTATGCACCCGGTTGTATGCAAACTCCTTAAAGGAATTAGAGTTGCTAACCCACCTAAACCCAAGTATTCGGGTCTGTGGGACGTTTCCTTAGTTATATCCTTGTTCAACCGTTGGCCGGTTAATGCCCTCCTGTCTAGGAAACAGCTTTCGGCCAAGTTGGCTATGTTGCTATGCCTGTCGTCGTGCAGACGTTCATCGGATGTGAGAGCACTCGACGTTACAGGTAGAGTATTTACCCCTGAAGATAGCGCGTCACAAGTTGATGAGGATACTCCTGACCCTGACGCAGACACTTCCAGAGACACGCCAGGCACATTACACACCTAGACTGTCATTAGCTCCTGACAACATTCACAGATGCAGATTACGCGAGCTCTCCTGCGTAGGTGGGGGGGAGGGATTTGGGGTTTTGGGGGGGGGAGGGTGGGGAGTTGGGGTCAGTTCAAGAGATGCAGACGGGGTGCGAGGATGAAAAACTAAAAGCGGACATGCGTACTCCTTGAACGGGTTGCCACTGTTAACACACTTATGCTTCTGACATTTCCTTGCTTGACGCCGCCCGACCTCCGGGTTGTGGGCTTAACGGCTGTTTACGGAGATGACCGAGAAACGGTGTACTGCGAAATCGAAACTGTAGTGCCTGTATGGCAGTGGAATGTTTATCGAGAGTCTGCAATAAAAATAGTTAAAAAAAAAAAATAGAGTATTTACCCCTGAAGGGGTTTCTTTCACTATTACTGGACGTACCAAAACATTGTCTCGTCATATTGATTACAATGCTTTCCCAGAAAATGAAAAATGATGTGTGGTACAATGTTTAAAAACGTATGAAGACTGTACAAAGGTCTTGAGACCTCAGGCTTTTCTCAGCTGTTGATTGCACTGCAGAAACCATTTAAACCAGTAACAGCTGTGTAACGGGATGGGACGGGGAACACCGGTACCATGGTGGATTGTTGCTGATACTTCCCCTCCTTCTCCTCAGTCCGAATGGGACACCAGTCCGCTGCTTTCCGAGGACGGGGATGAAATCCAGGAGGGCGCCTTTAACTGGGCCTTCGCAGAGGAGGAGACCACGCCCCCTCATGACGTAGGCGGACCCGGGTTGGAGAAAAGCCAGGAAGCCCTCTATTCGGGGTGTGTTTACACCCACGAGGAAGTAGAGCGGGAGAGGCGAGACGAGGATCGGGAGAAGGACGGAGAGCCGAGGAGAGGACGAGAGGAGACTGAAGGAGAGAGAGCGGGAGATGGAGGAAAGCCAGGAGGCCAATGACTCTGCGAACCGCCGTGCCACACTCCAGAGGGAGGAGTGTGGCTGTCACAGGTATGGCGGCGTTGGGCAGCTTGGGTCAGGGCCAAGGGGGCCCGTGTTACATAGTGTAAATAGTCCACTCCGCACCTTCCTGTCCCTTCCATCACTTCCTACCTTCCTAAACCCCCTCCCCTCGAATCCTCACTATCTCCCGAGCACCGAGCACCGACAATACTCTGTGAAGCACTGGTGTTCCCTCACTACACTCGGGTCCCGAGGGTTGTTCAAAATCAGATAATGTGACTGACGGTGTCCCTCTGTTGGTTTCTCTTTTCTCGGAGCCGACTCTGCATACGAAGCCCCAAGCCCCTTGAGGAGATCCATATGAACGAGGGGAAGAAGAGGACAGCTCATTCAGTAAGAGGCGCTATGGTGTCAAAATCCTATATGTTGGGTTCTAACATTCAGGACATTATGCGTTGTGCAGATTGGTCTTCTGAGTCAACTTTTAAAACGTTTTATTATAAGCTGGTGGGTGATATTACTTCTGTGGGTTTTAATGAGCGTTAAACTAGCATAATCTGAAGCCTCCGGTCCTGTAATAGAATCAAAAATTTGCTAGCATTCGTGCCAAGAATTTTCAATTCTATTAAGGACACAGAGACGAGGATTATCCCACCCGGCTTTGTTAACAGTAAAAAGCTTACCCGCCCGTGTTCACTGTTATGGCGTATTGGTTTATACAGTGGTTACGGTTGTCTCATTTCCTTTATTTCAGGATCAGACAAGAAGTCTGAATAGAAGACGATGGATGGCACAAGCTTATGCTTGAAGACTTGGTTTATTCTTCCACATTGGAGGAGATTGTGGACTTATTCATGTCAATGTTTGGACTTGCGTTCTCTGCAAAGAAAGAGGATGATGGGACCACGCAGAGGGTTCTTATGGACTATGGAGACGTGGCTAATATGTGTGCATCACGGGCAATGTAGTTGTTTATACTGTTTATACAAGAAAATATGCATTTTCATTGGCTGCTGTGTTTTGCAGTAAAGATAACAGAAGCATAATCTTTGCCTCCATGTCCTTAATAGAATTAGAAATTCTTGGCGCGAATGCTAGCAAATTTTTGATCCCTCGATGTAGTCCTTCCTCTTTCGATGCTGCAGGAAGTTAAGTCGACCACAATCTAATAAGTCTTCTGATCCGAGCCTAGGAGTACAGAAAACGTTAAGTCTCACATCCATAAGGAATCATAAATGAAATCAGAAAAGAACCAAAGGGTAAGAGCAATGTAAATGCAAAAGGCAGTATCAGAAGCAAACAGTATTCATGAACAATAAAGCAAAGGTAAGAATACAATAGTAATACAATGTACATAAAGTACTCAGAGAAATATTACTCTCCTGAGACGCAGAAAAGAACCTCCAGGAAACATGCGATCTCGAGGGAGGGAGGCAAACAAAGCCAGGGGGGGATAATCCTCGCCTCCGCGTCCTTAATAGAATTGAAACTTTCCTTTGTGATAACTAGGAAATTTCTCATTCTATGTCAGGAAGCGGAGGCGAGGATTATGCAAGTTCAAAGCTTACTTACCACCAGCGCAGCGGCTTCATGAATTGGCTTAAAATAGAACTTTTTAAAAGTTGATTCTGAAGAGCAATCAGCCGCATTCATAATGTCCTCCAATCTGCCACCAACCTGGACAGCCTTGGAGGCCATAGCTCCCCTAGTAGAATGTGCCCCAAAGTGCCTGACATCAATCCCGGATTCTGTCATACTCCATTTAACCCACCGTGCAATGGTAAGGGAAGAGACCGCCTGAAACGTTTTTTTAATGGCAATCAGGAGTTGCCGTTCACCAGGAGGTCGAACCTCCATAGTCATATCCTCGTAAGACTTCAGGCATCTAACCACACACAACAGGAGAATCTGGAAAAGCAGGATAGGTTACTGACCTCCTACTCGTCTTTGTCCTCCTAGAAATGGTAAAAGTAACCCCTTCCAGGGGGAAAAACACGGGCAGAAATATCAAGAGCCCTGACATCCGACACTCTTTTACAAGAAATAAGACAAAGGAGAATAGCAAGTTTCGCTGAAATTTCCTTCCGGGATAAAAAAATCATTATCCTGCCAAGATAATGTGGTTCTGAAAATTCTGGACTCGTGTAATAAACTTTGTCATAGTATGACGATTTTGGTATCAAAAGACCGAGAATGGCTAGTACACTATGTACAAGCATTTTCGTCATATTCGAGTGACGATTTCACCTCGAAATCGTAATTTGCGTCCTGAACCCTCGGCTTCCATTCTGTGTACGGCAGCCATTTTGTGAGTTGCCCTCACATAGGCCAAACACGATTCTGAAGGACACGTACACCTTTCCTGACTTATCTGCAAGCTGACTCCACTGCCCAAGGCCAAACCTGTTTGGTCAGTTCCTCTCCCAGTGGCCGAACGAGATAGCATCAAGGCACAACATGCCATAAACCTTTTCATCACACACACACCCTGCCTAATCTTGCTCACACCTGTCCCTGTTTCTTTACATATGTCTTGCTTTACGAGGAGGAGGTGCCTGTTTTTATTGGGGGTCCACCGATATCTGATGAAAATGTTGGGCCTTGCCGGGTAATTTGTTGTGGGCTGGACAAACTGAAATGTGGGTTTGTCATCATGACTCTGCTTTTTCTTTGTAGTGAAAATATGTGAATAGTCTACTGTAAATCTAAGAATGTTTGCCTGAAGCATAATATTTTGTATAAAAAGAGAAGACTGGCTTTGTAAGATTGAGCAGTCTCCTGAGAATATACATACGTTGTACTTCTAGGACGCCTGTTACTTGGTTGCAGCCAATAAATTCGATCTTTGACTTCACCTAGAAGACTCTGAGTTTCTGTGTCTGAATCAGGAAAGTACTCGAGGTCTTAGGGTGTACCCTGACACCACTGGGTTCCGAAAAACCCAGTACCTCAGCTGGCGCCCAACGTGGGGCGATACCAACGGTACCGGTCCAAGCCAGAGGTTCGTGAGGAGCTTCGTGTGAAAATTCTGGAGGAAGGCCGCCACTTCATCGACCCCTGCATGTCGACATGGTCCGAAAGTCTTTGCTGCGAGGTTCCCCGCTTCCCGACGGCTACAAAGGACTGCTGTCCTGGCTATCGCCCTGATTTGGACCCTTGATGTTTGGTAGAGCGAAACGATAGACGAGTCTTCTGGTGATGTCATCGATATCTCAGTTAAGTATAAGTGGAGCGTCTCCCAGTCCTTAGTTGGTTCTTAGTTTGGGTATCCCCTTGGGATCTTTGATTTGGAACTTGCAAGTACCAAAGCTGAAGGACTCGTGTATTCACGAGACTATCGTAATCGATAATCCTTTGAAGTTTGAAGCTAGACTAGTGAGCGAAGATGCCTGGTCTTAGCAGACTTGGAAATTTGTTTTGTCTTGGTTGTAATAGGGATTCCCGATTGGAGGACTCGTGTCCGGTTCCTCCGATTGGAACTCCAACTTATGAACTGTATGTGAAACATGGAGTAGGCCCCATCACATATAATGAAGTGTGGATCAAATACACCAGAAAGGATGGTGTTTTAAAATGGCTAAGGAAATCAAGGGGGGGAGTGAAGAGGTGATGCCGGTGGGCACCGAGGTGGGCACGTCCTCCTCTTGTCAGGGTTTAAGGTTAATCAGAAAGGGCCACCTCACAATGGGTGGATGTGTATCCAGATGTCATTGGAATACAACATCTTTGTTAAAATACCCCTCACACACCAAAAGGGCCCTTGGTGTCATGCTTCATCATCGGGGTCTTCCCGTCCCGCTGCGGGGCGGGGCAGTGCTGCGACAAGCGGATACGCCGGAGCACCTTTTAGATGGAGGTGCTATGTGTTGGGAGTGAGTGTCAGTGGGGTCAGGGGTGATATCTGGTGTAAGTTAAAAAATACCTGGCCTAGTGGAAAAAAAGAATTTTATTAAACACTGGCTGGTATTATTAAAAGAAAAAGTGAAGCGGAGAGATAGAGCAGGTTAATGGGCTCTCTCTCCTAAGTGGGTCAACATGTTTCGAGGCACGGGGCCTCTTCGTCAGGACCTAGGGGAGATCCCCCTGTCACTCACTAATGTATTCTCCACAAAGGTAGAAAAACAGTGTATATACAAAAAAGTGAAAAAAACTATGTGAGTAACTACCAATTAATAATTACAGCACATCTATGCTACCACACTAATAATGTAGTATGCTTATCAAGAGAGGGATCAATGCCTCATGAGCCAGCATAAGACTGAAGGGTATGGTGGGGTATCAATGTGCCCCTAGCACGATTGTGCTTCCTCCTTCGTCCGCGGCTTCCGTGACATATGAGCTAGAGTCTGTTATGGATGTCTTCCATCAGAGAGAAGCATCGAAGCAGAGTTACGTTTTTGAGAAAATGTGTACTTTCCTTTGTAAGGATAGAGAGGAGAATGATTTGGAGCCCAATACGCCTGAGTTGTGTCATGTACGGTTCGAGTTTGGGAAAGGCGCAATTGTGGGTTCAGATGTTAAGAAAGCAGTTGCGACGTTGTTGTCGTTGAGAAGTGAGGGTGTTTCTCGGTCATTGTTTGAGTCTGATTCCTCTGTTAAGAAGAAGGTGAGACAGTATCCGATGAGAGAAGTTCCTCCGGTATGGAAGGAAGCAGTGCAGGCCGATGTGGGTCGTAATATTGATGCTGTCCCAGCACATTTTCAGCGTGTCTGGGTACATGTTCCTTGGAAGCGAGCTGAAGTATTGGCCCTTAAGCAGACATTGCCTGATCCCCGTAAAAATCCTGCAGGGTATTACAAAGAATTGTCACAGACTGCAGGCTCTTGCATTATGAATTTAGCAGACATAGACATGTTGTTTGGAAATGTTGTTCCACAGCCTTTATGGGGAAAGATTCGTCATGCAGATCATGATCAAGAGTTAGGTGACTCATGGGCTAATATTGCTGCTGCAGATGCCCGACAAGTTGGTGGTGCTAAACCTGAGCCTTTAGTAGCAGATCTCCCTGGTAGGATCATTAATTACATGAAAACTTTAATGCCTGCTATGAGAGTAAATTGGGATAAATTGTCTGCATGTAAGCAGAAGAAAGATGAAACGGTGTCTGATTTCTTCACCAGGTTTGAAGAAACATTTATCGACCACAGTGGTCAAGATATGAGTACAGAAGGTGGTCAACGGTTGTTCGTTGACAAGTTTGTACACAATTTGCTTCCCGAATTGTGTAAGAAATTGAAAGATTCAGAAAGTTCATGGGCTGTATCCTCTTCAGCACAGATATTGGCTACTTCACAGTATTATGAAAATCGAGATAAAGATGAGAAAGATAGAGCAGACAAGAAAACGAAAGAGTTAAAAACAAAGGTTCTGTTACAGCAGGCGTACCCGCCTCGTGGTGGTCAGAGTAACTATCAGCAGTCTCAGCAGTTTCAGAGAGACACGCAAAAACCGAATATCCTCAACAACGTTTTCCTATAGGCCCTAATCAGTGTGCATATTGTAAAGAGGAGGGCCATTTAAAAGTAGTTGCCCTGCTTTGTTACAGCGTATGAATGGTGTTTCCACCGCAAGAGGTCGAGGTATTTCACAAGCACCTAGAGGTAGAGGACGTGGAAATTTCCCCCAAAACGCGCGTTCCTTTCCGCCTCAAAATTCAATGAATAGTTTTGAGCAGCAGAATAACGTGTCTGGTAGGACGGCTCAGTACTATGCTGATGATTACTATGCAGAAGATGAGCATATGGACGGTAATGATTGCTAGGACAGCCGTAGACAAAGAGAGGGAGTTGTTTCAGTTCCAGTAGATCAGAGTGGACCTTACGTTGAGGTGATTACATCAGGTGTGTCAGAGCCTTTTCTGTTGGATACTGGTGCAACAAAGAGTTCTATTATGCACTCAAAACTCCCTGGCACACCTTTGTCTGGCAAAACGAATGTATCAGTAGGTTTTTCTGGCGCCCCAGTTAGAAACCCGATTTCTGACCCTTTGTCCCTTTCTGTTGGACCTTGTGAATTCGAAGCACCCCTTATTTTAACAACAGGTTGTGGTGAAAACTTGCTAGGATTGGATCTGTTGAAAAGATTGTATGCGACTTTGTACTGTTCTCCTTCGGGAGTACAACTTACACTGGGTAAGAAAGTGGTTTCTCCAATGTATTTGTCAAGGGATAAACTTCCGACAGAATTGTCGTTTCTTCCTAAAATTCTTTGGGCTACTGGTCCTAATGATGTAGGTCTTCTAGAAATACCGCCATATGTTGTAACATTGAAAGCCAATGTTAAAATGCCACGCATTCCCCAATATAACATTTCTAGTGAAGGTGAAAAAGCTTTACTAGCGATCATTTATGATCTGATTGAAAAAGATGTGATTGAAGAGACAAGAGGCAACGTTTGCAATAGTCCTGTTCTGCCTGTTTTGAAACGAACTGATCCTTCCCAGCCACCTGTTTACAGATTTGTGATCGATCTTAGAGAGGTCAATAAAATAGTTGTGCCACAATTTCCAGTTGTTCCTGATATCACTGCCCTATTGACTATGATTCCAGCTTCCGCGACCTGGTTTTCGGTGATTGACTTGAAGAATGCTTTCTTCAGCATCCCGATAGCCGAGGAGAGCAGGGATATTTTCGGATTCAGTTTAGGAGGTCGCAGCTTCCGCTTTAAACGCGCTCCCCAGGGCTACTGTGAAAGTCCATCGATATATAGTCAAGCCTTAAAAACACAGCTTGATACGATTGTTTTACCTGATGGTGTTACCCTTGTCCAGTACGTCGACGATTTACTTATCGCTGCAGATACTGAGGAAATCTGTAAAAAAGCCACGTTGTCATTGTTGCGTCATTTGTGTGATTTGCATCACAAAGTGTCTCTTTCGAAATTGCAATATTGTCGACACGAAGGTCATCTCTTATCGAAGGAGGGAAGGAAACTGACCCCAGAAAGAATTCAGGCAATAGCGAAGTTGAGTGTGCCAAGAACACAGAGAGAAGTGCGTGCTTTCTTGGGCATTACATCATATTGCAGGCAATGGATACCAAATTTTTCGTTATTAGCCAAACCTTTGGTGGCATTAACCTGTAAAGATACACCGAATCCCGTTCCATGGTCTGAAGATTGTCAGAAAAGTTTTTCCGAATTGCGCACAGCATTATGTTCGGCTCCTGTGTTGGGTACCCCCCAACTACAGTAAGCCCTTTACATTGTATGTCCATGAGAAAGAAGGTTGTGCATTATCAGTGTTGACACAGTTGTTCGGAGACAAGCAGCGCCCAAGTGTGTATTTTTCGTCGACTTTGGATCCGGTAGCTAAAGCATTGCCGAGTTGTTTAAGAGCAACAGCGGCAGCAGCTGTTTCTATTCGACAGTCTGCTGGTTTAGTGATGAATAATACGTTAATTGTGATGGTTCCACATGCAGTGGACACGTTGTTAAACAGAACCAAGACACAGCACTTAACTAGTGCTCGATTGTCAGGTTACGAGTTGTCATTGTTAGCGACCCATGTGCATATATAAAGATGCAACACACTTAACCCAGCTACGTTGTTGCCGATTGTAGAGGAATTAGATGATTCAGAACAGCATGATTGTTTTCTTAGAACAGAAGGAGAAACGAAAGGGAGAATAGACCTCCAGGATACTCCCCTTGCAAAGTGTGATGGTACCTTATGGGTGGATGGTTCATGCTTCAAGCTTCCGAATGGTGATACGACTGCAGCATATGTTGTCACGACTTTGCATACAATTGTTGAAACTGCACGTATCCCACATAATTCAGCTCAAGCAGCAGAATAGATTGCACTTACGAGAGCATGTGTGTTGTCGAAAGGAATGAAAGTAACCATCTATACCGACAGCCAATATGCATTTGGTGTGGCTCACAGTTTTGGACGATTGTGGAAAGAACGTGGGTTCCTGACTTCGCATGGATCTAAGATACAGCATGGTCAGTTGGTGAATGAGCTTCTTGAGTCACTTACTTTGCCGTTGCAAGTTGCGATTGTGAAATGTAGCGCACACAAGAAGGTGACTGATGATGTTGGTCGTGGAAATGCATTTGCTGACGAAATCGCAAAAGAAACAGCGAGGAACGTGATGAGCCGAATGTATGTTGCAGGCCCTGCAAGATGGATTGGTGACGTTGGAATGTGTGAAGACACGATAGAGAGTGTGAAATCGATTCAAGCTGAAGCTACAGAGAAAGAGTTGAGTGTGTGGAGAGAAAGTACGGGTAAATTGGATGCCAATGGTTGTTGGATTGAATTGTCAGAGCATCAGAGATGGTTGCTACCCGATGCGTATGTGCTTGCAGTGGTTACAATGGCTCATGGAATGGTTCATATCAGTGTGAAAGGGATTTGCAAGTTGTTGGATCCAGTATGGAAAAATGCTGGAATTCCCAAGTGTGCAGAAAACGTGGTCAAGAATTGCATGGTGTGTCTGAAACACAATCCTGGTAGGGGAACCCCAACTTCAGCTGGTCATTTTGCACCTCCTACATATCCGTTCGAGGTTTTGCAGCTAGATTTCATCCACATGGAGAGGTGCAACAATTTAAAATACGTACTCGTTGTTGTTTGTGCCTTTTCAAGATGGGTGGAAGCCTACCCCCTAAAAGACAACACTGCCTTATCCACAGCTAAAGCCCTTGTGAAAGAGTTCTTCCCTAGATTTGGAATGCAGAGAATGGTCTGGAGTGACAATGGGAGTGAATTTGTGGGCCGTGTGATGAAGAAAGTATGTGAAGGGCTAGGCATCCAGCAGAAATTCCACGCTGCAAACCATCCTCAATCAGCTATACTAGTAGAATGCTACAATGGCACGCTAAAGCTAAAACTGGCCAAAATTCAAGCGAGCTCTGGTCTTAAATGGCCTGACGCTCTACCCCTAGCACTCCTATCCACCAGAATGACTGTGCATTCGCGAGTGGGACTTAGTCCTTATGAAATTGTTTTTGGCCGCCCGGCCAACATATGGGGAGTGCCAAGGCCTACAAAGTTCAGTGAAATTGAATACCCTGTTTTGCTTGACTATTTGTACGAATTGACGGCTAAATTGTGTGTTTTACACCAACAGGTGCATGATACACTGCCTCAGGTCTCTGAAGCTCCAGGACATCAGATCGTTCCTGGATCCTGGGTGCTGGTCAAGAACTTTCAGCGAACAAAGAACGACCAGCCCAGGTGGACCGGCCCACACCTCGTCCTTCTTTCAACGAGATCAGCTGTTCGAGTGGAAGGAAAGAAGCACTGGATCCACGGTGTACATTGTAAGAGGGTGCCTTTGCCTCTGCCGTACGACCGGTGGGTCCAGGAGGGTGTCGCCGACTCAGAGACTGAAACCGTGCCTCGTTTTCTGCCTTTCAGTGATGCACGTATAAAAGGAACACTTACTGAAAAAGAGAATGACAATATTTTGCAACCAGCTGTATCACCGTCAGTTCGATTGGACACTACAGAACCTAAACTCTTGTTCGAAGACCAGTCAATACCGGGAAAACAAAGATACAATCTGAGGCCGAGAACTATGAACTAATAAAAAGATATTCCTTTCCTTTGCTATTTTTTAAAGTGCAGCTCTCCCATCTGAGAAACTTTTTTATTTTTGTTTTTCGAACCACCATCCGGGTTCCGCTGTAGGGTCGCGGTTGCCCAAAGTCTTTGGGGTGCAGCTGAAGACGTTAGGTCGACAGTTCTGGTTGGTCTAAGGGAGTTGCCCTGGACTGACAGACGCATTCCTTAGCATAGAACACCCAACCATCGCGAGCAGCATATTAGAGAGGATGGAGTTTTTCAAGATGGAGAGACCTGCCAAAGAAATGAACTTTAAAGCTAAAATATGTAGAATGATGACCAAGAAAAGCTTTTTGATATTGTGCATTTTCATGTTATTCAGTGTAATGATATTTTTAATAGGATATGTTTTATTCTCTTTTCGAGTAACATTTGCACCCACTACATCGCCCATACCTCCTCCTTCTACTGTTTCCCCACACTCTTTTCAACCCCTTCCTGAACATGAATCCGCTAGGAGATTAGAGTTTATTAATAACTCCTTCGTTCAGCTTTTGCACCAACACCAACTAGTAATGAACACGACTAACTGTTGGGTGTGTGGTCTTATGCCTCACACAACGGATAAAGGTATTCCCTATCTGGTCCTGCCATTTAGCCACAATGGTTCTGTGTGGGCATACAGAACAATTTTCATATATGCACATGAAGTCTACCCCCTACGTTCTGTAACAGACAATCCTAAGAATAGTGCTCTAGTTAAGAGTATAGTAGATATGATTAAGGAAGATATTTCCTATGAGACTATCCCGAGAGATGAGACACTAGTATACATAGGATGGAACGTAACCGGATATGGAGCTACTCTGAGTGAGAAACAGCAAGCTAAGAGATCTTCCCCGATTTGGATTGTACCCCATCAGGGTCACCTGTGTCTGCAAGGTAATGGCAAGAATCCCAGAGCTCAGTTAGGGAAGAGTATCTGCACTAAAACGTATGTTTTTGCATCTCAGACTTCCCCTTCGTTTTTAGAAGCTAAGGGTACCTATTTCATCTGCCATGATAGAGCCTACACATGGTTGCCCCCTGACTTTTCGGGCACATGTTTTGTTTCGTTCCTGCTGCCTCCCACCTACACAGCTGCGGCAGATTACCATAAGACAAGGATAGTTAGAGGTGTCGTCAGTAAAAAAGACACTGCAAGACAAGAATTTGGGGACTTCGTCAAGGGTTTTCTGCTGTTCTGGGGACCCATGGTTAACAGCAGGAACATAAGGCAATTAACAAAGGTGGTTGAATCCTCCGTGGTTGAAACTGCCGGTGCCCTTAGTAACTTGACTGCTGAGCTCCAGTCGGATCGTCTCATGACCCTTCAGAACAGGGTCGCATTAGATGTCATACTTGCAGACCGAGGTGGGGTATGTAAATTGATCCAATCGAGTTGCTGTGTTTTCATTCCAGATAACGCTCCAACAGTGTACCAGGCCATCTCCAAACTGCATAAGATTTACGAATCTATTCATGTGGATGAAGGAGATTGGTCGTTGATGGGATGGTTTTGGGAACTGGTATCCGCCTGGGGATGGAAAATTCTGATGGTCATTGGGATGGTCTTAGCCATTCTTTTCCTGTTCTGTCTGTGCGTACAGTGTGCTCCTGCACTGTGTGGCCTCTGTGCTACATTGTGTGTAAGGAAACCTGTATCAAGAGACGAGCTAAGTACTAGGATGATGTTACAGCAACATCTCAATGACTTTAGGAATATAGACCTGGACTCAGATTAGCATGAGGATAGGTTAATTGCCTATGTAAGGGCAAAAGGAGGGTTTGTGGTTCTGAAAATTCTGGACTCGTGTAATAAACTTTGTCGTAGTATGACGATTTTGTTATCAAAAGACCGAGAATGGCTAGTACACTATGTACAAGCATTTTCGTCATATTCGAGTGACGATTTCACCTCGAAATCGTAATTTGCGTCCTGAACCCTCGGCTTCCATTTTGTGTACGGCAGCCATTTTGTGAGTTGCCCTCACATAGGCCAAACACGATTCTGAAGGACACGTACACCTTTCCTGACTTCTCTGCAAGCTGACTCCACTGCCCAAGGCCAAACCTGTTTGGTCAGTTCCTCTGCCAGTGGCCGAACGAGATAGCATCATGGCACAACATGCCATAAACCTTTTCATCGCACACACACCCTGCCTAATCTTGCTCACACCTGTCCCTGTTTCTTTACATATGTCTTGCTTTACGAGGAGGAGGTGCCCGTTTTTATTGGGGGTCCACCGATATTTGATGAAAATGTTGGGCTTGCCGGGTAATTTGTTGTGGGCTGGACGAACTGAAATGTGGGTTTGTCATCATGACTCTGCTTTTTCTTTGTAGTGAAAATATGTGAATAGTCTACTGTAAATCTAAGAATGTTTGCCTGAAGCATAATATTTTGTATAAAAAGAGAAGACTGGCTTTGTAAGATTGAGCAGTCTCCTGAGAATATACATACGTTGTACTTCTAGGACGCCTGTTACTTGGTTGCAGCCAATAAATTCGATCTTTGACTTCACCTAGAAGACTCTGAGTTTCTGTGTCTGAATCAGGAAAGTACTCAAGGTCTTAGAGTGTACCCTGACACCACTGGGTTCCGAAAAACCCAGTACCTCAATAAGAGTAAACGAAGAACCACGTTTACGTCCCAGAGGCCTAGATAGCGAGGCTCAGGTGGACGCGAAAGCCGAATTCCTTTCAAGAGCTTACAGACCAAAGGATGCTCACCGACCGGAGCTCCATCCACAGTGCAATGACCAGCAGAAATAGCTGACCTAAAAGAATTAATAGTGCAATAAGCCAGCTTCTGGTGAAAAAGCTCTGCCAAGAAGTTCACAACCTCGGTAACGCAGGCGCCCACGGGATCCAGGTGTTTCGCCACACACCAACGAACCCATCGACTCCAAGCTGATCTGTAACGCTTGGTAGTACCCGGGGCCCAGGCCTGCTGGATGAGGAGTTCAGCTTCTCGCGAAATTGAGACGTCAGTCCATCGTCTCCTGAAATCCTCCAAGCCATGAGATGTAGATGGCCTTAGAAAACCAGGGGGTGATGATGACCCAGGGAATCCGACAGAATGTTTTTGGAAGACGGCAACCGAAGAGGTCTGTCCCAAGACAATTCCAGAAGAGATGGGAAGCATATCTGGGCCCGCCAAATTGGGGTGACCAGGATCAGTGAGGCTTTCTGCCTGCGAACGTGGGCTGCCACCCTCTGGATGAAAAGGAAGAGGGGAAAAGCATAAGCCGAGAGGCCCGACCAATCCTGAAGGAAGGCATCCACCGCCTCCGCCCCCGGATCCGGCTTGCAACTGAAAAATCGAGGAAGCTTGGCGTTCCAACTGGAGGCAAACAGATCCACCAAAGGAGGGCCCCACAGGGACACAATCTGAGAAAACACCACAGGATCCAGCTTCCAATCGCTGGCATCCTGGAAGTGTCTGGAGTTCCAATCTGCCACACAATTCAGGTCCCCCGGAAGATTCTCCGCAGTCACAGAAATCTGACGTTGGAGGCAGTAATGCCAAAAGTCCTTGGGAAGATGCGCTAGGATCTTGGAATGAGTGACCCCCAGACGGTTGATGTATCTCACAGCCGTCGTATTGTCCGTTCGGAGGAGTACACAACGAGAAACCCTGCTGGTAGCGAACGACCGGATTGCAAAAGAACCCGCTAGGAGTTCCAGGCAATTGATGTGGAGGTGAAGTTCCTCCTCCGCCCATTGACCCCCCACTGAGAGGGCACCACAACGGGCTCCCCAGCCCAGGCGACTGGCATCCAACTCTATTACTAGATCCGGACGGGAGCCGAAGATCACTCTCCCATTCCAGGCTTCCATGTGATTGATCCACCAATGAAGCTCCGACCTGGCCTCCGAGGAGAGGGAGATTAATTGCGAATAAGTGAGACCCCTGCGAAGGTGAGAGGCTTTCAAACGTTGAAGAGGCCCCGGAAAGATGGTTTGAATCGAGGACGATAACAAACCCACAATCCTGGCCAATTGGCGAAGAGAAATCCTGTCTTGACGAAGAACCGTTCGAATCTCCTTCTTGATTTTCAAATTCTTCTGAGAAGGAAGATTCAAGGTGGCATCTTTGGAGTCGATGCGGAAACCCAGAAAAATCATGCTCTGTTGAGGAATTAGATCCGATTTCTGGGAATTGATAGTGAATCCCAGGTTCTGTAGAAGGGATACTGTGATCTGCAAGTGGAGAAGAAGCTGATCCCTGGACTGATCCATTAGGAGGATATCGTCCAGATAAATAATCAATCGTATGCCCTTGGTGCGGAGATGTTCCACCACCGGGCGAAGAAGCTTGGTAAAACACCAAGGAGCTGAAGACAGACCAAAGGGAAGAGTTCTGAACTCGCAAGTCTGGCCCTTCCAAAGGAATTGGAGGAATCTGCAATGGGGCGGGAAGATAAGAACTGACAGATAGGCATCTTTGAGGTCCAACCGAACCATCCAATCGTTCTGGAGAAGGAGATCCCTGAGCAGATGGATTCCCTCCATCTTGAAGTGTCGGTAAATCAACCACTTGTTGAAGGACCTGAGGTTGATAACCGGTCTGAACCCCTTTTCTTTCTTTTCTACTAGAAAGATATTGCTTAAGAAACCTCTTGGATGAAAAAGAGAAGGGATTATAGCACCTTTGGAAAGAAGATCTTGAACCTCTTGATCTATCAGATCGGTGTCTGAGTCCGAAAAAACAGAGGGCGGGGACAAGAGGATTGAAGGGGAGAGCAGTAGAATTCTATGTGAAAGCCCTGAACAGTCTCCAACACCCAGGGATCTGACGTCAGATCTGCCCAATTCGCTAGAAAAAGAGAAATCCTGCCCCCGAGACGGACCGGGGAAAGGAGATCGAAGCTTACCGTTGAATCCTCTGGAGTTGTTTTGATTTCCTCCACGGCCTGTGCTCTGGGCTTTGCCTCCACTGGAAGGATAGAACGTTCCCTGTCTTCCATTGTTCCAGCCGTTGTTTCGCTTCGCTTGGGCTCTATTGGGGCCTTGGTTGTACTGCCGGCTGGAAGAGCGACCCCTGCCTCGTCCAGCCCCTCCAAAAACCTTTTTAGGGAAAATCTTTTTCATGGATGCTTGGGCTTTATCAAGGGCGGAAAAGGTGGCTACAAATTTCCCTAGCTCCTTAACGAAGGGGTCACCAAATAAAGTACCCTGAGCAACAGAGCCAGCCTCGGAGGAAGAAAGTTCTCCTAATTTAGGATCAATTTTCAAGAGCAAGGAACGGCGACGCTCGGCAGAGAGGGCACAGTTGGCATGGCCAAGGAGGCACATGGCCCGCTGCGCCCATCCCGCAACGTCATCTGTTGGGAGCAGTTGCCCTGACTCACGCGACCGCTCCGCCAACTCAATTATTTTAGTTAGGGGCCCCACGACATCAAGAAGCTTGTCCTGGCAAGCCCTCCAGGAACGATCTATACCCTTCTTAGGTTCCTTCATATATTTGGCAAAGAAGGTGCATAATTTGGGATCAATCTCAGGTGTAGAAGCAACTCCGTTAGGGAGGGAGGGTCTAGGGCATTCTGACCTAAGGCGTAAACACACATCTTGTGAAAGGGGTTGCCTTATTTTAGCGGCAACATAGTCCGCGGTCTTTTTTATCAGGGACCCAGTCAGAAGAGCGCGGACGAAAAATACAGGTAGAGTCAAACATATCTGAATGGACCTGCTCAACATCACCACTATCTGAACAAGAAGACCTAAGACGCCAAGACCTGCCTGCATCCAACAGATCATCCGAGGAATCCTCATCATCCTCAAAAACATCCTCATAGTCACCCTCTCCGCCTTCGGGAAACCCTTGTTCAGGGTCAAGGTCTGGGATGGACTCGCCACCAGTATATCCGGGTAAGTCTTCCTCCCGGTAGGGTGCGCTTCTCAGCGTGCGCGCACTCTTATGGAAAACCTCAGCAAGTTTGCTGAAGCCCTCCAGGTGCCCCGCGTCACACTTGACGGCCGTACGTGGCACCACCGAGTGAATGCCACTAGGCCCAGCCCCACTGTCTCCCAGTACACCAGAACCCTTGAAAACATGAGCAGACAGTTTATTCACGCTGTCCTGCAGAGGGGCAAGCGCCTGGGCAATAGCCGAAGAAAGGAGCTTGTCCACCTCTGCAGGAGTGCGTGCCTGGGGGGGCTGTTGGGCAGCTAAGGGAGCTGCGACATAGTCATGGTCAGTGCTAGACTGCATTTCCAATGAGGGTTGGGCACCCATAAACTGACACACCCTATAGATATTTACAAGGGTTCCCCCCTAACACGAGTGCCACAAACAACCAGCCTTATGATAGGAGTACAAAGGCTGTTAGAAATGTAAATATACAGTTGTGCTAGTTAGTTGAGCTTTGATTTTTTTTTTTAAATAGCCAACAAAACTAGGAAAAAGGGCAAATCCTGTCGTAACCTACCGCAAACACGGTGTCTGTGCAGGGGGGAGAGGCAGAACCAAGAAAACAGGAAGCTCTAAGCCTCTAGCGCATATTCTCTACACGCGCGCAAAGGGCACTGTGGAGAAAGCAGAGCACCGGTAGCGCGTCAAGAAAAAACGACACCACACAGCGCACGCGCGAAGGAAAGACGCTCGAGCAGGAAGCCTACCACGTCAAGCACCAAGCGGGAGAAACTCCGTAATGATAAAGGCACAGCAACACTGTCAACAAAAAACTTCCCACATCAATAAACCCCTGAAGTACGCAGTAAGATAAAAGGGACTTAACTGGCGGGGCAGAAAGGGAGAAAGAGGAAGGACTACGTCGAGGGATTACCTATATGCTGTTTGCTGGACTGTGATTGGTGGCCTGGCTCCCATGGCTACTGCTGTGCCTCATGGGTTATGTAGTTCTGGCTATGTATTTTTTCTGTATACTTCTAACTTGCTGTCATTAAAATGGAGAAAGGACATGCATAATCCTCGCCTCCGCTTCCTGACATAGAATGAAGAATGTCCTAGCTCACATTAAGGAAAGTTTAAGTTCTATTAAGGACGCAGACGCAAGGATTAGGCATAACTTTCTTCACTTTTTATTATTCAGCAGATTCAAAGTTAAACAGAAAAAAAACACCTAACACTACAAATCCAATGGGTCCAAGGGATAGTGTCTTGAAAAACCAATAGTAACCCTGACCTTAACAGTCATGCACGCCCCTGCGTTCAGTTCAAGCAGCATCTATCCACCTTGGAATCAGAGCCTGAGAAAGAAACATAACCATTAAGTATATACTATTGTATTAAGGACTCATTACGAGCGCAATATAGTAATTAGTTGCATTAAACGATCTGTGATTCTAAATGACATAATTGAACCTCCCTGATAAGGAAATACCGGGTAATATCTTGAGACACTATCAAGCCTCTAGTAACTCACCAAGAAGCCTATCCTAAGCAGAAATTCACTGGTCATAATAACGCTCAGTAAACACATTTACAAATCACATCATAAGAAGCATCTTGAATATGATATTTTTATTTATTTATTTATTTATTTTTAAAATTTGTAAAGCACGACAGCTACCCATGAGGGTTTCCCGGCGCTGAAAGACAAGTACAGCAAAAAACAGTCCAAGGAAGTTATTGGTCGAAAAGCCAGGTTTTAACGGCTCTGCGGAAGCAAATGTGGCAGTTCTCAATCCGCATGTCCAAGGGATGTGAGTTCCAAAGTCTGGGTCCCAGAGTTGCAAAGGAGACTCTGCCCATTCTCGAAAGTCTAAACTTCGGTATGCAAAATAGGTGTTGAGACGAAGAATGGAGTAAGCTGGCAGGGGTATAAGGAGTGGTTAAGGCCTGCAGATACAGGGGGGCAACTCCAGTCTTAATCTTGTGCATAAAGCACAATGCCTTGAATTTTACACGACTATCAAAACGGAGCCAATGAAGCTCCCTCAGGCGTTCAGTGATATGATCTCGTTTCCGACAACCACATAGAAGCCGGGCAGCAGCGTTTTGGACCAATTAGAGACGGTGTGTGACCGCCTTGGTACACCCCAGGTAGAGCATGTTGCCGTAGTCCAACCTAGAGGTCACCAAGGCACTCACCACGGATCTCTGGGTGTTGGAAGGTAGTATCCAAAAGATTTTTCTCAGCCACCGTAAGATTGTAAAACAGGTGGCTGCTACTTTGTTGGCCTGATCTTTCATGGATAAGCCTCTGTCAATAATCACCCCAAGATTACGCACTCATTGTACCGGGGTAGGTAATGAGTCCATGGCAGATGGCCAGTGCCTCGGGCCCCAGAGGTCAGGTTTATTTCCAAGAACCAGAACCTCGGTCTTTCCGCTATTCAATTTGAGAAAATTACGCTTCATCCAACAAGATATTTTACTGAGACCAGATTGAAGTTGGGAGGAAGAGGTAGGGTCAGCTTGGGATAAAGAAAAAACAAGCATAAGTGAATAAATCCAAACCAAAACTTTGTGCAATGTGGGCCAAAGGAGTAACGTAAAGATTAAAAAGAAGAGGGCTGAGAATAGAACCCTGGGGCACACCGTGGGGGGACAAGTAGGTATTAGAAGTAGAAGTAGAAGAAAAGATTTGGAAGGTACGGTCCGTGAGGAAGGATGTAAGCCAGTCCAAAGCTTTGCCCCCAATACCGAAAGAAGCTAGGTTGTTGAGAAGGATACTGTGCGAGACAGTGTCAAATGCTGCACTGAGATCAAGTAGTATCAGTGCAGCCGTTTCACCTCGATCCAGTAGCAGGCGGAGATTTTCTGTGACTCCTAGGAGGGTGGTTTCTGTAGAAAAGCCTGGCCGGAAACCGGACTGGGAGGGATGTAAAAGATTGTTTGTTGTCACGAATTTTGACAAATGTAAATGAATATGTCTTTCTAGGATTTTGGAAAATGTGGGTAATAACGAGATGGGACGAAAATTGGAGGCATCATTAGGGTCCGCAGTAGGTTTTTTTAATAGCGGGGTGACCATTGCGTGTTTCCAGCAACTGGGGACAATGGCCGAAGTAAGTGAGTGGTTAAGAAGAGTACAGATGTTAGAAAGTTGAGGGAAATCTAGGACACGTAATATCGAAATGGGTAGAGGATCAGCTGGAGAGCCCGGCCTGATCTTACTCAAAATCTCCAAAAGAGTTGAAGGGCAAAGGTCAGGCCAGGACAAAAGAGAAGCCGGAGGCAGACAGTCTGCCAAAGGAGGCGACAAGAGATCAGCACCCTTCCCCGTAGTAAGAGGTGGACTCGTTACGGCATTGCTGTCTTGGGCAGAGATGTCCTGGTGGATGTTCTCAATTTTAGAAGTAAAGTATTGAGCAAGTTCATCGCATTTGCTGCTCGATAGAGGAGGAAGTACAGCAGTAGTCTGTGAGCCAGCAAGGTCTCTAACCACACTAAACAGTACTTTGGATTTAATAGCTTCTGTAATTGTTTTGGTTACATGGATAGCCCTGGTATGGGCACACTCCTTGTGATAGAGTTTCAGTTCGGTCTTGTAAATGAGACCGGCTGAGATGGAATAATCCCTTCTCCAGACCAGCTCCAAGTTTTTACATTGGGATTTGTGAATAACAGCATGAGGGTCCGTGACATCTGGGAGGGTTGGCATATAACGATATGATGTGGGTAGGATAATCATTTCTTACGCGTCCTTAATAGAATTGAAACTTTCCTTTATGTGAGCTTGGAAATTTCTCATTCTATGTCAGGACCCGAGGCAAGGATTATGCATTTTTTAAAGCTTACCTACCACCAGGGATGCAGCATCAAATATAGGTTTAAAATAAAACCTTTTGAAGGTGGACTTTGAAGACCAATCCACCGCACTCATAATGTCGTCTAGTCTGCTGCTAACCTGATCGACCTTGGATACCATAACCCCCTGGCTGAGGGGGCCTCAAAAAAGGTGAGTATCGATCCTGGCCTCTGTCATTAGCCATCTTAACCACCTGGTAATGGAGGGAGAAGCAACAGCCTTGAACAGCTTCTTAATTGCAATCAATAGCTGTTTTACCTCCACCATCATGTCCTCGTAAGCCTTTATGCACCTTACCGCACAGAATTTAGGAGAACCTTCAAAAGACGGGTAAGTTGCTGACCTGGTATTAGTTTTGGTCCTTCGCACAATAGTGAATGTAACCCCTTCCAGGGTGAAGACACTTGCCGCGATGTCCAACACCCTGCTATCAGAAACTCTCTTGTAAGAGATAAGGCACAGTAGCATCACCAGTTTCGCAGAAATCTCTAGAATACCTAGGTTCCAGGGGTTGTGTCATTCTGATACCTTTTAGCAGCTTACAATGCTCCAGGACATTGTTGAGGAGGGAGGTGCTGCCCAGTTGAAATCGCTGATGTGAACAAGTTCACTGCAATAAGCGAGCCCTGAGCTAGACAGTTCCACCAGGAAATTCAGGACGTCCGTTACTTGCGTCCCCAAGGGATCCAGATGTCTCTCCATACACCCATGAACCCATCTTCTCCATGCCAATCTGTATCGCTTGGCTCCTCCTGGGGTCCATGCCTGCTTGATAAGTCTTTCAGCCTCTTTCGAAAGTCTTAAGTCCTGTCACTATTGCCTGAAATCATCCATGAGATGGGGATCACCTTGCAATATCATAGGACGTGGACAGCCGTTGGGGTTCCATAGGATCTAAGGAAACAACGGAACTCGTATCGGTTCCATCCATGACAGCTCCAGAAGGGAGGGGAACGAAGCCTGAGATTTCTAGATCGGAGTCACCGCACCAATAAAGCTCCCTGACACCAGACTTGTACGAATCAAAACAAATGGCAGGAACGCATATGCTTGACCTGTTGTCCAATCCTGTAGGAAGGAGTCCATTGCCAATGCATCCGGAGCTGGTCTCCAGGTGACATATCGAGGAACCTGAGCATTCAGTCTGGATGGGAACAGGTTCACACAGCAGGGAACCCGCAGGGCCATCAGCGTCTGAAAGGTCGCCGGGTCCAGCTGCCAGTCGCTGGAGTCCGTGAAATGTCTAGAGTTTCAGACTGCCACTGAGTTCAGAGAGCCCGGAAGGCACTCTGCCGTCATGGAAATTTGCTGTTGGAAGTCAGTGACCAGGTCTTCCAATGCTCTCAATCGGGTACCATCCAACCGGTTGATGTATGGTATTGCTGTCGTATTGTCCATCTTAAGGAGGAAACAACATGAGACCTTGTCCCTTGTCATTGATCAGATCGCAAAAGATCCCGCCAGCAGCTGAGAGAGATCCTGTCTCTACTCGGTACCTTGGCCAATTCCTTCTTGATCTCATGAAGCCTTCAATACCTGAAGGTTCTGTGTGGCTGTGGTGGAGTCTATTATTATTATTATTATTAATAAATTAAATTTGTAATGCGCGCAGCTACCCAAAAAGGGTTTCCTGGCGACTAGCAAACAAATCGCTAGAGGGAGAGTGACCAGAGGAGCATTTACTGCAATAAGAGCCAAGTCTTAAGGTTTCTTCGGAAGCTGAGATAGGAAGAGTCGTTCTTCAGAGAGACAGGAAGAGAGTTCCAGATCTTAGGACCAAGAAAGGAAAAGGAACGGCCACCCATTCTTGGAGTCTATGAGAAACCCCAGCAAATTCATGGTCTGCGTCGGCATCAACTCTGATTTCTGCGAGTTGATGACAAAACCCAGATTCTGAAGGAGCGCAATACTCGTGTTCAAATGTGACACCAGATGCGAGTGTGATTGGTTCATCAGGAGGAGGTCGTCGAGGTATATAATCAGCCTGATGCCCTTCATCCTCAGTGTCTCCACCACTGGCCAGAGGAGTTTTGTGAAGCACCAAGGTGCTGAGGACAGACCTAAACAAAGAGATTGGATTTCAAAAATCTGGTCCCTCCCCTGGAATTGTAGAGAACTGCGATGAGGGAAGAAAATAGGAACCGCGAGGTCCACGTCCGTGAGATCTAGACGCACCATCCAGTCATTTTGCTAGAAGAGATCTCTGAGGAAGGGAATGCCGTCCACCTTAAAGTGACGGTAAACCAGCCACTCACTGAAACTTCTTAGGTTTATCACAGGGAAAAAACTCTTGTATTTCTTTTCTACTAAAAAGAGGTGCTGGAATTGTTCCAGGGTCGCCGGGGTGTTAACTGCGGTTAGACAGCTGGGCCCTGCCCCTGTGTCCTTGAAGATCCCAGTGATGCTCCAGACCTGGGAAGTCAACTTGTCCACGCTTTCCTGCAGGGGTGCCAGAGCACTAGTTATATCTTAGGAAAGGAGCTTGTCCACCCCTGCAGGGAAACGGCGTTGTGGGGGCCATCCCTCCTCAGGGGCCAGCTCAGGTAAGTAGTCGTGGTCCCTGAAGGATGCCACATAAACCAGGGGGTATGAGCTCAAAATTCAATCATTCAAGTCTTGTGTTTCCAAGGGCAGCAACCTTTGCAGGTGCTTGATGCCACTCAGAAAAAAAACCAGAACACACTGTCAGTTGGCCTAAGAAGGGGCTTAGAGTCTTCCTGCCGCAGCTGGGTCTTGCGAGGGTTGGGAAGGAAGGGAAAAGCCCCAGCAGTCAGTCCAGGGCCGGCTTTAGCGCTGGTGGCGCACGGTGAGACAATCCTTTTTGGCGCCCTCACACCCCATGATCGCCTGCTCAGAATCTCTCACTACCACCAGGAAAAAGTGCCCATCCTCTCCATTCAAAAGTTATTGATAAAAACAGCCCCCCCCTGAGGATAGCGCCCCCTTCACTGGTAAGCGCCCTGTGCAGCCGCACCTGTACCACTGCCCTAAAGCCGGCCCGAGTCAGTCGCTATGTATTTGGGAACCTGACCCACACCGCAGCTCCCTAACGCGTGGTGTGTCTGTGGAGAGCAGTAAAATCTGTCTAGAAGTGCTCAATATCTCCCAAATCACCCAACAACCCAAGAGTCGTCAAGAGAATGAGGGATTTAACTGAGGCAGCAATGAAGAAAGAGGAAGGGCTGCATGCAGCAGGGCCTTATGGGACAGTTACGGACAGTGTTACCATTGGCTAATGGTTGCCATGGAAACTCTCCCTTGGACTCATGGGATTTGTAGGGTGGAATGTTTTTTCTGTTTCACTTAGAATCTGCTGAATAATAAAAGGTGAAGAAAGTTATGCATAATCCTCGCTTCTGGTCCTGACATAGAATAAAAAAAAATTACCACGGCAAAGACTAGCATTTTGTATTATTGTAAAGACTTGCAGCTAGATTTATGAAAGGAAATTGCGCTCGCAAAGTGCCAGATTCTGAGAATCTGGCCCTTTGCGAGTGCAATTTTTGCATTTGGGATTCATCATCAAAATTCGCTATTAAAGAATTCGCACATTTGCGAGGAAATGCATTTAAGGAATCTCTATTTGAGATTCCTTAAATGCAATTCATTAACCATTTCTACCTTGTGAATTCGCAATTTCTGGTCGCTTTTTACCACCAAGTCTGACTTCGTGGTAAATAGCGAAAAAATAGAAAAAAGCACTTTAGTGCATTTTTCTCAATTGCATGTTACACACACACATGTCCTTTGGACATGTGTGTGCGCAACACCTGTGTAAATTTTCATTTCATGGGTGCTACAGGGTGTCCTTTGGACACCCTGGCACCCTTGAAATCGCAATCTTATTTGCGATTAGCTAATTGCTAAGAATGAATGGGGAGTTATTCCTTATTTGCAATTAGCAATTAGCTAATCGCAAATAAGGAATCAGTGGGAATCGCAATAAATATTGCGATTCCTACATGAATTCCGTTTTGCGAGTCTGTAATAGTGATTCCTTATGAATCGCTATTATAGACTCGCAAAACGGGTCTTTCATGAATCTAGCTGTTGATTCTAAAGGTTTTTCTTAGGAGTGTTGTTGAGAAACCATTAATACATTCTGATCTAAAGAACGGAGGACACCATTCCTTTATTGCGTAAGGTCTATATATTATGAAAACATTTTGTAGTTTGAAAAATATTTTAACAACAGTTACAACTACTTAGCAGCCTCTGGCAGCATACAACTGAACCCAGAGACCAGATAAATGGTCTGACACTGCCAAGAAAGCTTCACCAAGGCCTGCTGTCAGCTGGCAGACACTGTTGAATCTCAGAGCCTGTCCTGCTGCACAGTCTGTCTGAGCTTATAGGATCCAGTCCATGGCAGATGCTGGCCAGATGTGTGCTGTCCAGAGAGAGAGGCTTCTAACCAGGCTATTGTTTGCTCCTGCAAGCTGTTTTGGGGTTTAACCCCTTGCCTGTGGGGTTGATTCCCCCGCTGTGCTGGGGGAAGGGGGTGCGCGTACAGCGCCCCCATGCTCGTGACGAGCTCAGCTCGTCATGACCCACGGTGGCCGTGTGCTCATGACGACCTGAGCTCGCCACGGCCACACCCGTTTCTGTGGAACGTTCAGCACAGCGGGGGAATTAGCCCCACGTGCGAGCGTTGTGGCCGTTAGGATGAGCACACGGACACCGTCGCTCATGACGAGCTGAGCTCGTCATGAGCATGGGAGGGGTTAATCAACATTTTCTGCCTGCAAAAGATACATTCAAATCGTAATTGTTCCTACTGGATCTCACACATTTTCTGATAAAATAGGGGTTTTGTATCCCGGCCTCACCCGCTTGGTTTAACAGGTCACCGCTGCAGAATGGCGTCGAATGCAGATAAACACACGGAGCTCCTGGGTGAACCCAGTATCGATAGATTCTGCCTTACTGGCAGGGTAGGGTCTTGGCATGGATGCCGGGCATCCTGGGATGGCACACGATGGTCTCTGATATCTGTTCCATTGAAAAACATTAATATTGATAACTTATTAAATGTTGAGTGTTATTGCTGTCCATAGATGCGATCATTTACTGTTGCATTTGCCGCCATTAAAAGAAAACAACCGCTAAAATGAAGCCATTTTTGGCGTACAAATCAAGATTTTCCCGTCTCCTATGGGTATGTTGCCCGTATTGAGGAAGGCGCTGGTCATCCATGGTAGATTGCAGATTTTTTGGTAAATCACTCTAGGCCACCAAGATGAATTATGTGCTTATCCTCATTATACAAATTATATTGTTTGATTACAGATGTATTTAATGTCGCTGCTGGGTAAATGCTGTTCTCAGTAACGTTTCATCCCAGGCTGCGGTGAGTTTTCCCCATCTCCCGTCTTTCATAGAATTAAATTTTCGGATGCAAAAGTTGGAAATGTTGTATTTCCGCGTACGTTCCAGTGGATTGGAGGTAGAACGTGAACATTTTTGCTTGAAAATTGAGATTCTCTGACCTAAATTAAGAGTGATGTCATGTATGTAGTGTAACCAGATTTTCAAAACCAAAAACCAATACAGTCCACTCACACAGAAGTGGGACTGTAATTTGACATCAACCAAGCGACACACAACGACATAACTGACAGCACTCCCAACAAAGAAGCCACATAGAACGACACGCTAAGGGGAATTAATTGCAATGTGTACCTACAGTATCATCTGTTTTAACTAAATTGATATAATTCAAGTGCTGCCAACGAATAAAACTCGCCTCCTTCTGTGTTTAATTCATTCTCTATTAAAACCCAAAAAAGTGGCACATTTACTTAAATTTGCTGGGATAGATTGTCCCAAAAAAAAAAAAAAAAAAAAAAAAAGAAAAGGACTGTCCCTGGAAACGCAGTATGGGTATTCCACATGTAAGCTCTGTTTCTACGTCCGCCCATGTTAGATACCATTTATCTGCTCATTTTTGTGTTTATTGTTTTTTATTTTCACTAGGTATCCCGCAAGGTGGTAGCCAATGTTATGCCCTGAACCTTTAGGGCGGTCTACTTTCTAATACCATTCACAGGACACTTTATGCACACAAGCCTGTTTTTAAGGCTTTTTTTAGGACCTGGGGCAACATTTTCTTGTGTGCTAGGGAACAGATTCGCTCTCAAGGAATTGTTGTGGCGAGTAGCACCGGTCTTCCAGACACGGGTGATGTCCTGTCGTCTCTGGGAAGCCGACTGTGAGGCAGACCCCCCCCCCCTCTGGCTTCACAGCGGTCATCTGCAGAGCTCTCCCTTAACTGCCAGAGAAGACTTGGAACTGGAGTGAGGTCCCACCTCTATACGCCAAGATCACACCACTGTCTGCAGCTTCAGGAACTGTTCCAGGTCTTTGTCCTTGTCACGTGTCCTCTCCATGCACATCCTTTCTGCTCAGTGATGCCTCTCACAGCAGGACTGTCTTGAGCCTGGACAAAGGCACAAAGATATCTGCGTTTGCTGTGCCTGGTCGTCTTCAGCCAACTGAAGGAGTTAATCAGGAAAAGACAAAAAGGCAGATTTCACCTAAATATTTCCCTCACCTTAAGTTTTACTCCCTTTCGCCTACTCTACCATCTACCACACGGCAGGTTTCAGGAGGACTGAGCAGCAGCTCCTGGCCAAGACAAGGATCTGAGCCAACGTTCTAAAGCGGCCATGTCCCCCCCCCCCCCATCCGTGTTTGGGTCTATTCCCCCCAACTTGGGGAATGTCAGCAATACACACCCACTGTCTGGAAAAGAACCAACCTCACCTCCAAAATGGATCTCACAGGCCTCCATCACTCTGGCTCACTCACACGTACACCAGGTATGTACCACACTGGGTACACACACATACATACATACGTGCACTACATACATACATACATACATACATACATACATACATACATACATACACTACATACATGCAGAATGTCAGTGATACGAATGTGGAAAGTTCATAGTATCAGAACCTCACACAGGTGGGCCGTAGGTTTCCACCCCAGTGATAGATAAAAAGAAGTCTAGTCACAACTATAGATTGATGAAACAGGGGACACTGCCAACACCCCTGAATGTGTAAACCCACAATCGGGATTGGGTTTCAGCGTCAATTAGGGCAATATTGGGGCACCGCTCGAGGTCACACGACGAGTGCAGGACCGTACAAATATCAAGGGACAGGCCTAGGGCTCTGAGCACACTGGGTTGGCATGACACTAGGGCCAAAAGAAACACAGGATACCAGATACAGCCAGCCAGACTCCAGGATAGGGTAGCACACCTGAACACCATACAAGGTGCATTCTTGTCCCATCACAGCGCTCCACCTCCATGACTCCACAATGTGCCGGAAGACGAACCCTCAGTGGCTCCAACTCAGACAATCACAAATGGGTCAGATTCTCACAGTATCTTTTCAGAAACCGTTCATCAGCAGTAAACTCCACAAACAGACCTGCTTAGAACTACAGAAAACACCAACTGAGTTTTGAGGGACTGGTTATATGCCTTTCCGTAGGCTTTTCATCAGATTAGTAGGATGCTAAACTGAATGCTCATACTTAGGCCAGACTGATCCGTTTGTTCCAGGATTGTCTCAGCATCTACTATGACCGCAACGTTTGCAGAACCCACAGCCAGATTGCTACTAGATATCCCAAGGTTCAAATCAGTCTCTCACGGTTTAAGAGCCCTCCATTAGGTCCCGATGAATAAAAGGATTGAGCTTCAGTCCCAATGTCTGGCCTTCATGGTTTAGGGCCGCATTTTCTGAGGACGCACCTGAAATGGTATGCGCCGGCCAGAAGCTTACGATCAGCCCAGACAAAACTTTTGCAAACACCTAAGTATAAGAAGGCCCGCTGGGGTGGCAGAAGTTTTCTGTTAGGGACAGTTAAGATCTGGAACCAGCTTCCCAGGTCCATGAAGAGCAGCTCAACACTTTTGTCCTTCAGAAAGGCGTTACAAACCTGGCTATTTAACAACTGATTCTTTCCGGATTCCCGCCAGTACCGTTCAATCTACCGTTTCCAGCGCCAAGACGCCCTTGGGCATTTGTCATGCCCTATAAATATATCAATCAATCAATAAATCAATCGCGTGTTGTAGGCCACATCTGCTCTTCTTTTCACAAGAATGACACAAAACTTGCTGTGGAGACCAGATCTTATTTTCAAGATCCAGTCCCATGTCCCTGGTGTACATTGGTCAATTTGGCTGCATGGCTCAGACTAACTTTAGATATAACTTGTTTTTCTAGTGCCTTGTGTCACTCTTTTCTGAAACTTATCAGTACTGTAAATTGCAGGAGTTACTATTGCCCAATTTAATGGTGGTCAGTCTACTGACCTTGTAAGGATGGAAGGCTGAGTCCGTCTTGAAAGGATGGAAGGCTGAGTCCGTCTTGTAAGGAAGAAAGGCTGAGTCCGTCTTGTAAGGATGGAAGGCGGAGTCTGTCTTGTGAGGATGGAAGGCGGAGTCTGTCTTTTAAGGATGGAAGGCTGAGTCCTTCTTGTAAGGATGGAAGGCTGAGTCCGTCTTGTAAGGATGGAAGGCGGAGTCCGTCTTGTAAGGATGGAAGGCTGAGTCCGTCTTGTAAGGATGGAAGGCTGAGTCCGTCTTGTAAGGATGGAAGGCTGAGTCCGTCTTGTAAGGATGGAAGGCTGAGTCTGTCTTGTAAGGATGGAAGGCTGAGTCCTTCTTGTAAGGATGGAAGGCTGAGTCCGTCTTGTAAGGATGGAAGGCGGAGTCCGTCTTGTAAGGATGGAAGGCTGAGTCCGTCTTGTAAGGATGGAAGGCTGAGTCCGTCTTGTAAGGATGGAAGGCTGAGTCCGTCTTGTAAGGATGGAAGGCTGAGTCTGTCTTGTAAGGATGGCAGGCTGAGTCCGTCTTGTAAGGATGGCAGGCTGAGTCCGTCTTGTAAGGATGGAAGGCTGAGTTCGTCTTGTAAGGATGGAAGGCTGAGTCAGTCTTATAAGGATGGAAGGCTGAGTCCGTCTTTCTTGTAAGGATGGAAGGCTGAGTCCATCTTAGGCTGAGTCCGTCTTGTAAGGATGGAAGGCTGAGTCCGTCTTGTAAGGATGGAAGGCTGAGTCCGTCTGGTAAGCATGGAAGGCTGAGTCTGTCTTGTAAGGATGGCAGGCTGAGTCCGTCTTGTAAGGATGGAAGGCTGAGTTCGTCTTGTAAGGATGGAAGGCTGAGTCAGTCTTATAAGGATGGAAGGCTGAGTCCGTCTTGTAAGGATGGAAGGCTGAGTCAGTCTTATAAGGATGGAAGGCTGAGTCCGTCTTGTAAGGATGGAAGGCTGAGTCCATCTTAGGCTGAGTCCGTCTTGTAAGGATGGAAGGCTGAGTCCGTCTTGTAAGGATGGAAGGCTGAGTCCGTCTTGTAAGGATGGAAGGCTGAGTCTGTCTTGTAAGGATGGCAGGCTGAGTCCGTCTTGTAAGGATGGAAGTCTGAGTCAGTCTTGCCAAGACTCAAACCTTCATATGGAGTCAGCGAGTGTATAGCTGACAGAACCACTGTGGCAACAGCATAGCTATCTGAATTCAACCAGATTGTGTGGTTTCTTTAAGCGGCAAGTCGACTTTCTGTCAGGACATTTCTGATATTAAGTGGAATTGACTGTTTCTGTTGCCTGGAAATCCACTGATCTGAGAATGTAAAAAGGATGGCGGTTCTACGGCGTCTCTGTTTGGCAAGATGTGGTTTACAGGTCTTGGCAATATGTCAGTTAACTGCTATTACAGTATATAAGAAGAGCCATAGCAAACGTCTTTTTTCACTGTCAAATTAATAAAATTTCCTAGGAAAGGCCTTTCAAAGCTGATGTCCTATGGACTAAAGGACCTCCAGAGCCTGTCCGGTGCTAATGGCGTCATTAACTGCTCTCACCTTAGTATTCAAGGCCTGTGAAATACAGGACAAGGACCAGCCATATACAATTTTCATGGGAATAAGTTTGTTTTAAGAACGTGCCCATGTTTCCTCCTAAATGTGATACAAGATTTCCATGCAAACGAGAATATATAATTTTCAAACTTTATTTCCACATCAGTCTTCTTCAGCAGAGCTTCCCCCCCCCCCACTACGACTTAAAGAAGCCACGGATACTGGAGGTCTTCAAATGGCTTCCCATTAACACTCGCAGAACCATCACCCAAGCCCTCATCACCAGCAAGCTGGACTACGGCAACGCACTCGATGCCGGAATCAAAACTCAACTGAACAGAAGACTCCGGACCGTACAACTCGGCGGCCAGCCTCAATCTCCCGACCTGCACTCACACCATCCCGCACCTCAAAGAGCTCCACCGGCTCCGATCCACAAACGCGCACTCTCCAAACTCCTCATGCACACATGCAAGGCCTTACACTACATTCGCCACACGAACATCAACAACAGCATTAACTTCCAGAAACTTACCAGACACGTCCACTTACTAAGACTCCTACTCACACACAACCCCCACATATGCAGAGCCAGAACTGGTGGTCGTGCCTTCTACTACCTTGCTCCTAAAGTCTGGAACGACGGCCCCTGCAGATCAGAGCCTGCTCCTCGGTTCTTGAATTCTTCAAGGAACTGACGACCTGGCTCCTTCCCTAGCCCCAACCCTGGCTCGGCTCATACAGCTCCTGCTTCAACACCAGGATACCCTACTGTGTGAGTTGTGCACTATACAAATACACAACAGATACAAACAGTCCTTTGAGAAGTAGGCCTCCATCCATACAGGACAAAACAACCTGCAGCCTCTAGGCTCGCGTCCAGTATCGCAAAAAGATTTAAAAAATGATATGAAAACCCTTTTAGGAAAACGAACGCGGCATTCTACAATCGGCTGCTATGTCAGCCCTCCTTAGAAATACAAACATTAGCAAGATTTACCAGGCCGCGACCTCATGATCACGTTCACCGGAACAGAGCAGCAACTATTATGAAGAATAGTCCATCGGGGGCAATGACCTACTGCCTCAACTCACTCCAGGACAATACTGCTTTAGGTTATTGACGCGTCTCTTTTTTCTCCCCAAATTTTACAGTTGAATTCCCATCACCTATGGTTGTTAAGAGCTTGGTAATATATTCCTTGAATAGCAATGTCAATAACAATTTTCTAGTAGAAATTAAAAAAGTAATTTCTTTGTAATGTTAGTTCTTCCATCATGAGAATCTTCATAACCAGTCCAACCGCCTCCCAATAACCCGAGGAGGATGAACCCGCTTGGCGTCTACAATCCTGTTGGACACGATTGACTACCGCATGAGTAGCCTCCGAACAGACACCGCTCTTGGGCGTCAGCTTGGCCAACTTATGGCGACCTAAGCGATAAAACTGTATACTATCCTCAATACGGGTTTCTTTTTTAAAGAAGAGAATTACACGATTTTGCAAATTCTCCTAAACAACTTTCTAACGTTCAATTGTCTGTTTATTGAAGACAAAAAAAAGCACCTTTAGATGGGTGCTATATTGAAAAAGATTGCTTGTTAAATACAGTTCCATGAACGTTGCAGAGTTACGCATCCGTATCTCTAGTATTTTGTTGTCTGTAAGCCCTTGTAGCAGGTCCAATGTTTACATTAAACAGTTTCTGTTGAACTCATCAAACCACGTACCTGAATGATAACGAGCGAAGAGGTCTGGCTACATCGTGACATGACTTCCGGTTCGGTGTCAATGTGTCCTTGATCAGGTTCAACCATTTTTATGAGCCAATGAGAGTCTACATAAAGCAATCACACTTTGCATAATAGGGGGTGATGGTCCCTCTTTTGTACTTTGGGTCATCATACAATCAGTTAAAGTTTTATGGAGCTACTTTTGACATCTTTAGTAGTGTGAATGCAAATGCATTTCAAAAGGGCATTCAATGTCGTTCGGCCGCCGCCATGGTTCATGAATATCAAATATATATAATACCAAGGTGTATTGGTGAATCAGCGAGCGTATGAGTGCCTGTCTGGATGATTCAGTGGGTGCGTGACTGACTGTATAAGTAAGTGATTAGGTGTCTCAGTAAATATAGAGGTGAGTGACTAGTTAGGTGAATGTCTGTATCAGTATGTTAGTTGGTGTGTAAGTTGCTGAATGGGTGTAGGAGTGGGGGTACGTGTGTGGCTGTATGGGTGACTTAAAGGTTGTCTGAGTACCAGTATGAATGTATGAGTGTCTGTGTGGGAGGGTGAGAGGGTGTGTGACTGCCTGCATGGATGAGTGAGTGGGTGAGTCAGTGGCTGTATGGGTTAGTGAGTGCATCCGTGAGGGGCTGTATGGGTGACTGAGTGTGTGTATGACTGTGTCGGTGAGTGAATGAATGTGTCAGTGGTATATGGGTGAGTCACTGCATATGTGGAAGGCAGTATAGGTGAGGGTTGGAGTATATGAGTGACTGTATGTGTGAGTGATTGTGAGAGTGGCTGTATGGGGGAGTGTGCACTTGTGTCAGTGATAGTATGAGTAAGTAGGTGTTAGAATCTGTATGAATAAGTGAGTGGGTGTGTGTATAACTGTATAGGTGAGTAGGTGGCTGTGTGACTAACTCTATGGGTGACTGAGTAGGTGACTGAGTAGGTGTGTGAGTCATTCTGTGGGCGACTATCAGTGTTTGAGTGGCTGTGTGTGTGTATATATCAGTGCCTGTATTAGTGAGTGAGTAGGTGACTGAGTAGGTGTGTGAGTCGTTCTGTGGGCGACTAACCGTGTTTGAGTGGCTGTATGTGTGTATATATCAGTGGCTGTATTAGTGAGTGAGTAGGTGTATGAGTGGATAAATGAGTAACTGAGTGGATGTGTGTGTAAGTACTGGTGTGGGTGTCTCAATGGTTTTGAGAATGGTATTGTGGAAGTTGGAGTGGGTGAATGAAAGGTGAAATTGGGGTGTGAGTGAGTGCATCAGAGATTCTGTGGATTATGTCATTAGTGACGTCACTGACCATGTCATGAGTGATGTAATATGTGAGGCCATAAGCAGGGCATGGCGGGGGCGTGAGTTATAGTTAGCTCAGCTAACTATAGCTGCTGAATTTCACTGGTTTTATAACAGTGAAACCTGAGCCTAACTATAATGCCCCTGTAACCTTTTGTTTTTTCAGTGAATTTCTAAAGTTTTTTTAAAATTCGATTTCTTAATTTTAACAATTTATTTTTTTAAGTGAGCCTCTAAGATTTTCATATTTTCTTTCTATAAGTGGATATTGTATATTATATTTATATCCTATACCAATCATGTTTTGATTTGCTATATGTTTATCAGAAGGCACATTAATAACGTTTTATTTGTAAGAATTTGTTTGAGTCGGCACACATTGTTGCGTTTACTGTGGAGAATCTGTGATCAGCCAATGTATTTAGCAAATTCCGTCGCATTTGCGAGGCGCTATTTGGCATGTACAACAGTGTGTTTAACACTGTTTTCGATTCCCAAGGGGGTCCCAAATTGCGAGGCTCATGAATATTAATGAGCCTCTCGCAATTTGCAAGCCCATTGGGAATGACAGGCCCTCCCAGGGATGGTGGCCTGCTGGGCTCAGCAGACCACCATGTCTTGGACTGCTTTTAAATAATGCAGTTATTATTATATATTTTTTTTAATGCAGCCCATTTTCCTTAACCCCTTCGATGCTCATGACGGAACGGTTCCGTCATGAGCGTCGGTTGGCCTGTGCTCATGACGGAACCGTTCCGCCATGAGCCGGTAGGCTCATTAGAACCTTCAGCACAGCGCGAAAACTCACGCCGCGCTGAAGGTGTTAAAGGAAAACAGGATGCATTTAAAAACAAAAATGAAACATTTTCGTTTCATTTTTTAAGGGCAGGCTGTGGTCCCTGGGATCACTGCCTGCCCTTAAAAAATAATATTGAATGCATTTGCAAAGGGGAAGGTGTCTCCTGGAGACCCCTTCCCATTTGTGAATGCATTACTATCTACTTGAAGTAGGTGGTAATTTGGGGTCTTTTGCAACCGCAACTGTGGTAGCAAACCATTGGTACATAGCTTTGCGGTCGCTATTAGGAAGGAAACGCTTCTTCCTAATAGCGAGTCGCAAAACAGTATTTTGCGAGTCGCAAAATACTGTTTGTACATGGGCCCATGCTTTTTAGCAAGTGCAAACGGGTCTAAGACCAGTTTGCGCACGCTAAAAAGCATCGTATATCCGGCCCCTAATTCCCAAGAGTCCAAATATTGAACATTTTATTAACCAAAAAAATTCCATTGTAAACGTTGCGCTACACATATTACTAGATACATTCTTCTTTAAAAACATGTTTAAACATGTTTTTGAACGTAGTTTCTTTAAAATTCATCTTTAAGATCTATTTTCCTTTTTTGCATTTATTCAGGGAGTCACGCCGCCGCCGTTAACTGCACCTTTTCCACAGAGTAAAAAACACATTTATGCACACCACATAGTACAGTATTTTACACCCTAGAGGTTAATTACTATACACTTCAAACTCATGTTTTTCTAGTGTATTTCTAGACCAACCATCGCTAAAACCTATTTCCCGTTTTCGCGTTGAGGACATAGATTACAATGACATCGGTACTCGTGATCTCCGCAGATACATTGTGAAAGCGGAAAGCAAAAGCAGGAATTCAATAGCCACCGCAACATCCAAAAATTCCACAGAGAAGCCACTGGGAGTTCTTGGCATTGGCTGGGAAAGGCGGCTCTGCACTCGGAAGCATCTCTTCTTCGCCTGCCTGCCAGACTGGGGTTCTTGGTCCTGGAGGCCTCATCAATGTCCGTTGCCTCTGTGCTCAAATTGAGCATGAACTATTACTCTTCATGGGCAAAGCAAGACAGTAAGAAGGATAAGCCGACAAATTCGTCTCAGTGCTGGCGACCACAGCAGACAATGACGATGGTGAGCTAGCATAGGGACAGAGTATGAAACAGGCACATCATCATTTAATTTTCCTCCAGACACTTTGCCTCTGAGAGGCCAAAACCTTATCCTTTGACGAAGTCATTGCCACCACAGACCAGGCTGGGGCAACACAGACACAAAGTCTGGCCGGGACATAGGGGTTCGGTACTCATACAGACAATGAAATGACTCAGAAGAATATTTTTAAATGGCCTCTGCCTACGTGAGACTGCGGGGTTATATGGTTGGGCAGGATATTGCCATTGGAGCGGATGTGTCCGGCTGAGTATATTTTCTGAATTTCCAGTGGGGATGCCAGAGTCACACTCCACAGCTGCTCCAAAGTCTGTGGCAATGGCAGTGCGGTAGCATCTGCCTGGATCTAGGTTCTTGTCATAGCCGGTACCAGTCTCTGGGCCTTTCCGGCATTCAGACTTGCAGAAAGGGGTCTCATGAGTCTTATCAACGAAAGAACTGTCTATCCATGAAGGGTCAGAAGGTGTGATTGGGACCTAGGTTGGGACAAATACCATAAGCTGGGTCTGAGGGGTTTGTTGTGCCGTGCCAAGGGTGCTGGGGCCATCCTCGGATCTTCAGGCCTCAGGAGTCCCACCAGAAACTGCAGGTGCTTCACTGGTAGAGGCACGATCAACACTTGGACTTGAGGCAAAGGTGCAACAGAGGTCTCAATGCCCTCAACTTTCAACGTAGAGCATGCAGAAAGGAATCTCAGAAAGTAAAATGGACAGCATGGGGCACATTGTGCAGCCTGATCCACATGAGGTGGGGGGTGGGGGGAGTTGAACGGCATAGGGACAGCAAGGACTGGTCCAGGTGATTCTCTTAAGAATGATTGGTCAAACTATCCGTCCAACATGGAGTCCACAATCCCAAAGGGAAGGCCAGCTGCAGGAGAAGCCGACTGGGACTTTATTCTGCAGAGACAGGTTGCCATAACAGGTCCATGCACCTGCGAGCCCAACTGCTGCCCCTAGAAACAAAGTGCCCGTTTCTGCTGAATGGTGCTTCGATGGGACTGCTCTTTCGCAAGACCCAAGTGGGTTTCACATCAATTTCCATCAAAGATGAAGCGGTCGCCTACATTGGTGCTGTGTTAGGTTGGAACTACCGTGGATGCTTCCCTTCAACCCAGGAGATCCAAGTTAGTCCTCGTGCACTAGCCTCATCCGTCCTTCAACCTCCAAGATCACCTATCCTGACCGAGGCCACAGCCATCACTGATATTAGAGTATATAAGTCAAACTACACACACTTTCTATTCACCACAGCAGGTATCGCTACAGAAGGAACCGTGAGCCGTTGCCGTCTCAGAGAAAACAGCTGACGAGGCTATTTGTGAAAAAACGAAACCCCAAGTGTGTTTGGAACTTAATAAAAAACACTTACACAAAGAGACAGCATGTGGAGTTGATTAAAACAAAACATCTGCTTCAGCAACGATTGCCAGAATTTAAAATAAGCCCGAAGTGTAGTTGTTCAGGGATCCTGGTTTCAAAAAGAACAAGCATTTGCAATGCAATAGGTCTTGCATTTCGAGAATTTGAGCTGTTGCCATTGTAAATAACAATGTCTTTTATTTATGTGTTTTGAAAACCTGCCAGCGGGGCCTAAACACACACTTTGTGCTTATAGTCCTTGCTTAGGAACAAGGCTGGCAGTAAAAGAGGTGCAGTTACTGCCAGCCTAGCTTCTCATAAGCAACGACTATAAGTACAAATACAATTAGTCTCTTTGAAAGGTGACAACATAATTATTCTATTAATTCCACATTAGGTTGTACTCTATGTGGTTCTGATGAAGGGAAATTTAGAAGGTCTAATATAAATGAGATGTGGTAGGTGCAGTACCGCAAGCTGCGCCTAGATGTCCCTATGAGCAAGGCACCAGCACTGCATGTCTAGGTGCAGTACTGCAAGCTGCGCCTAGAGGTCCCTAGTGAGCAAGGCACCAGCACTGGTTGTCTAGGTGCAGTACCGCAAGCTGCGCCTAGAGGTCCCTAGTGAGCATCATAAACTTTGAAGATATGGTAATCTACCCTACCCATAATGCATTGCATGCAAGACAGTACCATGAGGACATTCAAATAGCTATGGCCATGTATACAAATAGTAGCTTTGAAATGTGACAAAATAATTATTATATTAATTCCAGATTAGGTTCTACTCTGTGTGGAGCTGATGAAGGGAAATGTATAGAAGGTCTAATATAAATGTGAGATGTGCTAGTGAGTAAAGTAACCACTGCCGGCCTTACAGAGGACATAGCTTGCGTTCTGTCTATACCAAGCCTATTGACCAGTGAAAAACCTCCATTTACAACTGACAGTGACTAACACATTTGAGACCTGTTGCATTGGAAATACAATTGGTCTTGCATTTGTAGGAGTTACTGGCATTATAAATGTCAATTTTGTTTCATCTAAACATGTTGCAGGGTGCAGTACCAAAAGTGGCAAAAAGAGGTGCAAGGGAACCTCCTATGGTACTGCACCCAGCCTGTTCCGGGCAGAGTAACTCGCTGGACTCTTAAAGAGATGACATATAAAACATTTTTGAAAGTATTTTCCATCTGCAAAGCTCTTTTATTTTTTCAGGAAAACAGAATCGAATATTCACAGCTGAAGATATTGAAGCGTCAACACTGTAGTTTACTTGTATTTAATTTAAAAAGAATGCTCTCTTTAGAAAAAAAATAATTCCACTTCAAATGTTTTCAGGGATTTCTCACATAAGTGGCGGAGACCCTACGCAGATAAGCAGCACAGTGGAGGCACTGAGAGGTGAAGGAAGCTGGGCAAGGCCACACAGACGGATAGGGGAAGAGTCGGGTTAAATAGAGGCATGGGGAGGAGGAAGGACAGACCTGCAGACATAGGATGCTTGCGACAGAGCTCAACTTAGACAAGCACAGGTAGGTGAAGGGGCTCAAAAGAAACTACACACAGTATGCAGAGGGAGCTGTGGCTTTCAGGTCTGACACTGTGGATTCTAATTAAGCATACAGTCCCCCCCACCCCACCCCCAAAATTCTACCCAAAAAAGTTTGCTGCCAATGGTCGAACATCCGTCCTGGTAGAAGTAAGAGTATTCACTCAACCACCTGGACCTCTGGCCTCGAGAGCGAATGAGCAGCCACAACAGATGTGATTACGAAAAGTGCACACAGCTTTAATAAGCCTGCATTGGAAGGCACCACATCACTTCTCGCTGCTGAGACCAGAACACTAAAGAGTCTCGGGCACTGTGCGCTCTCGGCAGCTCCAGACTCCTCCAGTAGGGGCACCTACCAGCCTGCCAGGGGGTTCATGTCCGAATACTGTGAAGAAACAGATGGGGCGACAACAACAATGTCGTCAAAACATCGACTGCCGTTCGACTGGACTCCATATCGACATCCCTTGAAGATGTATGGATCTCATCCAGGGGCGTATATGTGGACCTAAGAATAATGAATCTAGACTTCCATACATACACCTACCGTCACAATGTTTTTGGAGGAGATCTTTTAGCAATAGCACAATATTTAAATGTCTGGCAGAATATCCCAGAGGTGCTCTATCGTGCCTTGTCGTGCCAGGGATCCCTTCCATGTCTCACACACGTTGAAGGGGGCGCGTCAGTGTCAACCTTTATTTTACATATCCCAGGAGAAGAAAGTGATCCAGTCTCATGCTGCTGAGGCAGCTCCACCTGTAACCCTCAGGACACTTCTGCCTTACAGCCTGTGAGAAAGACCCTACCAGAGGCGGCTCCCACCAGACAGGACGCATGAGACGGCACAGATCGGGCCACTTTCACATCCCACCCTATGGCAGTACTTTGGTTCCACTCAGTAAGGGCTCCTTCACATTACTGAGCCAGTGAGAGGGGCCAGGGGCAGGTGGCCTTGTACCCAGACCATGAGGGGCCAACTTAATTTACCACAGCTTGTGAGAGGCCTCAGGCAAACCTTGGCGGGTTCCTCCCACCATACAAAGATTATAAAAAGGGTCTGGTCCAACCGTCTTGTAAGAAACACTTTCACCTTATCCAAAGAGGGGCTAAGCTCACACCTGAGACAATAGCTCCATCATAGACTGCCCATAAAAAGGGCCAGGTCCATCCCTGCCCTGCATGGACCACCGTCGCCGTACACTGCTAGAAAGAGCCAGGCTCAGGTCAGGACCACCGTCGCCTTACACTGCTAGAAAGAGCCAGGCTCAGGTCAGGACCACCGTCACCTTACACTGCTAGAAAGAGCCAGGCTCAGGTCAGGACCACCGTCACCTTACACTGCTAGAAAGAGCCAGGCTCAGGTCAGGACCACCGTCACCTTACACTGCTAGAAAGAGCCAGGCTCAGGTCAGCCTGCAGGGAGCACCGTCACCTTACACTGCTAGAAAGAGCCAGGCTCAGGTCAGGACCACCGTCGCCTTACACTGCTAGAAAGAGCCAGGCTCAGGTCAGGACCACCGTCACCTTACACTGCTAGAAAGAGCCAGGCTCAGGTCAGCCTGATGGACCACCGTCACCTTACACTGCTAGAAAGAGCCAGGCTCAGGTCAGGACCACCGTCACCTTACACTGCTAGAAAGAGCCAGGCTCAGATCAGGACCACCGTCACCTTACACTGCTAGAAAGAGCCAGGCTCAGATCAGGATCACCGTCACCGTACACTGCTAGTAAGAGCCAGGCTCAGGTCAGCCCGATGGACCACCGTCACCTTACACTGCTAGAAAGAGCCAGGCTCAGGTCAGCCCGATGGATCACCGTCACCGTACACTGCTAGAAAGAGCCAGGCTCAGGTCAGCCTGCAGGGAGCACCGTCACCTTACACTGCTAGAAAGAGCCAGGCTCAGGTCAGCCTGATGGATCACCGTCACCGTACACTGCTAGAAAGAGCCAGGCTCAGGTCAGCCTGATGGATCACCGTCACCTTACACTGCTAGAAAGAGCCAGGCTCAGGTCAGCCTGATGGACCACCGTCACCGTACACTGCTAGAAAGAGCCAGGCTCAGGTAAGGACCACCGTCACCGTACACTGCTAGAAAGAGCCAGGCTCAGGTCAGGACCACCGTCACCTTACACTGCTAGAAAGAGCCAGGCTCAGGTCAGGACCACCGTCACCTTACACTGCTAAAAAGAGCCAGGCTCAGGTCAGGACCACCGTCACCGTACACTGCTAGAAAGAGCCAGGCTCAGGTCAGGACCACCGTCACCGTACACTGCTAGAAAGAGCCAGGCTCAGGTCAGGACCACCGTCACCTTACACTGCTAGAAAGAGCCAGGCTCAGGTCAGCCTGATGGACCACCGTCACCTTACACTGCTAGAAAGAGCCAGGCTCAGGTCAGGACCACCGTCAGCTTACACTGCTAGAAAGAGCCAGGCTCAGGTCAGGACCACCGTCAGCTTACACTGCTAGAAAGAGCCAGGCTCAGATCAGGACCACCGTCACCTTACACTGCTAGAAAGAGCCAGGCTCAGGTCAGGACCACCGTCACCTTACACTGCTAGAAAGAGCCAGGCTCAGGTCAGGACCACCGTCAGCTTACACTGCTAGAAAGAGCCAGGCTCAGGTCAGGACCACCGTCAGCTTACACTGCTAGAAAGAGCCAGGCTCAGGTCAGGACCACCGTCACCTTACACTGCTAGAAAGAGCCAGGCTCAGGTCAGGACCACCGTCACCTTACACTGCTAGAAAGAGCCAGGCTCAGGTCAGGACCACCGTCACCGTACACTGCTAGAAAGAGCCAGGCTCAGGTCAGGACCACCGTCACCTTACACTGCTAGAAAGAGCCAGGCTCAGGTCAGGACCACCGTCAGCTTACACTGCTAGAAAGAGCCAGGCTCAGATCAGGACCACCGTCACCTTACACTGCTAGAAAGAGCCAGGCTCAGGTCAGGACCACCGTCACCTTACACTGCTAGAAAGAGCCAGGCTCAGGTCAGGACCACCGTCAGCTTACACTGCTAGAAAGAGCCAGGCTCAGGTCAGCCTGATGGACCACCGTCGCCGTACACTGCTATAAAGAGCCAGGCTCAGGTCAGCCTGCAGGGAGCACCGTCACCTTACACTGCTAGAAAGAGCCAGGCTCAGGTCAGGACCACCGTCAGCTTACACTGCTAGAAAGAGCCAGGCTCAGGTCAGGACCACCGTCAGCTTACACTGCTAGAAAGAGCCAGGCTCAGGTCAGGACCACCGTCAGCTTACACTGCTAGAAAGAGCCAGGCTCAGGTCAGCCTGATGGATCACCGTCACCTTACACTGCTAGAAAGAGCCAGGCTCAGGTCAGGACCACCGTCAGCTTACACTGCTAGAAAGAGCCAGGCTCAGGTCAGTACCACCGTCACCGTACACTGCTAGAAAGAGCCAGGCTCAGGTCAGTACCACCGTCACCGTACACTGCTAGAAAGAGCCAGGCTCAGGTCAGCCTGATGGACCACCGTCACCTTACACTGCTAGAAAGAGCCAGGCTCAGGTCAGGACCACCGTCACCGTACACTGCTAGAAAGAGCCAGGCTCAGGTCAGGACCACCGTCACCTTACACTGCTAGAAAGAGCCAGGCTCAGGTCAGGACCACCGTCACCGTACACTGCTAGAAAGAGCCAGGCTCAGGTCAGGACCACCGTCAGCTTACACTGCTAGAAAGAGCCAGGCTCAGATCAGGACCACCGTCACCTTACACTGCTAGAAAGAGCCAGGCTCAGGTCAGGACCACCGTCACCTTACACTGCTAGAAAGAGCCAGGCTCAGGTCAGGACCACCGTCACCTTACACTGCTAGAAAGAGCCAGGCTCAGGTCAGGACCACCGTCACCTTACACTGCTAGAAAGAGCCAGGCTCAGGTCAGGACCACCGTCACCTTACACTGCTAGAAAGAGCCAGGCTCAGGTCAGCCTGCAGGGAGCACCGTCACCTTACACTGCTAGAAAGAGCCAGGCTCAGGTCAGGACCACCGTCACCGTACACTGCTAGAAAGAGCCAGGCTCAGGTCAGGACCACCGTCACCTTACACTGCTAGAAAGAGCCAGGCTCAGGTCAGGACCACCGTCACCTTACACTGCTAGAAAGAGCCAGGCTCAGGTCAGGACCACCGTCACCTTACACTGCTAGAAAGAGCCAGGCTCAGGTCAGCCCGATGGACCACCGTCACCGTACACTGCTAGAAAGAGCCAGGCTCAGGTCAGCCCGATGGACCACCGTCGCCTTACACTGCTAGAAAGAGCCAGGCTCAGGTCAGCCTGATGGACCACCGTCACCTTACACTGCTAGAAAGAGCCAGGCTCAGGTCAGGACCACCGTCAGCTTACACTGCTAGAAAGAGCCAGGCTCAGGTCAGCCTGATGGACCACCGTCACCTTACACTGCTAGAAAGAGCCAGGCTCAGGTCAGGACCACCGTCACCGTACACTGCTAGAAAGAGCCAGGCTCAGGTCAGCCTGCAGGGAGTAGTGTAAACCACACACAACCCATGAGAAGGTTCAGTCCCAACCTCAGAATGACAATGGCAGCTTCCTTCTTGCACAGGGCACCGACGAGGCCATGTCCAGACTGTACTGCAAGAGTACGCAAAGACCTAATACAACCCTATGAGAGAGCCCTGGTCAATCTTTGGTCCTGCCAAGAATAGTTTACCATATACAACCCTTAAACAAAACGGGTGAAACCCCATCCGGTCAGCGGTGGCTTCTACCCGACACAGCCTGTGAGAGGGGCAAGCTTCAACCTGCCATACCAGAGGCTGCTTCTACCTCAACCATCAGTCAAGTGGGGCCAGTACCACCCTGCCTACCAATACCACTTCCACCGTACAGAGCCTGTAAGGCGGTATGCGAGCTTCCACATCATACAGCCTGAGAGCTCCGGTCCAGACTGTCCTACCACTTCCACCGTACAGACCCTGTATGGCGGTATGTGAGCTTCGTACGGTCAGCTCCCACACCATACAGCTGGAGAGCTCCGGACCAGTCCATCTAACCAATACCACTTCCACCATACAGGGCCTGTAAGGCGGTATGCAAGCTTCCACATCATAGAGTCTGAAAGTTCCAGTACAGCCCATCCAACCAATACCACTTCCACCGTACAGACCCTATATGGGGGGGTATGTGAGCTTCGTACGGTCAGCTTCCACACCATACAGCTGGAGAGCTCCGGACCAGTCCAACTACGGCAAGGGCCAGGTTCTGCATCATTCAGCCTGAGAACCCAGATCCAGCCTGTCCTACTAGTGACACTTCCAGTCTATAGACCCTGTAAGGAGGTATGTTAGCGTCATGCAACTATGTTCCACATCATACAGCCTGGGAACCCAGGTCAAGAATGACCTGCCAGTGACACTTTCACTTTACTTAGGTCATCAGCGTGGCTGCGCAAAGCTTCATCCAGCCAGAGGAAAAAACCGGAGTGAAGTCAAATTCTTCATCTATCACGTGAGACCCCCCCCCAGAGCTTGGGTAGGAGTTAAAAGCCTCTACCACGTCAGACCCCCCTGAGCTTGGGGTGGGAGTTAAAAGCCTCTATCACCTGAGACCCCCTTAGCTTGGGGTAGGAGTTAAAAGCCTCTATCAGGTGAGATCCCTTGAGCTTGGGTGGGAGTTAAAAGCTGATCTGCGAGGGAACTGGAGTAAAAGGACCCAGCGGGAAGAGTAGTTGGGATTAGGGCACCAAGCCGCAGGCGACAGGTCAACAGGTCCCAGAGCTAGAGGAGCGTAGGTAAGGAGGGCGCGTGGCTCAGGGATCAGTGGATAAGTAAGCAGAGGCCCAGGGACAGAGAAAGGAGCATTGAGGCAGGGACTTGGGAATCAGTGGGAGAAGAGTCCGAAGTCCGACTCATTGGAGATCCACAGGAAGGAGATAAAGGGCCAGTAGATATGGTGAAGGAAGAAAAGCTTAAAGACTGGGGCCTGGGATCTCAGGCTCCTAAGCAAAGGTACCCAAGCACTTGAAACTGGAACCCACAAATGAGATGAACCCAAAGAGTAGCACTTGAATACCCTTGACCGAGAGCGCAGAACTGGAAGACTTGGGTCACAGAGGGAGAGGAGCCTAGAGTCAAACACTAGAGGACAGAATCCATGGCGGGGGCAATCCTAGGGTCTGGGGACAGTGGCTGCAGAGAAAGAGGATTCCAGGTACCTGACCTTACAGGTCTCTTGGGAGACCCTGCTGGTGGGGGTGGAAAGGGGAGCTCTCATCATCAGACAAAGTCCAAGGTTGAAGGATACATGCACCCCAGAGGCAGGTGCACCCAAGACTCAGGGAGGTGGGGAGCCAGGCTGCCGGGGTCTGATAAAGGGGCACTGGATCTCTGCAAGGACATGTTAACAGGTCTGGCTGGAGCAGCATACACTTCATCACAGAAACAAAGCTCTTGAGCACTGTTCACAGAGTCTATTCTAGAGCAGGCATACAGGCGGAGGAGCGTGCAATGAGTCGTGTAAGTCTGCATTGCAGACACCGCCAGAGTGGGTGTTCATCAGGTGTCTTTGGTCGTCACAGGTACACAGCTATAGTGGAAGGAGAGGATCCACAGATTCTTCTTGCTCATCGCGAACACACAGCTCCAGAACGGGTGTTCACAGACTTTTGTCGATCATCACAAGCAGACCGCTCTAGAGTCGGTGTAGACAGAGTCTAGTTGATCCTCACAAGCACCGAGCTGCAGGGCAGGCGTTCAGAGGGTTCTTGGTCATCACAGGCACTCCACTCAGAGAGGTTTTCACTGAGTTTTGTTGATCGTCACAGGCACCCAGCTAAGGAGAGGGTATTCACAGAGACTTCTTGATCATCACAAGCAGAGAGCTTTAAAGTCTGTGTAGACAGAGTCTTGTTTGTCAGCTCCAGAGAATGTGCGCACAGAAGGATGTTGGTCGTCACAATCACACAGCTACGTAGTAAGTGTTCACGGAGTCTAGATATGCACACAGCTCCATAGTAAGTGTTCACGGAGTCTAGATATGCACACAGCTCTGTAGTACTTGTTCACTGAGTCTAGATATGCACACAGCTCCGTAGTAAGTGTTCACAGAGTCTAGATATGCACACAGCCCCGTAGTAAGTGTTCACGGAGTCTAGATATGCACACAGCTCCGTAGTAAGTGTTCACGGAGTCTAGATAAGCACACAGCTCCGTAGTAAGTGTTCACGGAGTCTAGATATGCACACAGATCCAGAGAAGGTTTTCACAGAGGGCTGTTGGTGATCACTAACACTCAGCTCCAGAGACGGAGTTCACAGAGAGTTCTTGGTCACCACAAGTCCTCCGCTCCGGAGCAGGTGTTTCCAGAGTCTTTTTGGTCATCACAGGCGTACAGCTCTTGGGGTCTTGCGGTGGCACGTAGTCCATGAGTAGCTTTGCTTTTCATAAGTACACAGCTCAGGGGTAGGTGTTCACAGCGTCTCGTTGGTCCTCGCTGGCACACAACCCTCCAGCTCCAGTGCCTCGGGCCACCCTTCATACTTATTTGTGGCCTTGCTGTTCTTCATGTGCTACAAAACAAAAGAAGAAACAGGTGTCTGTTACATTAGTTTAACAGTATTTGACTTGAATAGGTGTGTTTTACATTAATATTACAGTACGGTACTTGAGCAGCCGCGCGTCACATTAGTATTACAGTACGGTACTTGAGCAGCCGCGCGTCACATTAGTATTACAGTACGGTACTTGAGCAGCCGCGCATCACATTAGTATTACAGTACGGTACTTGAGCAGCCGCGCGTCACATTAGTATTACAGTACGGTACTTGAGCAGCCATGCGTCACATTAGTATTACAGTACGGTACTTGAGCAGCCGCGCGTCACATTAGTATTACAGTACGGTACTTGAGCAGCCGCGCGTCACATTAGTATTACAGTACGGTACTTGAGCAGCCGTGCGTCACATTAGTATTACAGTACGGTACTTGAGCAGCTGCGTGTCACATTAGTATTACAGTACGGTACTTGAGCAGCCGCGTGTCACATTAGTATTACAGTACGGTACTTGAGCAGCCGTGCGTCACATTAGTATTACAGTACGGTACTTGAGCAGCCGCGCGTCACATTAGTATTACAGTACGGTACTTGAGCAGCCGCGCGTCACATTAGTATTACAGTACGGTACTTGAGCAGCTGTGTGTTACATTTTCTTTTTTAACGTTATCATTTTCCGACATATACAAAGCAATGTCAATTCCACAGTTGTTCCTGCACTATCCTGTTAACAGTTTAAACATTTGGCATCTTGCCATGATCTACAAAGAAAGGTACGACAAAGTGACACCAAATTATACAATGTCTGACCCGTACATATTAGTCTTCTCGGTGCACATCATCCCAGGGTTAAGGCATATCCATCTCCAGAACATGCCTGAAAACATATAAACAATACATTCCAATTTCCAACTTTCAACCCACGCCAGCTGGAACTATACCATCAGGAGTATGACTAGGGGCACCGGCTCCGAGTTCTGCAAATCTGTCTTGAGCGGATCCCAGATCTCTTTTGGTCTGGATTTGGGTGGGAGCAACGTGGCACATAATTCACAATTTGTGTTGCAATAAGTGAGACTGGCAAGCCATGCACCTTTTGTAGGAAGCGGTTTCCTACCCCATCTAAGAGTTACCTTGCGCTTAACGAAAAGTAACGCTAGCGCAATAAACCTGCGTAGCTTCTTGGGTATATTATATACATATCCCAGGAGTGCGACCTCTGGGAGGGGTCTTTAGTCAACAGAGCCATCCGGGATATCATGTCAAAAATGGCAACCCAGAACTCCGCAATCCCATGGCAAGTTCAAGTCAAATGGGGAAAATCTGCATAAGGGCTACCACACTTGCGGCAATTATGAGGCCGGGACAGGTCGATAGTGTGCAGCTTGGCCGGCGTCATATACACTCTCCATAGATATTTAAAATGTATTAACTTGTGCCTGATGTTAAGGGAAATTTCCCTAATCTGAGAACAACAGTATGCCCACTGGTCACCAAGAATAGGACGTCCCAGATCACTCTCGCACCTTAGTATCATGGCTCGGGATCAAGGTCATGGTGGCCTTGTATAACCTAGAAATCAGTCGAGTCCCATCAGAGTTTGTTATCAAAAGGGATAGAGGTTCATAGGACTGTGGTTCCAGTGGATATTCCAATAATTTAGCACGCAGAGCCCTGCGCACCCTACTGGAAAAAACGGACAGATCGGCTCCTCGACACCCCCCCCCCCCCCATTATGAAATACCTGCCCGTTTGGGAACAAGTAACCAAACTTTGTCATGGAGTGGGATTTAAGTACTCAAACAACTAATTTCTCTTCAGTAATGGAGAGCCATGGATTGTGAGCTATGGGAATTTCAGAAAAATACAGGGATCCGCTCACCGCAACTTGCGATTATTTGCGCCACGCCCAGCTCGTAGTGGACACTGTCTGAATATCTCTAGGGTCGCGAGGAAACCCCTGGCGCAAAATGGCATGAAGCGGAGTTGGGAGCACCAGATCGGATTCAGGCTTACTGTAGGGAATACGCGCATCGGGATGGTACTATGAGTGGGCAAAACTACTCTGCGCCACTAAGTAATACATTCTAAAGTCCTGGGCCCCCAGCCCTCCCCTTTCATATGATAAAGTCATGGTATCCCATCGAATCCTGGGTCTTTTGCTGCCCCACGTGAGCCTGATAAGATATGATCTAAGAGTCTTAAAAAAACTATCAGGGAGCGGGATAAGGATATTGTGAAACATGTACAGAAACTTTGGAAGAACAATTACCTTCATAAGCGCAATTCTACCAGACATGGAGAGTGGGAGCCCTTTCCATCGTTCTACCTGGGCATCAAGCTTGTGTATAGCCGACCCATAGTTCAGCCTCACCATACGGTCCGCCTCTCTATGAATCTGGATACCCAAACACCTGACTGAGTCATGACACCATTTCAGCGGGAACTCGCACTCCGATTCAATGGTGTCCGTCGTCAAGGGGAGTAATTCGTACTTGCTCCAGTTTATGCCCAGCCCCGAATAAACTAAAGCGAAGAATCTCTCTGATAAGTGGATCCAAATGGTCCTGTGGTCGTCGGACATACAACACAATGTCATCCACATAAAGCAAGGCCAGGAGAGGACCTGTATTGAACTGGATACCTCTATGAAGATCTTTCTCGTGAAAGTGGCGGACCAAAGGGTCCAGAGCCAGAAAGAAAAGTAAGGGAGATAGAGGGCAGCCTTGCCTAGTACCACGTGTAACCGGGGTGGACAGATTGCCATTCAGGCGGAGTCTAGCCGTGGGAGAGGCATAGAGCAATGCCGTAAGGTCTCTAAAGCCTTTGTGGCTGCCTAATATCCTCATCACGGCCCATATAAAGGGCCATTCCAAGGAATCAAACGCCTTTTCTGAGTCAAGTAGGACCGCCACAGCTGGGACCTCCGGCGAAATTCTATAAAACACTGCAAACAATGTACACAAATTTAACGCCATAAACCTATGGGGGACGAAGCCAGACAGCACTGGGGATATAATGCGGTCCAAGAGCATCGCCAGTTGCAACGCAATCATTTTAGCAAGGATTTTATAGTCCAAATGTAAAAGTGATAGCGGTCTATAAGAGCCGCAGCTCGGTGGGTCCTTGCCAGGCTTGGGCAGCAAGACGATTACTGCCTCATGAAGCGTGGGAGGCAACATTTTATTTTCCGGGGCTTCATTATAAACCTCAAGAAGGTACGGGCGACTAGGTCTTTATAATGTTTGTAAAATATGCCTGTAAAGCCATCGAGTCCTGGCGCTGTAGTACCATTTAAGGCATTTATGGCGTTGACAATCTCTTCCTTAGAAAATGGCTTTGCTAAAAACTTTTGCATATATTCCTCTAACCCTACCATGGCGATCTCATTTAAGTATGACCTGCAGTCTCCATCGTCCTGCCTAGTGCACGCTGTGTATGAAGCGGTGTAGTACTGACGGAATTCGCGCATAATCTCAGGTGTCTCCGTGTGAACCTGCCCATCTTCAGAGCGGATAGATGCAAGGTAAGCTTTCCCGACGCAAAGCCACAACAGTTGTGCCTGTGTGCGAACCCGGTCTGTCCCCTTCGCCGTACCACAGAGCAGTAGCATATTTCCCCCAAAAATGTATTTCACTGTCCGCGGCTTCCCTGAACTCAGTCAGCAACAGCAAGCGACTCGCTTGCTTAGCAGGGTCTGGGTGCTTAAGTTGTTCTTTGTCCAAGACCTTTAGACGGTCCTCCACGTGAGCAATTGTGCTTCGCAGTGATTTAAGCGTCCCAGCATGCTTAGCAATGCATTCCCCCCTTATATATGCCTTGAATGCCTCCCACACCGTTGCCCATGTACTGACGGAGCCCACATTTAAGTCAAAGTATGTCACTATTGACTCCTGAATCTCAGCCGAGAAAACCGAATAGTTTAAAGCCTGTCCCGGGAATCTCCACTGCCTTTCGGTACCCTCTGGTCTGGGTAGTCGGATATGCATGATGACCGGTGAATGGTCAGAGTATGTGCGAGGCAAATGAATCATGGAGCGGACCAGGGGCCCATAGTATGTGACAGCAGCCAGTAGTCCAGACGTGTCCAAGTGTTGTGGGGGCCGAACAGTGACTGTTTGCTGCCTCAGTTGGAAAACACATGCGCCATATGCCCACTAGACCGATAGCGTCACAATGTCACAAAGCACCCCACTAGCTCGAGGTTTCGTGGCAGCGGAATCTGCTGTGCTGTAAATTTTAGGCTGCAAAAGAAGGTTAAGATCCCCCGTAAGCAAATGTAATCGGCTCCTAAAGGGAGCAACAGGGTATGTAAAGTATGGAAAAAACCGGGGTCATCCACATTCGGCACATAAATGCACAATAAAACGATATTGTAACCCATTAGCCTCCCTGCTACCAAAGTGAAACGGCCTGCACTATCAGTATGCAGGTGATTTAATTGGAAGGGCAATCGCTTGTGTATAAGTATGGCAGTTCCACTGGAATAAGAGCTTTAGTTTGCAAAACAGCGGTGTACGCAAATGTGGTTGGGGCAGTAGGGGATAAATGTGTCTCCTGATTGATTGAGGTGCAGTTATATTTTAGGAATGTCTTAAATCTTTTCTAGACAACACTCCTGGAACCTTATGACCAAACCCACCTGGGTTCCGGTTCACGTAGTCTGGCTGTGTAATCAGAGCATTTTTCTTGTTTGGAATTGCAAATAATTCTATTTCTGAAAGACATTAACCTATATATGGCAACCCAGCGCTGATGACTCATTTGCTATTTTCCAGAAACATCCTGCTGAACACATCTACTTTGACGTCTGGCCTCATGGCCAACGAACGGCTGAGATCTCCAGGCTCCTGCGAGTGGCCGACGTTAAAGAGTCTGAGTTCTGAGGGATGGACTCCTCGCTCGCGGATCTTCCTGCGGGTTCAGATAACATGTGATGCTTCGGTTTGCACCAGAACTGATTTATCTGGGAACAAAGGGGTGGTTTTAGGACATGCTCCACTCTGAAGGCCTGTTCCAGGGGTATTGTTTGATGCAAAGGAGCCCCTGCAACCTGGCTCTTTTGCCAACACCACCCTGGGTATAACATGAGCCTGCTGCAGTTTGGCTTCCTGCTTCCCTTAGTTGGAGGCCTCTGCTCTTCCAGGCACTGCTGAAGGCTCCTGAGGTTTGGCCTCTGCTCTTCCAGGCACTGCTGAAGGCTCCTGAGGTTTGGCCTCTGCTCTTCCAGGCACTGCTGAAGGCTCCTGAGGTTTGGCCTCTGCTCTTCCAGGCACTGCTGAAGGCTCCTGAGGTTTGGCCTCTGCTCTTCCAGGCACTGCTGAAGGCTCCTGAGGTTTGGCCTCTGCTCTTCCAGGCACTGCTGAAGGCTCCTGAGGTTTGGCCTCTGCTCTTCCAGGCACTGCTGAAGGCTCCTGAGGTTTGGCCTCTGCTCTTCCAGGCACTGCTGAAGGCTCCTGAGGTTTGGCCTCTGCTCTTCCAGGCACTGCTGAAGGCACCTGAGGTTTGGCCTCTGCTCTTCCAGGCACTGCTGAAGGCTCCTGAGGTTTGGCCTCTGCTCTTCCAGGCACTTCTGAAGGCTCCTGAGGTTTGGCCTCTGCTCTTCCAGGCACTTCTGAAGGCTCCTGAGGTTTGGCCTCTGCTCATCCAGGCACTGCTGAAGACTCCTGAGGTATGGCCTCTGTTGGGTATAGGATGCTGTGGAGTCCATTAGTGAAGAGATGTGATGTGCCATGGTGAGGTGAGGTAAGGACATGGAAGTATCACATTTTAATAGGTTTCTCGCTTGGTGTGAGCGCTGAAGCAGGTTAATCCAAAGAAGGGCAGATTTGGAATGTTGTGTTGTGGACCTGGTTGGATAAAAGTCAAATGTAGACAACAAGGCCTTTTACCGGAAGCCCCAGACTAGAAGGCAGCGACTGACACATTTGACAGAACAGGAGCAGGGGTGATCTGGGGGAAACCAGGGGTGATCTGGTGGAAACCAGGGGTGATCTGGTGGAAACCAGGGGTGATCTGGTGGAAACCAGGGGTGATCTGGTAGGAACCATGTAACCGCTCAGGGGCAGCACCGACTAAAGCAAGGTGCAGTGTGTAGAAGAGCGCAGAAACTCTAGCCATGGAGTCTTTGATAAACTTAAGCTCCTACCACATAATTACGGCTCATATTGCCATTAAGGCTTGAGAACTAGAAGATTTTAAAGCTATGGAAAGGTCTAGATGAACAAGTTACTTACCTTCGGTAACGCTTTTTCTGGTAGATACAGTATCTGCCTGTGGATTCCTCACCTTGTGAATATCCCCCTTGCGTCAGCAACGTTTGGAAATGTTCTTTGTAGCACGCCGGCGTGGACGACGTCATAGGAGCACGACATCGCGTGCGACTCCGTCTGACGTCACCGACTCCTTATAAGACCCACGTCGGCGTGATGACGTCAGTTCCGCCCTTTTTTCCGTGCCTTCGAGGCACCCGGACGGACCAATGACAGGAAATATACATATATACAGTGTACATAGTACATACAAACCAAAATAGCACACATAGTGCGTAACAAAGGTATCAAAAACCCAATATATATACAATAAATATACAAATAAACCCAGGTATAGCAGAATGGACAACGGGGAGGCGGGTGGGCATGTGAGGAATCCACAGGCAGATATAGTATCTACCAGAAAAAGCGTTACCGAAGGTAAGTAACTTGTTCTTCTGATAGATACATCTGCCGTGTGGATTCCTCACCTTGTGAATAGAGTCCCACAGCAGTCCCCACTCCCGGAGGAGGGTGTCCAATCTGCTATACCAAGAAATCTTGGAGGACAGAACGCGCGAAGTGGCTGTCCCTCCTCACCTCAGTATCCAAGCGGTAGTGCTTCGCGAAAGTGTGGAGGGAGGCCCAAGTCGCGGCTCTGCAAATATCCTCAACAGGTACACCTCTAGACAAAGCAGATGTTGCAGACTTTGCTCTAGTTGAATGTGCTCTAATACCCTCAGGAGGGTCCTTACCCGCCAGGGAGTAGCAAATCTTGATACACAGGATTATCCACCTGGAGAGTGTGTGCTTGTGCACCGCTCTGCCTTTTTTGCAGCCAGAAAAACCCACGAAGAGTTGATCATCAACACGATAGTCTTTAGTCCTATCGAGATAGAAACTGACTGCTCTCTTCGGGTCCAAACGATGAAGTCTCTCCTCCTCCTTGGAAGGGTGAGGGGGAGGATAAAAAGTAGGAAGGGTAATGGATTGTCCTAGATGGAAGGGAGTTACCACCTTAGGCAGAAAAGCAGCCCTGGTCCTGAGAACCATTCTTTCAGCATGAATGGTCATGAATGGGGGCTTAGAACTAAGAGCCTGAAGCTCACTTACCCTCCTTGCCGAGGTAATTGCAACCAAGAAGACAGTTTTAAAAGAAAGAAGCCTCATGGGACACTTGTGCAAGGGTTCGAAGGGAGAACCCATCAAATAGGTTAACACAAGATTCAAATCCCAATGAGGAACAACAAACGGAGAAGGAGGGAACTTATTAGTGAGACCCTTCAAAAATCTTAAAACCACTGGAGACTTAAAAAGAGAGGGCTGATCCGGCAAACAGAGAAATGCCGATAAGGCTGAAAGATACCCCTTGACCGTGGCAACAGCAAATCCTTGCTGCGCCAGAGAAAGAGCAAACTGCAAAATGTCAGACAAATGAGCCTTCAAAGGGTCAACATCTCTCTCCCTACACCAAGAGACAAATTTAGACCACCTATACGAATAAATGGACTTAGTGGAGTCACGCCTGGCTGACAAGATGACATCCACCACATCGCGAGGGAGAGAAAAAGAATTCAAGTTGCCCCGTTCAATCTCCAGGCATGAAGGTGTAAGGTCTGGAGGTGGGGGTGTAAAACCTGACCCTCCATCTGAGAGAGGAGGTCTGCCCTGAAAGGGAGACGGAGCGGCGGGTGAGAGGAGAGGTGGAGAAGGTCCGTGTACCACACCATTCTTGGCCAGTCCGGGGCGACCAATATGACTTGGGCTCGGTCCTGGCGAATCTTCCTCAGAACCCGAGGAATCAAGGGTATGGGGGGAAACGCGTAAAGGAGTTGATTTCCCCAACTCAACTGAAACGCGTCCCCCAGAGCTCCTTGCATCGGATACTGGAGACTGCAGAATGACAGGCAGTGAGCATTCTCGCGAGTGGCGAACAGGTCCACCCGAGGAGTCCTCCACATCTGAAAGATGTCGTGAACAACCTCCGGGTGAAGCCTCCACTCGTGGTCGGCAGAGAACTGCCGACTGAGACTGTCCGCTCGCACGTTTAGAACTCCGGCCAGATGATTTGCCATCAGACAAATCTGATGGTCCTGAACCCAGGACCAGAGACGCAGAGCCTCTCTGCAGAGACACTGCGACCCTACTCCTCCCTGCTTGTTGATGTACCACATCGCGGTCGTGTTGTCCGTCAGGACCTGAACCGACAGACCGCGAAGGGAAGGGAGGAAAGCCTTGAGCGCCAGACGTATCGCCCGCAATTCCAAAAGGTTGATGTGAAGCAACCTTTCCTCTGGAGACCAAAGACCCTTGACCATGCCATTTCCCTCCTGAGGCACAGCCGGGAGAGGAACCACGCTGCTTAAAAAATTGTTATTTTGCACTTATTGAAGTTTTAAATGTGTTTTTAAATACCTGTAACTTCCTGATTCCCCAGAGCGGAGCCAGCGCTCAGAGGGAGTGCCCTCCTCAGCCGCCATCGGCCACGAGGAAGCGAGGGACACGCCCCCCCCTCGTAGCCACGCCCACTTCGGAGATATATAGCGCGCTGACCACTAGCTCGCTGTATGCCATTTCCCTCCTGAGGCACAGCCGGGAGAGGAACCACGCTGCTTAAAAAATTGTTATTTTGCACTTATTGAAGTTTTAAATGTGTTTTTAAATACCTGTAACTTCCTGATTCCCCAGAGCGGAGCCAGCGCTCAGAGGGAGTGCCCTCCTCAGCCGCCATCGGCCACGAGGAAGCGAGGGACACGCCCCCCCTCGTAGCCATGCCCACTTCGGAGATATATAGCGCGCTGACCACTAGCTCGCTGTATGCCATTTCCCTCCTGAGGCACAGCCGGGAGAGGAACCACGCTGCTTGAAAAATTGTTATTTTGCACTTATTGAAGTTTTAAATGTGTTTTTAAATACCTGTAACTTCCTGATTCCCCAGAGCGGAGCCAGCGCTCAGAGGGAGTGCCCTCCTCAGCCGCCATCGGCCACGAGGAAGCGAGGGACACGCCCCCCCTCGTAGCCACGCCCACTTCGGAGATATATAGAGCGCTGACCACTAGCTCGCTGTATGCCATTTCCCTCCTGAGGCACAGCCGGGAGAGGAACCACGCTGCTTGAAAAATTGTTATTTTGCACTTATTGAAGTTTTAAATGTGTTTTTAAATACCTGTAACTTCCTGATTCCCCAGAGCGGAGCCAGCGCTCAGAGGGAGTGCCCTCCTCAGCCGCCATCGGCCACGAGGAAGCGAGGGACACGCCCCCTACACCCTCCCAATAAATATGTGTATGCACAGGAAGCGCAGCGGACGAGCGCAGCGGGCGCGACGAATGCGCGCCGAAGGCGCGCATAAGGCAAGCTCGTCTGCGCTCGTCCGCGCCGAGTCCGGGCCAGGGGCCAGCTCCCCTGCCCCCCCAACAACCCATCGCATCTCCTATAGTGCTGACTTCCTCCATAGTCTGAGGGCCCCCATGGACAATCATTGTTGTCACAGACTCTTCGCCGACAACCTACCTCAACTATGTCCAGAGTGCCGCAAACCCCTCAAACCCACTATAACCGTCAAACCACTCGACAATTGTCGGATGTTTTTGCTGAACTGCCGCTCCCTTCCCAAACATTCAGCCGAAATAATGTTATTAATAGATGAACACTCACCTGATATTCTGTTCCTTACAGAAACCTGGCTTTCCCTGGAAGCCGACCCAGCCGTAATAGCTGCGCTTCCTGCAGGGTTTCAAATCCTGCGCCAGGACCGGCCAAAAGGGAGGGGAGGTGGCCTAGCTATAATACACAAAGAACAGTTCAACTGCAGAGTGGTTGCTGAAACCATTCTAGACTGTGAAAATCTTACCTTTAATATAGAACTGTCCCCCAATAAGTGCCTTTCAGGCACCCTGATTTATCGACCACCAGGCCCCCCGAGACAGTTCCACGTCAGCTTACCCACTAATGTATCCGAACGTATCATTTCTTCACCCAACTTTATCCTGTTAGGTGATTTTAACTTTCACTTTGATTCACCCTCAGACCTTACTGCTTCGACTCTAACAAGCGACCTAGCAGCTCTGTTACTCTCACAACGGGTTACCCTGCCCACACACGTAAAAGGCCATTTGCTCGACCCAGTCTTTACCAACTGCATCGATCTCCTTACCAGCCGCCCCATACCCCTTCCATGGACGGATCAATTCCCGATCCCCATCAATTGGACTATCCCTAAGCCCCCTGAACATATCCCCATTACTAGATTCAGGAGAACTTGGTCCCATCTAGCGATTGACAGGTGGACCAACGCACTCACAGAGACCCGTCCCATGATCACGGAGAACCCCGATTCAGCCAATCTGGCCTACGTCAACTGGATTTCCCAATCCCTTGACATCGCCCTCCCGAAAAAGGAAATCACGCTTAAACGCCCCCACAAAACTGCCCCGTGGTACACGGAGAATCTGAGAGAGAAAAAACGGTGCTGTAGGCAACGCGAAAGACGCTGGCGAATTGACTACTCAGTGGCAGATAAAACCCGTTACCGAGAAGCTATTAGTAACTACAAAAACCTGATAAAGGAAGCCCAGGCCGCCTACTTCTCGGAGAAAATTGTCCTTGCCAAATCAAAGCCGAAGGAAATTTTCAAAATCATAAATCTACTCACTAAACCCCCCCCCCAGTCCATCAGTGGACAAGCCTGTTTCCCACTGCAACAAAGTCGCAGAATTTTTCCATCAGAAAATTAGTTCCATCTACTCTGCCTTCCCCCGGACCAACTCCCCTCCGTCAATTACGCCTCCACATCCTGTTGAGCCTACGTGTAATTCCCAATCACCCACGCTGTGTCACTTCCCTCCACTGGAACTTGCCCTTTTGGAGTCCTTGGCACGCAAGGTTAAATCCGGTTCCCCCAATGATCCTGCCCCCCCAGAGATAATGATGACAGCCGCCCAAACCACCCTGCCCACACTAAGGGAAGTGCTAAATACTTCCATCTCCAAGGGCACAGTTCCCACAGTCTGGAAGCAGGCCATGGTGAAGGCCCTGTTGAAAAAGCCCAGCCTGGACCCTTCGGATATGAGCAATTACCGCCCAATATCCCTGCTCCTCTGGGCGAGCAAGGTCCTGGAGAAATACATAAATCTCCAACTCACCAACTTTCTAGAAACACACCTTCTTCTGGACCCCACCCAAACCGGCTTTAGACCCAAACACGGGACCGAGACCGCCCTCCTCATGGTCACCGAGGAGGCAAGGAAAATCCTAGATCAGGGAGGATCAGTGGCAGTGATTCTCCTTGATCTCAGTGTGGCCTTCGATACGGTCAGCCATGTTACCTTGCTGGACCGTATGGCCCAGGTTGGGATCAGGGGCAGAGCTTGGTCTTGGTTCCGGTCTTTCCTGGAGGATAGATCTTTCCAGGTGTTTGATGGTGATTCAGTTTCCACCAGCATTCCCCTGAACTGTGGCGTCCCCCAGGGATCCTCTCTGAGCCCGGCTCTCTTCAATCTGTACATGAGGCCACTAGCTGATGTCGTCCGTCCGTTTGGGATTAAGATCATTTCCTACGCGGACGACACGCAGCTAGTGGTCTCCCTTACACAGGAGACCAATCTACCTGTACAGAGCGGACTCAGGGAGTGTCTAGAGGAGGTAAAATCCTGGATGTCCTTATCATCCTTGAAACTAAACGGAGACAAGACCGAGCTTATGGTTCTCGGCAACTCGGTCTCCAGCCTCCCGACCACTCTGTGCCACCCAGTATGGGCCCTCCACCTACCCCCAAAAACAGTATTAAAAGTTTGGGAATATGGATGGATAGATCACTCTCTTTCGATGTACAATCCACCAAACTCTCGGCCACCTGCTTTGGCATCATGAAGATGCTTAAGAAAATTTTCCCCCTTCTTCCTATGGAGGCCAGGCAGGCAGCGATTCAAGGCCTGATTCAATCCCGCCTTGATTTTAATAACGTCCTCTACCTCGGAGCCCCAGAATCCACTCTGAGGAGGTTGCAGATAGCGCAAAATTGTGCTGCACGTCTGCTACTTGACATCCCTCGCAGACAGTCAGTCAGATCCGGGTTGGTCTCTCTCCACTGGCTACCTGTGCGTCAAAGGGTGCTGTTCAAAGCCTTATGCATAGCCCACCAGTCTTTTTGGAACTCTGGCCCCAAGATCACACAGGACCTAATCCATCACTACAGACCCAACAGGAACCTAAGATCAGATCAGTCTTTCTTAGCAGTCACCCCGAGAGTAAGGAGATCCAGAGCTGGAGGTAGGTCTTTTTCCTACAATGCGGCGAGGGCCTGGAACACCCTTCCACCGCATCTAAGATCCAACTCTAACCTTACGACATTCCGCAAACAATTGAAAACCCTCCTGTTTCATTCAGTCTAACCTCCCCCCTCTCCCGTGCTTCCCCCCTCTGTCGGATCTGGTATTCTCAGCGCTTGGACGCCTCTGGGCAGCAATTCGCGCTATATAAATCCACATCAAATCAAATCAAATCAAACCTCCAGGTCCCCCAGATGAGCACCCCACCCTAGAGTGGATGCATCCGTTATCACTGTAGCCACCGATGGAGGAAGTTGAAAAGACTTTCCTTGTGATAGATTGCCTTCCACGCTCCACCAAGACAGATCCGCCGCAGCTTCTCTGGAGATCCTCACTGACTCCCTGAGATCTCCGTTGTGCTGATACCACTGCCTGCGGAGGCACCACTGGAGCGCCCTCATGTGCCAGCGTGCATGGTTGACCAACAGAATGCAAGAAGCCATCAGACCGAGCAGGCGAAGGACATTCAGGACAAGAACGACCGCTCCATTGAAAAATAAAGGAATCATTTCTTGTATGTCGCGAATCCTTTGAGGTGGAGGGAATGCACGACATACAGTAGTGTCCAGTACAGCACCTATGAACAGGTTGCGCTGGGAGGGCACCAGGTGAGACTTGGGTACATTTATCGAAAAACCCAACCTGAACAACAACTGGGTTGTCTCTTGCAGATGATGAAGCACATTCTCCGGCGACTCCGCTTTGATCAGCCAGTCGTCTAGATAGGGGAACACAGGAATCCCCGATCTTCCGAGATGCGCAGCCACCACTGCCATCACCTTGGTGAAAACTCGAGGCGCAGTAGTAAGCCCAAAAGGAAGGACCGCAAACTGGTAGTGTTGCGATCCTACCGTAAAACGGAGATACTTCCTGTGCGACTTCAGAATGGGGATGTGAAAATACGCATCCTGCAAGTCGATCGACACCATCCAGTCTTCTTCCATCAGCGCTTGAAGAACCTGTGCAAGTGTGAGCATTTTGAACTTCTCCTGTTTGAGATAGAGGTTCAAAATCCTGAGGTCCAGGATTGGCCGAAGCCTGCCATCCTTCTTGGGAATCAGGAAATACCGGGAGTAGCACCCCTGACCCCTCTCCTGCTCCGGAACCACCTCTATCGCATCCTTTCTGAACAGTGCCAGGACTTCTTCCTGCAGGAGAAGCAGGTGTTCCTCCGAACAATAACCTTGGCAAGGAGGGTAATTGGGAGGGAACTCCTGGAAGGGAAGGGCATACCCATTTTCTACGAGATTGAGAACCCAAAGATCTGATGTAACCGATTCCCAATCCCATAGAAAATGAGTAAGCCGACCCCCCACCGGACCCGCATGACCCTGAATGGTGGATCTAGGACTGCTTTGCTGTTGTAGGTGGGGGGTGGGTATTAGAGGAGGAAGTAGAGGAGGAGGAGGCTTGGCGTCCACGAGCACGTCCCCTTGGTTTGCCTCAGTATGATTTATACAAAGGGTTCTGCTGCTGTTGTTGCTGCTGGCCTTGCTTATAGGAACAAAAAGTGGATCTACCAAATCCTCTAAACTTCCTAGTGGCAGAACCTCTAGCTTGAAGACCCAAAGATCTTGCTGTAGCCCGGCTATCTTTGAATCTCTCCAAAGCCACATCCGCCTTCTTCCCAAAGAGGCCAGTCCCATCAAAAGGTAAGTCTATTAAAGTGGATTGAACGTCTGCTGAAAAGTCAGAAGATTTTAGCCATGCAGCCCTTCTGGTGGCAACAGTGGAACCCATAATTCTGGCAACAGAGTCTGCCGTGTCCATGCCACTCTGAATGACTAAGCGGGCTGCAGCTTGAGTGTCGGAGACTACTTCATTAAAGGTTTTCCTATCATCCTCAGGAAGCTTAGATGACAGTTGCTTCACAGAGTCCATCAAAGCATGTACATATCTCCCTAGCAGACAAGTAGCATTAGTAGATTTTAGAGCCATGCTACTTGATGAGAAAATCTTTTTAGCAGATTGGTCCAACTTCTTTGAGTCCTTGTCTGCTGGTACTTGAGGAAATGAACCTGCCGATCTGTTGGAACAAGCGGCCTGTACCACCAAGCTCTCAGGAGAAGGATGTGAAGAGAGGAACTCGGGGTCACCAGGTGCCACTCTGTAACGTCTCGCTACAGATCTGGAAACCGCCGGAGCAGTCAAAGATTTCTTCCAAACTTCCATTATTGGCTCAGTTAAAGCCTCAGTGAATGGAAGTGTAGGCTCTATAATGGATGAGGGTGAATGTAAAACCTCTGTAAGAATATTAGGTTTGTATTCAACAGTAGGTAATGTCAGATTAAGTAGATCTGCAGCCTTTCTAATCACAGTGTGGTAAGGTGTCACGTCCTTTGACGGTGTATCAGAAACTGATGGTAAACCCCATTCCGGAGAAAGTTCTAGACCACTGGCACTATGAAGGTCGTCAAAACAGTCTCCTTGATCCAGAAGTTCACCTTCCTCCACTTCAGGATCTTCGAACTCCTTTTCTTCCAAGAGGCGTTGAGCTCTGCGCCTCGACCATTCGATACGAATCGAAGTCGATGGATCCGGCAACGACTCCGACGGAGTCGGACCCGGCGTCGAGTGAGGAGCCGGGGCAGCAGGAGGATGAGATTCACGAATCGGCGTGGTACCTCGATTAGACTCACGAGGTCAATCCGGAGTTGGCGAAGCCGTATGCGGAGTCGACGACCTCGGTGGAGCCGTACCGAGCCAAGGTGTAAAAGGCGTCGGCATAAACGGCATAAAGGGAGCCGGGGCGTAAGATTGAGGAATGCCCAAGTTGAAAGACAATGGACCCACGGGACCAACTGGTGCACCAGTGGGGTACATTGCTCTAGTATAGACTCCAAACAGCGCATTAAGAAAATGCAAGGGGTCTTGTCCCGGACCAGGAAAGGGAGGATACGAACCAGTTGGTTGTTCCGAAGGAGGTTGCTCCGACATCGGTTCATCCTGGTTTACAGGGACTTCTACCGGAGTCGAAGTCTGAGGAACTTCTTCTTCTACTTCATGATACGAAGAATGGTGCGATTCCGGATCAGGTTCTTGTTCCGGCGTCGGGGAACCTCGAAGAGATTGCAAAGGAGAAGGAGATACAAAGTCCTTATGATGTCTTCGAGACTTTTTCTTTGAATCCGAAGAATCTTTACCAGAGTGATGTCTCGAGCTATGTTTTCTCCTCTTGTGTTTCTTTTTTGAAGAGCCAGAAGCATGACCCGAAGCCGATTTGGATCCGGATCTTGACCTTTCCCTGGACCTCGACCTCGCTCTGGACCTCGACCTCGATCTCGACTTCGATCGCGACTTCTGTCTCGACTTCGAACGTCTGGACGTCGATCTCGAAGATCTATCAGCTTCTCTTCCTTTTACCTTCGCTAGAAGAAGTTTAGCTTCACGTTCACGTAAAGCCTTAGGGTTCATTTTGAAGCAGGATCGACAGTTCTTAACGTCATGGTCTGATCCAAGGCACCATAAACAATCACCATGCGGATCGGTGATCGACATCATGCGAGCGCATGACCCACACTGTTTGAACCCTGTCTTCCTCGACGACATTCTCGACGAAGAAGGAACACTCAACAGATGAAATAGTAACACTAAACAAAAGAAGATACTAAGTATCGCAGAAGATCCCAGAAACCATTAGCGTCGACGACGCAGAAAAAAGGGAACTGACGTCATCACGCCGACGTGGGTCTTATAAGGAGTCGGTGACGTCAGACGGAGTCGCGCGCGATGTCGTGCTCCTATGACGTCGTCCACGCCGGCGTGCTACGAAGAACATTTCTGAACGTTGCTGACGCAAGGGGGATATTCACAAGGTGAGGAATCCACACAGCAGATGTATCTATCAGAAAAATGCTTTCATTCCAGTGTCCAGAGAAATGCCATACTTGTCTGCAGGGTCACCCGCTGATAGCAACGTAGTGCACTACCCTGGCCGGTGGATGTGAAAATTGGATACTCCCAGACTATCTCTCACCTCCAGTTCTGTAAAAAGCTAAAGACATATCTATTCTGTTGAACATCCTTTAGCTACCTTCTCCTTTTTTCCTAACGCAAGAACACCTTCGGGTGACAGAAGTGCTATTCAAATAAATGAATAAATAAATACTTGATTTTGTGGTTTAATTTTTTTTTAAAGTCAGTCTTTAACTAGATGTTCCATCCAAATTCCATTAGTCAGCTGGCCGGATCTGATATCTGTTGATCTTGTGAAGCTGCTGGACTCGTTGGATTCCTGGAGGGATCTAGGACAGTTACCAGGTTGAGGCCGCGGTTTCTTCGCCTCCATGGATGTTCTGTCCCAAGCGATCAACACTTAGACCGGGTGTAAATCTAGGGGTCAGAAAAAAAGATAATCCTCCAAGTGTACACACACTAGTTGGAAGTGCTGACCTGGCAGGGTACCGAAAAGATTCTGAATGAACGAGACGGCAGCCGTTCAAGCACTGGCACAGCCAACACCGACAACCATGGGTCAGAACTGGAGGCAACATCATGCGGTCCGGTATGAGGGCGCAGACTGAGGACATTCAGGGAAACAAATCACCTATTGGGACTCAAGAGCCGCCACTCAGGGACCCTTGAGGCAACACTGGCAGTACTGAGAGGACCTGTGACCGTCCCAGGCGAGGGGAGCCGCCTCCTGTCCAGGGGAGTCCTAGATGAGAGTAGCTGTCACCCCCAGGTTTCTTTTGTAGAGTCAGCCAGTGGGGAGCAAAGAGTCACCCCTTGAGAACAGCAAGAGCTTCAGCACATGAGCTTATTTAAACTCCTCCGGCTGACTGTTGCGCGTCAAAGGGAATACCTGCTATTACCAAGGACGCGTCAGAGAATCACCTGCAAAGGAAACCAACACAGACGCGTCAGATGGAAGGCAGCTGAGCCCCTTTCCAGATGCCTCCCAGAACATCTGCACTGTTTGACCGGACCTGAGAGGAACTCCTGGGATTAGCCTGGTCAGAGAACTCATTCTCGAATGGATTGAGAACCTCGACATCCAGCCAGGAAAAAACGAGGACGCTGTACTGGGGCTGTCCGGCAGATCTAGGGCAACGTGGGTGGGGCTGCAAACAGGGATGCCGGTAAGCCAGAATCCAAAAAGCATTGGCAAAAACAACAGGTCTTGCCTATGTGAGATCTATTTATTGGTTTTGTTGGAGTGGAGTGCCATTGTGTGGAGTGGAGTGGCACTGGGTGGTGGGGAGAAAAGTTTTGTGGTGTGCAGTGGAGTAGAATTGTGTGACATGAAGTGGAATTGTGTGGAGTGGTATTGTGTGATGTGGAGTTGAATTGTACGACATGCAGTGGAATCGTTTTGCATGGAATTATGTGGCGTGGAATGGAAACCGAGTGCCTTGGCGTGGAACTGAGTAGCATGGAATTGAAATGTGTGGAGTAGAATTGTTTGCATGAAGTGCAATTGTGTGGAGTGGAATTGTGTGGAGTGGAATTGTGTGGAGTGGAATTGTGTGGTGTGGAGTGGAATTGTGTGGAGTGGAATTGTGTGGGGTGGAATTGTGTGGTGTGGAGTGGAATTGTGTGGAGTGGAATTGTGTGGAGTGGAATTGTGTGGAGTGGAATTGTGTGGAGTGAAATTGTGTGGAGTGGAATTGTGTGGAGTGGAATTGTGTGGTGTGGAATTGTGTGGTGTGGAGTGGAATTGTGTGGAGTGGAATTGTGTGGTGTGGAATTGTGTGGTGTGGAATTGTGTGGTGTGGAGTGGAATTGTGTGGAGTGGAATTGTGTGGTGTGGAATTGTGTGGTGTGGAGTGGAATTGTGTGGAGTGGAATTGTGTGGTGTGGAGTGGAATTGTGTGGAGTGGAATTGTGTGGAGTGGAATTGTGTGGAGTGGAATTGTGTGGTGTGGAGTGGAATTGTGTGGAGTGGAATTGTGTGGAGTGGAATTGTGTGGTGTGGAGTGGAATTGTGTGGAGTGGAATTGTGTGGGGTGGAATTGTGTGGTGTGGAGTGGAATTGTGTGGAGTGGAATTGTGTGGAGTGGAATTGTGTGGGGTGGAATTGTGTGGTGTAGAGTGGAATTGAGTGGAGCGGAACATTTCTGCAAAAAGTGGTTTGTTTATAAATAAATGTGTTTGAGACGGGGAGGGGCTAGTGGGCGAAGGAGCAACATATATTGTACCGGGTGGGGGAGGAGATGGAGCCAGATTGCGGCAGTGCTGTGGCGCTACAAATGTTAAAAGCCTTCCCCAACAGGAGCAGCAAACATGCTCCGTGCTCAATCATGATAGAGAATAATAGTCAGTAACAATCACCTCGTTGTGAGAACCAGCGAACAGATCTGACTGTCGGGGGTTTAAAGCAAAGATATTCCAGAATTGAAAACCAGGAAGCTCTATGACAACTCTCTGAGACGTTGTGGGGGAGAAGGGAGGAAGGGGAGACGCATCACGGACAAGGGGCGAGTGAATGGGAGAGGAAGAAGAAACAGTCCCTGAAACTCAGCGTGAGCTGTGGACAGGGCCTAATAAAGGTGAATCAATCTGTGCTTGGTCCATGCTCCACAGAAAGAAAATGAAGTGATGATGGGTACTTGATGGCCAATCAGGAGGCAGCAAATACGATTGACAATGATGCCAATGAATGATAAACAATGGTCGGGCGCCAGGCTGTTGGCCAGCAAGATCTAAAAATGGGCAGAGGTGACCCTTGTGCACCTCATAAGAATTCTTCAAATACTTTAAAAAGGAGGAGTGTGGTGAGAAATGGAAAATAAAAACAAAATGCAGATCTTAAAACCAAAAAGAACAGTCATGAGACCCAAAGGGTGCGAGGAGTCAAGAATGAAAGTAATCAAAAGGCTTTGCAATCACAAAAGCAGTACTGGGTACCCCTGGTCTATGGGAAACATGTAGCAAAGCAAATCTGTACCTCTGTAAAGGTTTAAAGTTAATTTACTATGTGTTTCTCCATACATTTTGTGCAGCAGGTAGTAGTGAGATTGGTCAGCAGTTTACAGAGGACCTGATCCTCTCCTAGTCTCCACTGACATGAGCGCTGTCCCTTTACTACATGAAGGAAGAAAGGACTCGTGTGAAGGAGCACAGGGCAGTGACAGGTTGGGGCCTGGGAGCACCATGGGCCTCCCGCTCTCCGGCTCCGCGGGTTACTGCTGAGCTCTCTTACAGAACGGTGACACTCCTGATACCAAGTCTCTCCACAGCACACCACACACTCAAGACTGGCAGGACCAGCAACATAAGAATATAGTATTTTCTTTGCAGCTAATTTAGAAATGTTATGAACTGCTGCATATTTTTGCCTCTTTTTGTAGGTCTACTCCTGAAGCATCTTTTGAAGTAGGAGGATTTAAAAACAACAACAACTCACACGTGGAAACTATTCTAAAGACTTTGGACTGTGGCTTCACTGTATGTTAATATTTTGAATTTATCATATATACAGGAGCAATGTTTGGGGATTGGTGAGGGAAGGACAGGTGATGAAAGGGTGAGGAAACAGAGGTTAGGAAGCAGAGTTGGTGACGGGAACTGGTAACAAGCAGGACTTGGGGATTAGGAAGTAAGGGATGGGAGAGGACAGCACAGGACTGGGGGGAGGCTGGGGTTTGCGATGAGATGGCAGAGGACGGGTGAGTGGGGGCATGGGGATGAAGGCGGAAGCATTCAGGTGGGGGTACACACAGTTGGGGAGGGCTGGTGACGGGGTGATGTGCTAAAAGGGATTGTGCAGTCTGCACAGGGTTTGAGACTGCACTCTTACACAAGAAGTCATCCCATTGAGGGGATGGATTTAGTGGAGGGCTCAGGTTGACGTTTGGTAAAGGACTCTTGCAGTATCGCAGGTCAAGGTCCATAATAGATGCGCGTCAGAGGCAGAGAAG